>NW_006780611.1:3394072-3400663 GCF_000442215.2 Lipotes vexillifer | reverse complement strand
GAGGGGAATGGGGGGAGGGAGGGGGTCCTGGACGGGCAGACGGGCTCGAGGGGCCGCAGCGGTGGAGGTTGGGTGATGTCCAGGGCAGGGTGTGTCTGTGGTCGGCGGAGGGCCGTTGAAGAGAACGACGAGGGGTCTGAGGCCAGGGTCCCCCGAGTGGTTGGTGACAGGCCAGTAAGGAGAGGGGCAAGGAGGCGAGGACCAGAGCCCTAGAGCTGGGGCAGAGGCAGAGACCCCACGCACGTGGAGGTGCAGCGGGCATCGGCTCCAGGAGCCGGGGGTGGAGAGACGCGGTTCTAGGGAAGCTGGGGGAAGAAGCAGGCAGGCCACCTCCCTGGTTTCGTGGCAGCAGCGCTGCAGCCTTGGGGGTCCCGAGTCCAGGCTCCCGACCCCAAGTTTAGCGTTGCTCTTGGCAAGTCTGAAAAGGGGTCAGCTGGAGGGACCCAAGGGGCTCACGGAGGGGTTTGGACCCCAGGATTTCAGGGCACCCCCCCCCCGGCGCCTGCCATCCGCATCGGGGTGCCCCCTCCAGCTGTCTGGCTCCCCAGAGCTGGTGGTCCTCACCGTCCCTGCCGTCCTGTGGGCGCCCAGCTGAGCTGCTGCAGCTTCGACACTGAGTCTGGCCAAAGCCACGAGGGTCCCAGGCTCTCTTGGACCCGGGGGCCCCTGTAGGAGCTCTTGAAGTTCTAGGGCAAGTTCCAGGTGAGCTTAATTCCAGCGGCTTAGAGACTAACACGCGTCACAGCCTTCTGAGGACGTGGATTCACATGTCCAGACGGGGCTGCAAACCGCGGGATGCCCTGCCTGCTTTGGTGGGAACTTGCTGACATAATGGAGTCCCGTATTCTGCTTCCAAATCAGTGTAGAGCTGCCTTTCCGGGCCAGCCCCTGCCCTCTGCTCTGGGGCCACCATCTTGGGCACCGAGGTTGGGGATGGGCCGAGGAGGGACAAATTCATCTGCGGGGACCAATGGGCGAGCCTGGGCCATCTTCCCCATGCAGAGCAGGGGGCGTACCCTGCCTTTCGCCTACTGCCCAGTCTCCGCATACCTGCCCCTGCCAGGCCCACGGGGCGGGCAGGTAAACATGGCCTGGTCCCTGCCCTCTGGGACCTCATGCCCCGGTAGCCAGAGAAGCTGAAAGTCCAGGAGGTCACGTGCCAGGACAGGGCAGCCGTGGGCTAGAGGGTCTTTCTGGCCCCTTTTGTTCCCCAGTGTGAGCTGCTGCTTCCCGGGGTGTGGCCTCCGAGCAGATGACCTGTGCCTGGAGCGATCACTGGGGCTGTCACGGACCCTGTCCATGCCGGGTGTCCCCTTCCTCACCCTGCCTTTGGGGTGTGGTCGTGGAGACCAAAACTGGGGCGTCAGATCACCCCGTCGCACAGCAGGGCGCTCAGGTGCCGCCCTCACCAGGTCAGCAGTGGGGTGGGCGTGAGCCGGCAGCCCCACTGTGCCCCGGGCAGGCCTGGCTGTGCCAACGTGCGCACCCCTTTCCAGCGGGCAGTGGTGGCCTGAAACCGGAGCCTACCCTGGGCCCGGCGGGATGGCGGGTGGTGGCTTTAATTAGCCTTCTGTGGGAAAGGACAGGCCCCTGTTTGGAGTTCGCTCACCTCAGAGCCTGGCACGTGGACGCGCCCTGCCCCACCTCCCCGGAGTCCTGTTGCTGCCTCTCCCAGGGCAGGAGGGCGACAGACCCTGTGGCCAGGCCCACCCTCCTCCTGGGAGGTCGCCACGTGAGCCAGGGCAGTTTTCGATGGTTTCCTTCCCTCTGCAGCCTGAGAGCTGTGTTGTGACCGTCAGGAGGCTTAGCGTCACGCTTCCAGTTTTGCCTTTACTGTTGCTGGAAGTCGGCCTCACCAGGGCTCTGAGGATGTCCCCGTTGTCTGAAATGTCCCTTCTACCGACAGGTGAAGCCAAGGTGAACTGATGCGAGTTCTAAGGCAGAGCCAGTGTCTTCCTAGGCCGGTGGCCCTGTGGACCAGCCCTTCTAGACCACGGGGTCCTTGGGGGGTACCCCTTAGAGAACTGGTCGATGTGGACCCAGGATGCTTCCGGGAGGCTCCTCTGAGCTTTTGGTGTTTTCCTTCTAGGCTGGGCCAGGGACCCTCATCATGGCTGCAGGAGTCCAGGACTTTAACCGGACAGAGTTTGATCGCTTAAATGAGATCAAAGGTCACCTGGAAATCGCCTTATTGGAAAAACACTTCTTACGTGAGTACCAGTGGGGGAGGGAGGGGCAGAGGGGACGCTGTCCTGCAGGAGTGCAGCTGGGTCACAACAGGTGTCACCAGGCTAGCAGTGGGGACGGGTGTGGACGTCCCCACATGGCCTCTTGCATCCTGAGTCTGCATCTCCCTTTGCTGCTCCACAAAGCTCAGCACTCCTGTCTGGATGTGGCTACGATGCCTTTATTCTGAGATAGACGAGAACGTCACTGGGGAAGGAATAAGACGCCCCTGGAAGTTCTCTTTATTTTAGTGAATCTGGTGCGTGGCCATGCTTAACTCAGCATGTAATAGAGCTTTTTGGAGGAGTCTGAAATTTTCTGTTCTCTGTAGTTTGCACATCAAGGAGGGAGTGTGGGAGGGGGCACAGTGGGGTTTCATTGTCTGTTGGCCGCAGGCATGGGTACCTTGGCATTTGGCATTTGTGTTGCTTAACTGTCGGCCCTCCTGCTGGGGGTGTTGGCCTGTGGGTAGTGATGATAGTAGAGATGGTTCTGGAAGGGCCTGCGGGGCTCCTCTCGGAGATGATCTCATTTGGTGAGTTGCCTTTACTCCTCTCACCACCCCTCTGTCCTGCCTTGCAGACGAGGAAACGGAGGCACCAGGGCTAAGAGAAGTGATCCTACTGGTAGGTTAAGTCTTCTGACTAGTGGGGGTTTAAACCAGGCAGACTAGTCCTGAAGCCCACGCATGTGACACAGTGTTTTCACAGCTGACAGCAGGGTGTGGGCGATGCTATTAGGGGAACAATACAGGGAGAAAGAAGCAGCTTTGCCCCTGTGTGCCCAGAGCCAGTCACATCTGGGCCATGAGGAGAGGCCCAGGGCAAGGCACCTCCCTTGGGCGTCGTGCCCAGCTGGGGCCTCCCTCTGATACCTGGGACCAAGCAGCTGGCGCCCTTGCTTGCCCGCAGGCACCCGCCCTCTGTCCCCACCTGAGTCCTCTTCCTCTTTCGTCTAGCGTCTCCCTCATTTATGTGACAAGTGTCATCTGAGCTCCAGCCGTGGGCACCCCGGCTGTGCCACCCATGCAGCGCGCGGGGCCCGTCGGCTGCAAACGAAGGCGGGGCGTCAGCGCCGCGGTGGGAAGCCTTGGGGGCCTGCCTTCATCTCCCAGACGTGGGCCGCGTGGCTCTCACTACATTTCTGTGCACCTTCCAGCCACCACGTGCTGCAGCCCCGTCTCCCCCCAGGCCCCTCTTGCTGGTCCGTACCTCCCTGGGCGAGCATGTGTGTGCACGCACGTGTGTACGCGCACGAGCTCTGGGCGTGTGCCCGTCTGCAGCCCACTGGCCAGCGCTCGCCCGCAGGGTCTGAGCACCGAGGTTCTGAGGACGGTGCTGTGGAGTGACTCAATCTCCCCGCGAGTCTGAGGTTGCGGCTGACCTGGCTGGGGAGACGGGTCTGGGCTGGGTCTGCTGGGACCGCACGTGCTGTGGGCGGTGAAGGCCCTGCCTCGTCAGGCCCTGGTGCCTGTGGCCTCGGCCTTTGCCGAGCTCCCGCGGGGTGGCTCTGCGTGAACGGCGGGACAGCCCAGGTGGTCTCGCCAGTGCTGAGCGGGCCCTGCTGGGTGGAGGCTGTGCTGCACAGCAGAGCTGGACGGCCCTGCTCGAGGCAGCAGTGGGTGGAGCCTTGTGAAAGTGCCTTTGGTGGGTCACGTGGAGGATATTGGTGGTTTCACGGGGTTCGAGGAACCCGCAGAGTCGAGGGCTCTCAACAAAAGGGGAAGTGTCTGTGCGAGCATCCAACAGGCAGCCCCCCGCCCCCAGCCGGGGGGGGCAGTGTGAGGCTTCCAGGAGAAGGGGTTACGGGCGGGGCGGGCGGGGAGCGAGTGTCCACCCGGCAGCCGGGTGGGCAGGACAGCTGCGACCCACAGGGATGCCTGTCTGGGGCCACCCTGCTCTGTGTTGAAAAAAGGAAAAGAAAAGAGGCCGTCTGGCTCCGGATCGGCATCGCTGGCGTCCTTGGACCGGTCCTCGTGGCCTGCCCTCCGTGTTTTACCAGAAGAGTAAAACAGTGGGTAGCTCATGTTGTAAAAGTGCAGAGTTCCACTTTGGCAGCTCGGGGCCGGGTGGGGAAGGTAATAATTATGGGCATTTTTTTTTAGTTATGGGAAATTTTAGATGGATCAGAAATAGAGGACGTGGTATAACGCGCCTCTCACGCACCTGCCGTCGGTTTCAGCAAGAATCGCCTCGCGGCCAGGCTGGTTCCCTCCAAGCCCCCACCTACAGCCCCTCTCCCCCAGGTCTTTTGAAGCAAATCCCAGCCAGCATCCTGTCATTTGACCCATAAATATTTTAGTAGATAGCTCATCATGGGTTTTTGTTTTTGTTTTTTGGCTGTGCCGCGCGGCTTGCAGGATCTTAGTTCCCCGACCAGGGATCGAACCCGTGCCCCCCTGCAGTGGAAGCACAGAGTTCTAACCACTGGACTGCCAGGGAAGTCCCTCATTCTGTTTTAAAAACAAAAGTCCTGAGTCCAGTATTACAAGTAAAAAAGTCAAGTTTTTCTTGAATATCATCAGATACCCAACTTAAGCTCCGATTTCCCCAGTTGTCTGGTCATTTTTTGGGCAACTCTGGAATCAAACCAGGTCCATAGGTTGTGACTGGTAGATATGCCTCTCCTGTCTTTTACTCTGCCCGTTCTCCCTGCATCTGTTTTTGCTCTTTGTTGAGGAAACCAGGCCGTCTGTGGGTGGGGTCTCCACCCTGGACCTTGCTGAGCGCATCCCCGTGGTCCCGACACATGAGCCAGCGTGTCCTCCGTCCCTTGGTGCTGGTGGGGTGGGGGGGGGATCTTTGGGAGGACTCCCTCCCCTGTGGGGGTGGTGGAGGAGCGTGCTTTCCTGAGGCCGTTTCTTTTGTCCTGTATGGTGACCTGGGTCATTATGGCTTCCATCCATCATCTCATTAGAGGTTGCAAATATTAATGTTCGACTTCTGACATTCTTTCTCCATTTATTAACCCAACATATTTCTGAAAACTTAACTGTTTGGTTGCCCCAAGACGTCGTTCATATAGGAAAGTCAGGAGACATGCTTGAATTCTTCCTTGATATTTCCAGCTTTCAGAGTAACGAGTTGGTTCTCTGCTTAGAGCATCCTCCAGAGGGTGAGGGTGTTAGGCTTTTGCGGGGGGTTTTGGTGTCATCATGAGATCATGGATTTAAACATAGTTTAATGAGTCTTAATCGCCATGGTTATCGTCTCATTGGTGCTCAGATAGACCCACCTCTGGTCTGGGTTTGTCTGTTGCTTCCTCAGGATGAAACTCAGGTCAGAGTGTCACAGGTATGATGCTGTGTCCACAGTGCATCTGACCAGGAGGTCTGTGATGTCATTTTGTCCCCATATGCATGTTGTAGAGCGTTCGTTGGGTTTTTTTTTTAAATATTTATTTATTTATTTTTGGCTGTGTTGGCTTTCTCCAGTTGCGGAGAGCGGGGGCCATTCTTCATCGCGGTGCGCCGGCCTCTCACTCTCGTGGCCTCTCTTGTTGTGGAGCACAGGCTCCAGACACACAGGCTCAGTAGTTGTAGCTCACGGGCCCAGTTGCTCCGCGGCATGTGGGATCTTCCCAGATCAGGGCTCGAACCCGTGTCCCCTGCATTAGCAGGCAGATTCTCAACCACTGCGCCACCAGGGAATCCCTCGTTGGGTTTTTTAAAAAAATTAATATTGTAAAGCAACTATATTCCAATAAAAGTTAATTTTTAAAAAAATTAAATTAATTTCTGTAGTTATCTAAAATTGTTTCCATGGTTCCAAAGTCAGGGTATTTTCAGAGAAATCAGGTTTCTCTCCCTGTAACCCTCATTCCTTCTCTTCCCCTATAGATAACCAGTTGTCTTTTAATTGTACAGTCTCTCCTTCCATTGAATTTTTATAGAAGCAAATATGTGTATTTGGCCTACCACCCCCCTTAGGTAAATGTCTGTGTGTTCTCACTTTCTCCACACCGACATCATGTCCTGGAGGTCCCTCCAAAATGGTTCTCAAAGCTGTCCCCTGTTCCGTGTTCCATCTGCATCTGCCCTGTGGCTGTAGGGTGTGGGTAACCTGCCTGCTCCCTGTTCCCTGTTACATAGTCACAGGTGGTTCTCAGCAGGCGGTCTGTGCCTTGAGTGCACGGGCCACACTTATTTCTATACTCTGAGGATCTAGCGTGATGCCCTGGATCTAATAGGAGCTCAGTGCTTGGAGGGATGCCTTGCAGGGAAACCTGGTCAGAGCTGGAGTTTGCACAGAGAGACTGTCCCTCCCTGCACTCTCTCTTCCGTCTCAGTACCCAGGGGAGTACAGTGTGGAGGAAAGGATGTTGTCCCCCCTTGGGACCCACAGAGGTGTTTTGGTTGCTGCTGAA
>NW_006780611.1:3384356-3393984 GCF_000442215.2 Lipotes vexillifer | reverse complement strand
TGCTGAACCTGCACCTGTGTGCTAGGGTGGCCACCCCTGGTCTGCAGGGGGCCGCGGTGATGGGGAGCTTTGCTCTGGAGTTGGGACCCAGGCTTCTGGTTCCTGACTCAGCCCCGAGTGATCAGGTAGCCGTGGACATTTCACCATTCAGGGCCTGGTTGCCCCCATCCGTAGAACGCCTAAGTGGTGAGTGTTAAAGTTCCATTTAATTACCTGTAGTACTTTTTCTCCAGAAGCGCAGACTGTTATTCTTCTCGGAGAAGAGGAAATAGCCCAGGTTCACAGCAGCTTTCTTCGGTTATTAAATATTGAAGAGTACAAATGTTCCCGAGAGAAGCTGGCGGAGGATGAAGAATGGGAAATTGAAATGCGTCCCGGCTCGGGACTGGGGTCAGGATCCTAAATTTGTTAAAGAAGCACATAAATAAATGAAAAGCATCATCCATTTTCATTTAGCCCGAAATGCATTACTGCTTTTTGAGCACAAACACACGCTCCTCCATAGTTTCTGAGCAGGAGTGTGCATTTATCGATCACCCTCTGGGTGCAGGCTCTGGGAAGGGAGATTCTCCAGCATTGTAAGCTGCACACACAGGCTCTTCCCGAATGTGACTTGGCACGGAACATGGAGCTTCGAGGGAAAGTGCTTATGGGGTGTCAGGGGTCCGGGGCCTCCTGGGTGCTGGGCTAAGCCCGAGGGTCCCGGACCCGTGTGCAGGTTCTGTGTTGCCGAGCAGTTCCTTCCCCACTTGACGTGAGACCTGTGGACTCCTCTCTGGATGGACGTGCTGGAGGGTGGCCCCCTCGGCCACACCCTGGGGGCTTGAGCCTTCGGGACAGGGATCCATCATCTCTGAGCCACCGACACAGGTGCCAGACACACTTTGGTGGTTCCTGGGGAGGGTGCCTCTGGGAAAGGGGCCCTTTGCTCCTGAGCCCCTCTGCTCCCGGGAGCTCCCCTTCCTGCCCCAACACGCGGTGGGTCAGTGTGGCCAGCTGTGACCCCCCCCGGGAGGGCTTCCTGGAGAAGGTGGCCAGGGAGGTGGCAGGAGGGTGGCTGTCTGCCTCCTGTGGCCTGAGGGCCTCCCTCTGGATGCCAAGGCTGAACAGAGGGGCCTGGAGGGAAGGAAGTTTCTGGGTACCGGTCTGGGTGATTCAGGCTGAGGACGCCTTTTCTCACCACTGAAAACAGCAGCGCGGGAGCTGCCTGCTGCTAGAGGCATACGATGGGGCAGCCACCCGAAGCCGGCCGGGGATGGGTTAGGTGTGGCATTGATCGGATACCTCCGGACCCGCCCCTTTGGGCCTGGGCCTGCAGATGTCCCTCTGGGGGTCTGGCTTTTTTAAAAAATATATAAATTTATTTATTTATCTACAGCTGTGTTGGGTCTTTGTTGCTGTGCGCGGGCTTTCTCTAGTTGCGGCGAGCGGGGGCTACTCTTCGTTGCGGTGCGCGGGCTTCTCATTGCGGTGGCTTCTCTTGTTGCGGAGCACGGGCTCTAGACGCGTGGGCTTCAGTAGCTGTGGCTCGCGGGCTCTAGAGTGCAGGCTCAGTAGTCGTGGTGCACGGGCTTAGTTGCTCCACGGCATTAAGCATTAAAGAAAAGAGTGCATTGTCCAGAAGTAGATAATGTCTGTTTTAAAAACAGGGATAAAATAGAGAGGTAAATGCCTCCCTTCCTGGGATATCAATGCTAGTACTCCTTAGATGATAAGGCTCCCTTCCCAGGTGCTAAGGTCGTACTGACTTGCAGTGTACAGGCTGGTCTGGGTTTTTTTTTTTTTTTTTTTTTGCAGTATGTGGGCCTCTCACTGTTGTGGCCTCTCCCGTTGCAGAACACAGGCTCTGGACGCGCAGGCTCAGCGGCCATGGCTCACGGGCCTAGCCGCCCCGCGGTATGTGGGATATTCCCAGACCGGGGCACGAACCCGCGTCCCCTGCATCGGCAGGCGGACCCTCAACCACTGCACCACCAGGTCTGGCTTTTTAAAAAAACTCTGCTCCTCCTGTGTATTCGGTGATGTTGAGCTGAGAGGATAAACTCCCAGTGCCAGAGGCTGGGTCGGACAGTTCTGACCCTGTAGTGATGTGCTTGTCGAGTGGTTTCTGCCCTTTCGTGAGGACTGCAAATGGGTGACCCAGACAGACGGGAAGGGAGCAAACAGATCGGATAACTGGCAGATGAAGACAGAGATGAGACTGCATGTCCATATCATAGAGGACTTATCTGGGAAAAAAATGAAATCGGCCCCGAAGAAAACGGCGTGTCTGACCCACTGGGCTGGCTCTGAATTGCATATTTCTAGGTCACTCCTGCTTGCTGCCCGGTGGGAACCTGCTGCTTGCTTATCCCTGCAGATGTCCGGCCCTGCCTCCTCGCTGGACAGAGGCGAGCTGGCCCACCAGGCAGTCCTGGCTTAGCGCCCAGCAGGGCACGTCCCCTGCCTAGGCCCTGAGAGCTCGGGCACAGGGAGGAGCGGGCATGGGGGCTGGGCACACACATATTTCCTGGTTCGGTGCTGGCCAGGGCCCTGGAGCCCGGACCTTGGCCGTCAGAGCAGCGCGCCACCTCTTGCTGAAAGGCGGTCGTCGGTTCCTGAAAATCAGCTGTTCTGGGTGGAAACACTGGCTGGGATCCTGCTCCTTCTTATTTTACACGGGAAACGTTTTAATGCACTCTTTCTTCACCCCAGACCCCCAGTCAGTTTCCTAAAATGTGTGTGAAAGGCAGTGGTGTGCCAGCATCTAGGCTGCAGCCTGTCGTGTGGGCACATAAGAGCTTAAAGCGGCATCGCTTCCTGGTGACCAGGCCATCAGCGTGGTGGGCGATGGTTTGTTCATCATTCCATAAACTCTACCTCTGCATCCAGCAGCAAGTAACACAGCGGTGAGTAAACGCTGGGGAAGATTGCAAACGGAAGTTTACCACGAAAGCACGGCCTTTCCCGTGATGAACTGTTTTCCTCGAGGGGAGAGGGTGCAGGAAGGGAGGGGGCTGACTTGGCTGTTTCTTTACTGGTTGCTGCAAGCATGCCCTCGGTTCAGGACCCGATTCCTGGTACTTTGGGAGGGCGGGAGGGCGCGGCTGTGCCTTCTAGAACGGTCCGAGGTCATGTGGCGGGGGGATCCAAATTAAGCTGGGAGGCCGGGAGAGTTCAGTCTGGGGAGAGTTGAGGAGGGAGGTGAAGGGCAGAGCCTAGGACCACGGGGTGGGGCCTCCAGGTGTGCAGCCTGTCACCTGGCCAGGACCCAGAAACAGCTTTGCGAGTGGTTCCTGAGTTTGCACACCTGGCTGGTGGGTAGGAGTTTTATTTAAGGATTATCACTTGATTTTTATTTTTGGCTGTGGCTCGGCCTGTTGAATTGTGTGCCAAGAGGACTCTTGCTTGAGAGTTCTACTTTTACAGGTTTAAAAATAGCCTCAAAGCTGTGTTCCTTCCTCCTGGTGGCTTCCCTGGGGGCTGGGGTAGTGGGCTGGGCTATGGCCCTGCTGCCTGGGCATGGGTGGGCACGAGCCCAGGCGTCCCCTCTGTCTCCCTGAGCCAGTCAGGGTGGCCGTGGGCCGATAGGGGTGCACCTGGAATCGCTGGTCAGGTGCTGTCCCTGTCCTTTTCCTTGTAGACTTGGGGAGGCATGAAGGCTGGACCACGTGGGTGGGCCGGCCATCCTGGTGGGTGAGTGCTTCAAGAAACGCTTTGCCACAAGGAGCTGCTTTCCTGTGTTCGGGGCTCCACGCCTGTAACTCATTTTGCCTCTCCCTTTGAAAGCGCTGGTTTCTCAGCATGCTGGCTGGGGTCCCTGAAAGCTCCTATTAGAGTATGCTCAGGTTTGTTTGGACTCTGGGCTGCGTGAAGGGGGCATTTTGGGTACAGAACCAAGCTTTAGAAAGTCACGTTGGACACCTGTGTGAGGGTCCCTGTGGGCTCCCAGAGCAACCCGGGCCTCCCCCTTCTCCCTGTTACACTCTGCTGCCTGCCTGCTCTTGTGGGAGGGGGGTGGGGGCAGGCTGCGCCCCCCGCGGAGCTGGCTCTGGTTTCCCTTCGGGGCTGTGCACCTGGCTGCTGGGCTTTGCTCACGTGGGTGTCCTGCTGAGCTGGGGCCCAGTGAGGGAATTGATGAATTACTGTGCAGACGTCTGTCTCCCGGGCGTGCCCTCCAATCTTAGAAGGTTCGGGGGTTCTGAATCCTATCTTGGGCAGGTATTCTGGCTCCCCTGGCCTCCTGCAGGCTTCCTTCCCGTCCCTTGGCCGGCCCCGGCCATCTGCCGGGTCAGCAGATGCCACAGAGCCGGCAGCAGGTCTTGAAAAGGAGAGAATCATCAGGCTGGGAGCTGTGCCACGTGACCCAGGCGGACCCTGTGACAGCTGGTGCAGAGGCCCTTCCCGCCTTGCCGGGCTGTGGCTTCTACTCCTGGGACCCCTGCCTGTGACTTAGCTGCCGGCAGGTATGAAGCTACCTTTCCTGGCCCACCTGCGTGGCTGCAGAGGTGCAGAGAGGCTCAGGAGAGTGGCCCGAGAGTGGGCCTGTGTCAGGACGCGCTTGCTGAAGGTCACGGGCTCGTGGCAGGCGTGACGCCAGGACGCTCTGTGCTGGCACTGCTCACTGTGAGAGTTTGGCCAAGGCAGTGGAAGCGTCGTCAGTGGGGGCATTCGGGGCACAGCCAGAGGCGAGGAGCGGAGAGGTGGGAGGGAGGGGACCAGCCAGGACCCCCAGCGCTCCCCAGGGGCCACTTGACCTGCTAAAGGAGGACTCTTCTTACGGCCTGCGGGGTCTCTGGGGGCGGGAAGACCCTCTCTGGTCTTGGTGGAAAGAGGGGGGATGGTCCCCCCTCCCAGAGCCAGCTCAGCCTCCTTGGCCCAAGAGCATCGTCTCAGGGGGGGTGTGGTGGGCAGGGTCGTGGCTCCCCACAATGTCCTCGTCTTAACCCCCAGAGCCTGTGACTGTGTCACCTTACAGGGCCAGAGGGGCTTTGCAGACGTGGTTGAGTTAAGGACCTGAGATGCGGAGGTGGGCCTGGGTTAATCCAGGTGGACCCAGTGTCGTCACAAGGGTCGTCGTGAGAGGGCGGCGGGGGGGGGGGGGGGGACTTTCTCCTGGAGCCAGCCCTGCCCACACCTTGACTTGAGCCGCTCGAGGCCCATTTCAGACTCTGACCTCCAGAGCTGTGGGAGGGCACACTCTTCCGCCCTGTCTGTGGTCACTTATTACAGCAGCGGTAGGAAATCAACATGGTGGGGAGGCCCTGTGTGTGGGGGGGGGGGGGGGGGGTGGTGGACTTTCTCCTGGAGCCAGCCCTGCCCACACCTTGACTTGAGCCGCTCGAGGCCCATTTCAGACTCTGACCTCCAGAGCTGTGGGAGGGCACACTCTTCCGCCCTGTCTGTGGTCACTTATTACAGCAGCGGTAGGAAATCAACATGGTGGGGAGGCCCTGTGTGTGACATTGCACCCCTGCCCCCACCTGCAGGAGACCCTCCCGGCCCCCGAGTGACGGAGCAGGGGCACAAGGGGAGCCCTTTGCTGCCGCAGGTGGTATCCGGGGCCGGTGGCCAGAAGGCCAGGCCACTGCGGAAGAGGCCATGAGCTGGGCTCTGAGTGTGGAGGGCAGCCCGAGGAGAGCCCAAGGGGCCAGAGGCCAGCTGCCACGGGCCCTGTCGGCCCCTGGGGGACAGGGGTCCCGCTGGGGGGCTGCGCAAGATGAGGCCGCCTTCTGAGTGAGCAGCTCAGTGCTTTCTGCCTGGCGGGAAGTTGGCCTCCTGTTTCTTCTCTATCGGAGGGGACGAGGAAAATTGATTGCAGGGATTTGTATCGTCTCTGTCCTGTGCAAGGAGCCAGCTGTGCTCTGCACTGCAGTTGACCTAAATATGTCGCCGGAGGGAGCAGACCCATAATGTCCGCCGTCGTGGGGTCTAACCATCGTTGTAGGCGGAAGGAGAGTTGCGTGGCCTTGGGGGAGCCGTTCGCTCAGAGGAGGGCTTGTAGGAGAGAAATGATCAGAGTGCTGGGGCTTTTATTTATTTAGCTGTCTTTGTGCCCCCAGGAGAGGGGGCACCTGGGAGAGGCGGGAAGGCTTCTTACGTTTGCTGTGAATTGCGACGAGTGGATTTGCCAGGCTGTACCCAAGCGTCCTCGTCTGCGGGGCCGCGTCCCCTCACTGGCTTGGGGGGCGGCTTTGAGGAGTGAGGAGACCAGTACTGCGGGAGTTCCTGGGGGGGGGGAGCCCGCTGGTCTTGGCCCCACAGAGCGCCCCCCCCGGGAATGCCCAGGGGAGCAAGGGGCAGCTTGACGGGGGATGGTGCCTGTGGGAAGGGCAGGGCCGAGGGGGCTTTGTCAGGAGCCCAGGTTAAGAGGACGTGGCCCGAGGCCCCCTTGCCTCCAGGACTGGAGTCCCAGACACGCTTGCAAGCAGGCGAGGAGCATCCCTGGAGCTTGGGACGGGAGCTGTGTGTCCACACGTGTCCACAGCGGCCTGGCTGACCGTCTCCACGTGGGGGGAACCAGCTGCACTTGACCCCTCGCAGCTGAGTGGCGTGGGGAAGGGAGTTCGGGGGCGTTGAGAAAGAAAATGTGGTTACCTGCTGATGACGCTGTGCGTGAGGAGGCGTCTGGGGCTGCCTTGACCTGCGGGTTCACAGAGGTGACTGGAGTGTGTGCGGGTGATGGGGATCAGAGGAGCGGATGGGAAGGCACCCGGCACCCCGACCTTGGCTCCCGGGAGCGAGGCTGCGGTGGCGGGAAGCCCCTCACCTCTGTTTTCCCGCCGCGAAGCTCCCCAGCCTGCGAGTCCGCCCACGCCCGTCCTCGAGAGGCGGTGGGAGCCCTTGCACAGCCGGCCAAGCCCTGGGCGGCCCCCCCGGAGACACACTCTGACTACTGCGGAGGGCCGGCCGCCCGGAGCTCAGGGGGCAGGTGTCTGTGGGGGCTCCCCGGGAGCTTCACCCACTCCTCACCCGGTGAGCCTCGACTGAGCACCTGCTGTAAGCCAGGCCCTCCGTGGAGGCCTCCGAAGTGGGTCCCGCGGGAGGAGGCTAAGCAGTGCTCTGCGGGCACTCAGGAGGGCAGGGGGTCTCCACGTGGCTCCAGGGCCCAGGTTCTTCCACTGCTGGTGGGAGCACGTCCTCTCAGAAGGGGGCCCCAGGGCCCCGCCTGCGTTGGGACAGGAGACCCGCCTCCCGAGGGTCCAGGGTCCAGCAGGACGCTGCACCTGGGTGGCCCTGGGATCAGTTCACGCAGGCAAGGTGGCTGGGGCACCACCAGATGCCCACTCCGGGCAGGGTGTGGGTGCTCGGTCACGGCAGCGTCCCCACTTTGACAGAGCCTGGTGCGTTATACTTGCACAGCGAGTATTTGCTCGTGGAGTTGTGTGCAGGCAGTGGCTTCTCCGCACAAGTAGGCTGACTTGGTGCGGGGCGGAGTGGAGGTCCCCGCAGAGGCTGGGGCTCCTGAGCGGATTACGTGTCAGGGCTCTGGACCCCTGATCATCTGAGTGCCCCCCGCCACCTCCCAGCAGGTGCTCTGTGTGCAAGGACATGACAGGTGGGGACTCTGAATGCCCTTGAGTCCTCAGGGCCAGGGTCCGCGGGAACCCCAGTATGAGGCGGGGGGAGGCTGAGGCCTGAGGTTTGGGGCCCGCGTGCCTGGCGTGCAGGATGCAGACGTCCCTCAGATGCTGGTGGCCGGCCACTCACTCTTGGCCCTGTTTGCTGAATTCCCACCATGGCCCTCCCCTCCCACTGGTGTCCTCTCTGCCTGGTTCTCGACCAGCCTGGTGCGTGCGTCCTGCAGTTCACTTGCTGAGAACTTGCTGTGCTGTCCCCACCGCCCAGTGTCCATTCACCGCATCTGTCCTGGCTTCCCCTTGAGCCAGGCTGGGTCCTGGGCCGTCACAGACAGTGAATCAGACGGGGTCCTCTCTCTGGGGCCTGAGTTGGGGCATCCTGCAGCTGAATATGACTTAGGAATGTGGCGTGCTTACCAGGGGTCACGTTTGCAGAGCCCCTCCCTGTGGAGCTGTGTCACCTGAGGGAATTCCCTCCCAGCACCCTGGGGAGGACCCGTGTTGTCCCTGACAGGAAAAAGCAGGACCCACAAGAGAAGATGACAAAGGGCCACATAAGATGGGAGGGGAGGTCAGGGGGGGGTCTCTCTGGGGGAAAATGGCACTTGAGCCAGCACTGAGGTCGAGGGGCACCAGCACGTGCAAAGGTCCTGGGGTGGGGTCTGACTGTGGAGGCATTTGGGCACCTGAGAGAAGGCTCCTGTGGCTTGAACCCAAAGAGCAAAGGTCAGAGCAAGATCAGAGGGCGTTGAAGCGGGGCGTGGGGCGGGGCCTCGGGCTGGAAGGACTCCCTGTGTGGCCAGTTTGGGCAGGACGGTGTCAGGTTCTGACTTACACTTTAGAGGAGCCTCTGGCTCCTGTTTGGAGCCAGACTGGAGGGTGTGAGGAGAGCTGGGGTGCCGGTTAGGAAGCAGGGTGCGAGCCGAGATGAGAGCGGGTGGGTTTGGGGGTGCTTGGAGGAAGAACCCCGACACGTGAGGGTGAGGGCCCTGCGCATCCGCACCTGGCACAGGGCCCCTCTGCTGTAAATAAGCCAGACTGAGAGGGGTGGGGGCGTGGCCCTCTTGGGGCTGGGGGTCTGAGGCCGGGCTTCCCGCAGCCCTGGAGCAGGGAGGGGTCTCTGGTCGCGCTTCGCTCATTGTGGCCCCGGCTGGACTCTGCTTCTGAGTCGTAACTTGGAAATGTCCCCCAGGCCCTAGGCAGAGGCTGGCCCCTCCCCCTGGTCCCCCGCTTTGTGCAGCCCGTTTACAGAGTCTCTTCTGTGCCCCTGGGAGGCACCCAGTCCAGCGGGTTGGGAGGCTGTGGTCCTCAGGGAAACTAGGCGGCACAAGGGCCGTGCTGCGTCACCCCAGGACTGAAGGGGGGGTCTCTGGAGGAGACCGTGGCTAACAGGAGCCAGGTGGGATGGCTCCCTGTGGGCTTGGTGTGGTGTCCTCTCGGCCCCCTTGTCTGGAGGGTTTTCTCCCAGGGGGTGGGAGGGGCCACAGGGCCCTGAAGAATGCTGAGCCACATGCCCAGCTCAGGGCAGAGCCCAGCAGGAGGGGCAGCGCGGGAGGCCCCGAGGACTCCAAATATTTACCGAGCACGTGGATCCCGGCACTCAGCAAACCTAAATATCTGCCCCTTGTTAGGGGCAGAATCGGGCGCGTCCTGAGCTCTCCAGGTGGGAGGTGGGGCCGCCTCCCCTTCCTGCCCCCGCCCTGGACGCCCCCAAGAGGCAGAAGGGTCTCCCCACGGCTCTGCCTGCACGGGGCGGGGTGGCCGCCATGTAGACACAGCCGCTCTGCCAGCCCGTCTGTTTCTGGAACCTGGGGCTGTCATACTGACCTTGGCCTGAATTTCGGGGTCTTGCGCTCGGCCCTGTGTCCCCAGGTCTGGTGAGGTGGCCAGGACAGGAGAGGAACCGGCTGGGTCCCCCTGAGCCCCATCCTATCCAGAAAGCAGGTTCCAGGCCAGCGAGGGTCTCACTTGACCGGCAGCGAGGGCAGTGGATCCTGGCCTCCCCGGGCTCCAGTCCACACCCCCGATTTTGGTGAATTATTTGGTCACATTCTGAGGTCTCAGGAATG
>NW_006780611.1:3379400-3384070 GCF_000442215.2 Lipotes vexillifer | reverse complement strand
TGCCTTTTGGGACTGGCCCAAGTGAGGCTTCTCCTGTGGGAATTTCCATTGCAGCCTGTCAACCCCACGATTGGGGTGGTCTCTGACCCGCCACCGGACCATGGCTGCCACATGCCACACATGGATGGGGCTGCCTTCTGGGTAGAGGGAGCAGTGAGCTGACCCTCAGCCAGACCCTGCAGCCCGCCGCTGCACATACACCAGCCTCGGTCCCACCCGGCAGACCGGTGACCCTGACCCTGGGCCGTCGTGGTGCTGGCTCGGAAGTCTGCCGACCTCCCGGGCCCGGGGAGGGTCGTCCCTCTGTCACTGTTGTCAGAGTTCACGTTCCTCTCTCTGGGGGGCTGCTCGGTCTGTTTTCCTTGAGGCTGTTGGAAAGGCCCCGCTTGGACACGGCTGGTGGGGGCCACGGGCTGGGCATCCGGGGTTCATCCTGCCGCCGGCTGACACTCCCCGAGGGCTCCCGCGCTGTGGATGCTGCGGGCCGGGCACAGAGGCCCACCTGCTGGAGCTCCTGGGGGGGCCTGAGCTGGCGGCACCCGCAGGGTCGGGCAGGCCCTGTGCTCGCAGCTGCTGCTGAGTTACACCCTGCAGAGGGCGCTCAGGAGCCAGCACCTCACCAGTGTAGGCTGTTGTCATTGTCACCGAGGGACCGGGGGAGTTGGGTCTCATGGGAAAGCATACTGACGGCAGGCTGGGCTGCAGGTGGGCGAGCACAGCCCCGCCCCGTGGGAGCCCGTGTGGTCCCTTGCCCAGGACCATCTCGGGGGCTCTGGCAGGCGCTACCCCTGCTGCCTGGACGCTCCCCTCTCAGGTGCACGGGGCTCGATGCTTCTCCGCAGCCCTGCTCACGTTTGCCCTCAGCTCAGGCTCACTGAACAGGGCTGTTCCTACGGCCCAACCTGCCCCCCCCCGCCAAGGGTGGCTCTCTGTTTGGGTCACTTGTTCATCATGCGTGTCCAGAGCGTGCCTGGTACACGAGGCTGCCCAGTGCTCACTGGTGGAGTGGCCGATGCGGGCTCTGAGCTGCTCTGGTTCAGCCTCTGGCCCAGGCCGTCAGGTTTGTTTCACAGTTTTAGCTGTTTGCAGAAAAGCGGAAACGGGATCATTGGCCCAAAGCAGCTGCCTGCGGGGGGGCCGATCTCTGGTCTTGGCCCTCGACACGCTGTCGTGTGGGGAATGGGTGTCTGCTGAGGATGTGACTCCACGTGGCTTTGTAGCTGGGCCACGGCACGCACTGCGGCTGCTGTGGCTGTGTCCCTGCTGCACCACTGACCCATTTGCACGTGGGCAGCCTTGCCCTAGGGCCCTGGTGGAGCCGAGCGAGGGGGGTGGCGGCGGCCTTGTGAGCCTCTTCGTAGCGCCAGGTCCTCTGCCCTCCGTGAGTCTGGGGCCTGTCTGTCCCGGGTGGGCAGTGGTTCCTCCAGGGTCACACCTTTGAGAACGCTGAGGAGTGAGGGCTTACGTCCAGCAAATGCAGGAGGTGGGCAGAGGGATGAGGACTGTGTCATCGGGGGGCTGTGACGAGAACGAGCCTACCACGTACCGGTTTAGAAACAAGAAAAAGCGATTTCTGACGTGACGTGGGTCTCGTATCTGCAGGAGCCTTAGGCCTGAGGGAAGTGACCTAAGATTTCCAGGTGGACTTGATTGCATCTTACAGTGATTACATCGTACAAAGGACTTGGGGCGGGATCCTGGAGAAGTTGCCTGCAGCTACCTGTCATTCCCCAGGTGTCTGTGGGGCGACCGAGTGGGGAGGGGCTTTGCGGGATGGCAAAGGAGTTCCCCACCTGGAGGACAAGGGTCCTGGTTGTAGCTGGGCTGTGCTCACTTCTGGGGGGTGGGGGCGGAGAGCAGAACCCCTTCACTCACTCACTCAGCAAATGCTTGGGGCTCTCAGGTGCTCGGTGTAGACTGACACCAAGGCCCAGTGCTGAACCCTAACTTGATTGATTGATTGATTGATTGATTGATTGCGGTACATGGGCCTCTCACTGTTGTGGCCTCTCCCGCTGTGGAGCACAGGCTCTGGACACGCAGGCTCAGCGGCTCTGCGGCACGTGGGATCTTCCCGGACCGGGACACGAACCCGTGTCCCCTGCATCGGCAGGCGGACTCTCAACCACTGCGCCACCAGGGAAGCCCCTGAGCCCTAACTTTAAAAATTTTTAAATTTATGGTTGATTTACAGTGTTGTTTTAATTACTGCTGTACAGCAAAGTGATTCAGTTATATATACATTCTTTTTTATATTCTTTTCCGTTATAGTTTGTCCCAGGATATTGATATAAGTATCCCATAGTTCCCTGTGCTTTACAGTAGGACCCTGTTGTTTATCCATTCTGTATATAATAGCTTACATCTGCTAACCCCAAACTCCCACTCCATCCTTCCCCCAGGGACCCCCTTCCCCGTGGCAACTACCAGACTGTTCTCTATGCCCCTGAGTCTGTTTCTGTTTCATAGATTGGTTCATTTGTATCATATTTTAGATTCCACGTATAAGTGATATCGCAGGTTACTTGTCTTTCTCTGACTTACTTCATCTCCTGTTGCGTCCATGTTGTTGCAAATGTGAGCCCTCACTCTTGGGTCAGCGCGTGATGCTTCCCGCTGCCGGGGGCTCTGGTCTGGGCCCGCAGCAGGACCAGCTCCCGTCTGCCTCTGCTTGTGACCTTGGGCCTCCCGCACGGCCGGCGCTGCCCGGGCACGTGCGCGGCGGGCGGCGCACGCACGTTCTCCCACGGTGGGAGGAGGGTGGGTCTTTCCTTAGCCCTCCCTCCTTGGGCCCTCTGCTCCCATCGTCCCTGCAGCCTGGCTAGGCCCCTGCCCCACCGTCAGTGGCCAGGTAGGAGTAGAGCCGGAATCCCCGCCCCGACCAGACTTAGCTCAGGAGCATCTGTCCCCCACGAAACTGCAGGACTCGCGTCAGGCTGGACCAGGCCTCTTCATCGATGCATAACTCTCGTCTTCAGTAGAGGTAGCTGGGGCGCTTGGGAGGGGGCACGAGAAGTGCAGGACTAGACTGTATGCAAAGCGGGTTCTGGAACCTTCTCGCACACCCTTCTTCTGCTCTTTGGGCCCAGCCGTCAGAGGGGTGGCCGTCCATGGTCCTGGTCACCTCCCTGTCCATGGTGCTCTCTGAGGCCCCCTTCCTCACTAAGCCCAGGCCGCCCTGGGTCCAGAGGCCCAGAGGGTCTGTGTCTTCACTGCAGCTCCAGCCTGGAGGTGGGAGGAGACCCGTCCTCAGGAGTGTGAGCTGGGCGGCTGCTCACGGATCTCTTGTGTTGTGTGGTGTCGTCGTGCGGCGTCCGGTCGTGCAGAAATGCAGAGCGACGTCCACTCAGGGCGTGTGCAGCCACGTGTGTACGGGGTTCCTGTCGCCTCTGCAACAGAATTCCACAGACTGGGGGCTTAAAGTAGCCTCCTTATCCTCCCCCAGTTCAGAGGCCAGAGGTCTGAAGTGAGTGTCACAGAGCTCCAGTCAGGGTGCAGGCAGAGCCGTCTTCCTTCTGGAGGCTCTGGGGGAGACTGTGTCCTTGACTCTTCCAGCTCTAGACGCTGCCCGTGCCCCTGGCTCTTCACAGGCAGCGGGACGGCACCCTCCTGTCTCCTCTCTCTGACCCCTGACCCTCCTGCGTCCTCCTGAGTTTCCATCATTGTGATGACATTGGTCCCATGCACATAATCCAGGATACACACCCATCTCAAGGTCCTTATCGCTTCTGCAGGGTCCCTTTGTCCGTGTAAGGTGCTTAGTCACAGCTTCCAAGGTTAGGATGGCCCGTCCTTGGGGCCATTCCTCAGCCCACCCCACACCCTCAGTTAGAACAACAGCTACCTGGCACTGGCTTCCATCACACCTGGAATAAATGTCGGGTCCTCATTCTGGCTTCCCGGGCTCTGACGCCCCGCCCGCATCTCATCTGTGACCCCTCCCCCAGCCCACGGCCCCTCCTGCCTTCGCCTCACCAGGGCTGCTCCCTCTGCACCCCACGCTCTCCCCCCCACCCCTACCCTGCCGGCCCGCGACCTTCTGTTCATCCAGGTTCTGACTCAGACACACCTTGCTGCGGCTTCTCTCGAGCACCCGCTCACCCTGCCACTGTACCCCTCACCGTCCCGCCGCATGGTTCTCAGGTGGTCAGCAGCCAGGTGGCGGAGCTCTCTGCCCCTCACATGGGCCGAGACCTCCCAGAACTGCACCTGCTGCATGTGTGTCTGGAGTGACCAAGTGCCGCCAGCATCCCTTCCTCGGGGTGTCCTGCCCCCGTGGAGGTGGTTTGGTGAAATGCCTTTGGTGTGTCTATCTTGAATGGGTTTTATTTAGTATAGACACTCTCACCCTTGCTTTGCCCCAGATCTTGCTCTGACTGTGTAAGAGGAGCCCCGGTTGATAGACTCCTGCGGGTGTGCCCCCCAGGAAGGAGCAAGAGAGCTGCTGCCACCAGTTGTCTAAGTGCTTTGCAGACCAGCCCTCTCTCGGCACCTCTGCATGGGGGGCAGAATGAACCACATGACACTCACCTGGGCTTCTCTCCCCTCACAGAGGAGGAGCTCCGGAAGCTGCGAGAGGAAACCAACGCGGAGATGCTGCGGCAGGAGCTGGACCGGGAGCGGCAGCGGCGGATGGAGCTGGAGCAGAAGGTCCAGGAAGTGCTGAAGGC
>NW_006780611.1:3375060-3378991 GCF_000442215.2 Lipotes vexillifer | reverse complement strand
GAGGGGGGGGGAGGCAGGTGAGGAGGGGGGAGGGCCAGGTGAGGAGCCCAAGGCCAGGTGAGGGGGGTGGAGGGCCAGGTAACACTGTCACCCAGGTAGCGTTGCCCTCTCGGGGGGTAGCGGTCCCCCGAGCCAAGACCCAGCTCAAACCCTGAGGTGGCCGGTCCCCATGAGCGGCCACCGCCGCCCTCCCAGCCCCTGCCGGACCCAGGGCATCAGGAAGGTACGCGGGTGAGTGGTGACGGTGGGCCTGGCCCCGACTTTCTGGGCCGAGTCCTGCCTGTGCTCGCAGCGAGCGCTGCGATCCTGGGAAGGGGGCTGCCTTCCTGTGCCTCGGGGCCTTCATCTGGAAGCCGGTGGTGGCGCGCTGAAGGGGGGCGGGGCGGGGTGGGGGAGTCTCAGCCGAGCCCTGGGAGGCCTGGCCGGGCAGGGCTGAAGAG
The DNA here is from genome assembly GCF_000442215.2 of Lipotes vexillifer. Taxonomy (NCBI): domain Eukaryota; kingdom Metazoa; phylum Chordata; class Mammalia; order Artiodactyla; family Lipotidae; genus Lipotes; species Lipotes vexillifer. The sequence goes on along the minus strand of NW_006780611.1, from coordinate 3,378,551 downwards.
GGTCCCTGAGGCCCCAGCCCCTGACAGCACCCTCGGGGCCGGCCTGCCTTGGCCAGTCACCTCCTCCCAGCAGGGTCCCTCCATCCTGGGGCTGCCAGAGGCCGCCCCAGCTTCCGGAGCCTGTGGTGTGGACTCCCACCTCTGCCCACGCGAGCTCGGCCCCTGACTCAAGGTGCCGCCAGCAAGAAGCGGGTCATTCCAGGGGGATATTTGCAAGTCCGAAGAGCTGTGTTCTTCCCGTCCTGATAAAACCCCCCAGGGCTCCCTGTCCCTGTGCACAGTCCAGGCCGGCGGTCTGGCGGACAAGGCCTGAGAGCTGAGGCCGCCGAAGTCTCCATCCCTCCCCTTCACCAGCCTGGCCTCTAGCCCCGCACCCCCTGGCCTGAGCGCACAGCTGTCTCCAGCTTGGGACACCCCAGTCAGAGCTGGCTTTTCCGTGGGGTGGCCTGGCGTCATTGTCGTTGCGGAGTGTGGTCACTACGGTGGGGCTCTGAGGAGAGCCCCGCTCCAGGTACTGCGCCGCGCGGGCTTTAGCTGCTGGAAAGGCCGAACCTCCTGTGCTTTGTGCTGGCCTCTTCTGGGTCTCAGCAGCTGGTTCTCAGCCCTAGGGAACGGCTGGCACTTGGTTCCCTGGCGGAGAAGGTCCTTTAGTTTCCTGCTCTGCCGGGTGTTAGGACAGCGCCGTGGGCTTTCCAGTGCCCCTGAACGACGGCCATCTGCCTGTCCCACAGGTCAGCGTGACCCATTCTGCAGTTCTCTGGGGCTCCCCGCGGGGGCCCCCGTGTTGGGGCAGGGTGTCACTTGCTTTGCCGGGCTACGAGGCCGGCATCCCTCCCTGGACCAGAAATCGGACCACGGCTTCAAGCAGTACTTTCCGTGATGTTAAACCTTACGTGAAAATCTGTAGACGTTCAAAGATTCAATTACATTTAATAACGCAAAGAGGTGCAGCCAGTGACCTGACCTGGGACGACTCTGGGAGATCCAGGTGCCTGGCTGGGTGTGGGGTGTATTCTCAGCCCTCTGGCCGGCCGGGCCTGGCCTCTCATGGCATGTCACAGTGCTGCCACCCGCACTGACGTGCTTCTGTCTGATGTAGTTTGTGTTTATGTGCGGCTTTACCGGAGGCCACGCTTGCCCTGGTGGCGTCGGGTGGCGCTCGGCCTGAGAGGACCCCGTGTGCCAGCTCCCTTTGCAGGGTCCATGTCTTCTGTCTTCCAGCCTCCCGCCACCCCCAGCCCACTCCGGGGGTTTCATCCTCGTCCTTTCACCAAAGCCCCTTGGGTGCCTGGCCCCCGATAGGTTCTGAGGCTGCAGACAGATCTGTTTCTCACGGGTCTGCTTGGGGACCAACTGGGGATTACAGGAAAGGAACATCCAGGCCTGGGCTGAGGGTCCTGGGGAGCATGGGGTTTAGGGGGGGGACTTAGGGTTTAGGAACCTTCTGGAACCTTCTGGAACCTTCTGGAAGCTGAGACCTGAGGGAGGAGAGGAACAGGGAGAAACAGGTTCCAGGCAAGGGACCTCCCCTTTCCTTCTTACCCTGGTGCCCATCGGGGGTCGCTGTGGGCCGTCCAGGGTGGGCAACTGCGTGGAGGGCCACCTTCACACCTGGACGCGCGCGCGCGCGCGCACACACACACACACACACACACACACACTCTCGATCTGCAGGATTAAAACATGGTAGTTCATACAAACCTCTGTTTTGCTTTTTAAGAAAATTCCTGGGAAATCGCCTTGGTTTAAGCTTACTCAAGGCGAAGGCCATGTCCAATTATCGGTCGGAAAGCAACATGGAGAAACTGCCTTTGACCTCCACTGGCCTCTGGTCGGGCCCTGCCCGGGGCCCACCCTTGGGTTTGCTCCCCACGGCTCCTCCGCCCTCCCGGCTGCGTTGAGGGGGCCGGAGGGTGCGTGTCATCCTCCTGTGCTGCACGGCCCACGGTGTTGGTTGGGGCTTTGGCCGGGGCACCCCGTGTGGGAACTACACAGACTCTGGTGACTGCCTCCTGTGCCCAGCCCGGCCCTGACATGTGGCCCTGGCACCCCCCCCCGCCCATGGGCTTCGTCATCTGTCCTGCGGCCTCGGGTTGTTGCCGGCGGGATAATTAGATTCTAGAAAAGTCCTCCAGGCACACTCCACTCCAGACTTATTCTGCTGACTGTTAAACATCAGTGGAGGTTTTTCCAAAACATTTGGAAGAATCCACAGTTATTAGGAGTACAGGGGCCCTTTCTTCTGATGAAGAGCAGTCCGGGGGCGTTCGTGTTGCTCTGAGGCCACTGCTCACTCCCCACCTACCCGGAGCTGTGGGTGGACCCGGCTGGGAGGCCCTGGTACGCTGTCTGCCCTCTGCCTTCCCCTTAATGTTTAGAACATCATTGCTGTGCGCTGTGTTGTCAGTCTGTTTCCCACGTCCCGTGCACGTCACAGGCACTCAGATGTTCCACATGTGGTGTGACAGGAGGAAGGTAAAATTCCCCGCCACCTGGAGCACGTGCGCCCGTGTTGCCAGCCGCCTTTCCCTGCAGGCAGCTAGCAGCCCATTTATACCTAAATACTTGTCTGATGCTAGCGGTGATTATGTTGGAAAGATCACACAGCCAGTGGCTGTGCAGTATCCATATCATCAGCTGCAAGCCAAATGGTACCAAGCACAGCACCCCAGACAGCCCTGCCGGCCACTCAGACCCCAGGCCCACCTGTGGCTGAGCGATGCGGTGTCCTTCAGGCCCACAAGTCCTCAGTAGCACACCTGGGCCCGGGCTCTGGTGGGAGTCCATCTGTTAGTGCTTCCTGTGTGAGCTGCCTCTTCAGGACCCCCGGCTGGTTCAGGGAATGTCCTGGTCCGGAGGCCTGGACACCTGCCCAGGAACAGAGGGAACCCAGTCTGGAGTCTGCTGCGTGCCCCAGCTCCCCTCCTGTTCCCAGTAAATCCCCCCTTTGTCAGTAGCTCTGAGCACAGATGGCCGTTTGGGCAGCCTGGCCACAGGGAGGGGTGGGCGTGGAGGCCTGGCCCCCTCCTCTTCCACCCTGGCTCCCTTCTCTGGGACCCGCTCTGTCTCATGGTTCCCTGGCCACTGCTTCACGAGGCTACAGGCTCGCCCCCTGCTCTCCTCTGATCCAGCTTGTCCTCTGCGCTTCCTGCTTCGGCACAGCGCGGCCGGCATGGGTTGCAGTTCCAAGTTATAAACCCGCAGAGCGGGTCGGTTCACGGAGACGCTGGAGTGGGATTGTTCCCGGGTCTAAGCTTGTACTGCCCACTGCACGACCGGCCAACATTGAGAGGCGAGCTGTTGGGACAGGGAATAACGACTTTATTCCCAAATCCAGCAGACCAAGAGGATGGTGGGCTTGTGCCCCCAAAGAACCATCTTGCCTGACTTAAAGTTCAGGCTCCTTTTTTTTTTTTTTTTTTTTTGCGGTACGCGGGCCTCTCACTGTTGTGGCCTCTCCCGTTGCGGAGCACAGGCTCCGGACGCGCAGG
>NW_006780611.1:3366787-3374961 GCF_000442215.2 Lipotes vexillifer | reverse complement strand
CTCTCACTGCTGTGGCCTCTCCCGTTGCAGAGCACAGGCTCCGGACGCGCAGGCTCAGCGGCCATGGCTCACGGGCCCAGCCGCTCTGCGGCATGTGGGATCTTCCCGGACAGGGGCACGAACCCGTGTCCCCTGCATCGGCAGACAGACCCTCAACCACTGTGCCACCAGGGAAGCCCCAGGCTCCTTTTATAAGAAAAGGGGAGGGAGAGTAAGGCCAAACACTTCCTGGTTCCCATCAGCCCCCACAGGGGATGTGTTCATTTCTTCCTCCCTGCAGTCATTCACAGGTGGGCCTGGGCAGAAGGTTTCCTGTGAGCTACACAGAGATATTTTAGCTTAACGCTCATTATCTGGGAGGCAGGGTTCCCAGAGATGGGCCACTATGTATAATTTAAGCTTATGGGCAACATCCCTTTAGTGATGAGCTTGTGATAGGATACAAAGGTTCTTCCCTATTACAAGATCACATTGTGTTAACAGAGCAGGATGCCGAGGGTGCGTGCCTGCTGAGGGTCTCCCAGCCCCACTGTCTCTGTCCTGGCAGAGCCCTCCGTGCCCGCCCCCAGTCCTGCCGAGGTTTGCCTGGGGTGCCACTTTTCCCACATCCTGGGATCTCTGCTGCACTGGGAACCACAGCAGCAGTGTGGCGTGTTGGTAGCCCAGGCCAGTGCAGGGTGAGGAGGGCAGGTGGGCTGGCCAGTCAGGGACAGGGCACTGCCCAAGGGAAGGGGGTCCGGCCAGCGGCTGGGGGTCAGTCCATCAGGGCCAGTGGCTGAAAGTCAGGTCTGCGGTCAGGATCCGGCAGGTGGCCAGGAACTCCAGGGAGGCTCTGAGGCCGGGTGACTGCTGTGGTCAGGTGCAGCAAGGCCGCAGGGGCAGGGAGCCGGGCAGGTGGCCGGCACGGACCAAGCTGGGACCTGTGCACAGCTTGCTGGGCAGGGGCTCATCCAGCCTGTGGCCTTGCATGGTGATTGCTAAATATGTGTGTCACTGAGTACTTTTTCATTAGCAGGCCAAGTAACTAGTATGAGAGCTGTGTATTCTGAGCTTGACATTAAATAAAGAAGCAAATGGGTCAAAATTAATAGGAAAGAAAAGAGTTGTATGTTTGAGACAGTGTTTGGTCATCAAAAAACAAGAAGTGTAGGACTTCCCTTGTGGCGCAGTGGTAAAGAATCCGCCTGCCAGTGCAGGGGACACGGGTTCGAGCCCTGGTCTGGGAAGATCCCACAAGCCGCGGAGCAGCTAAGCCCATGCGCCACAACTACTGAGCCTGTGCTCTAGAGCCCGCGAGCCTCAACTACTGAGCCCACGTGCCACAACTACTGAAGCCCCCGCGCCTAGAGCCCGTGCTCTGCAACAAGGGAAGCCACTGCAATGAGAAGCCCGGGCACCGCAACGAAGAGTAGCCCCCGCTCACCACAACTAGAGAAAGCCTGCGCGCAGCAACGCAGACCCAACGCAGCCAAAAATAACTAACTAACTAACTAAATAAAGTGTGCCCGTGAGGAATGCAGCTCTGTGCTTGCCCTACTGCCCCCACCCGGCGTCTGAGCTGAGCAGCCAGGACCCCAGAGGGATCCCCCAGGGTGGGAACGGGCACTCTGGTGTTGGGCGCGACTCCCGTGAGCGCGGGGACCTTGGGAAGCCCGGACTCGTCACGCGCCGTCTTGAACTAACAGAGATCTTGCTTCTTCTCTCCCCTCTAAGAGCCGAGGAGCCGCCCGCTCAGCAGCCTCCGAAAGGCCAGGCCCAGGTCAATAATGGAGCAGGTAGGCCTGGGGGACGGAGATGGGGTGGGGGTGGTGGTTCTGTTCCTGGGCGCACTTCCGGGGATCCCCTCCTGTTGGAACTGGGTTAGTGTCTCTGATTACTGGTTGGTGAGTCTCCGTAGCAGATGCAAGGCATTCGATCAAAACATGACTTTATTTTCTCCTAAAAATACAATGCGACATCTCTCCCAGCCCTTCCCCAAAGAGGAATCATGTCGTGGTCACACTGGCTGCTTGGCCCCTGGCCTGGCGACCTGCTTCCAGAGGCCAGCTGTCCTGACAAGGGGGTGAGTGGGGAGGTGGGGTCAGCTGCAGGCGTTGTGCCCCAGCACCCCCAGGTCAGGACGCAGAGCTCCTTTCAGTGCCTTTTCTTCCCACCCTGGGCTCGAGTTCCTTATCTCCCTCAGCACTTGGCACTTTCTGAAATTGTCCTTCAGAGGATGGCATGGGAGGAAACTGGGCATCTCGAGGGACCGGATTTGTGGTCCACCCAGGCCCCTCACAGGCTGAGGAGGTGGGAGAGGGGATAGGGTTAGGGTTGACGGTAAGCCCCTGCCTGTGCTGGGGGCTCAGAGGGCTACAACAGGAGGGCCTTCGGTTAAGCCCTGCCCAGTGTAAAGGTGAGGAGACCAAGCCCCGGGAGGGAAGGCCTGTCAGGCTTCCGCTCCAGGTGGAGGCTGAGCTCAGACCAGAGCTGAGTCCTGACCCCCTACCTGCCGTCCAGAGAGGGAGACGCCTCTTTCCCAGGGCCCCGGTGCTGGACCCGCAGACAGGCCAGCCGGCTGCGGCATTGGCTACTGTGTCCACTGGGTCACAGTCCCCTGGGTTCTCAGGGTTCATGACCGGTGGCCCAGGTTCCAAGCCAGGAGCAGCGCTGGAGACCTCCCCCCACAGCCCCCCCCCCCATCCCCGCCAAGGCCCCTGCTGTGTGTGGCAGTTGATGAGCCTCCTGCGCTCGTGGGAAGTGTCAGAGTAGAGTCCTTCCACCCCGTACCCCCCCAGGGTGGGAACGGGCACTCTGGTGTTGGGCGCGACTCCCGTGAGCGCGGGGACCTTGGGAAGCCCGGACTCGTCACGCGCCGTCTTGAACTAACAGAGATCTTGCTTCTTCTCTCCCCTCTAAGAGCCGAGGAGCCGCCCGCTCAGCAGCCTCCGAAAGGCCAGGCCCAGGTCAATAATGGAGCAGGTAGGCCTGGGGGACGGAGATGGGGTGGGGGTGGTGGTTCTGTTCCTGGGCGCACTTCCGGGGATCCCCTCCTGTTGGAACTGGGTTAGTGTCTCTGATTACTGGTTGGTGAGTCTCCGTAGCAGATGCAAGGCATTCGATCAAAACATGACTTTATTTTCTCCTAAAAATACAATGCGACATCTCTCCCAGCCCTTCCCCAAAGAGGAATCATGTCGTGGTCACACTGGCTGCTTGGCCCCTGGCCTGGCGACCTGCTTCCAGAGGCCAGCTGTCCTGACAAGGGGGTGAGTGGGGAGGTGGGGTCAGCTGCAGGCGTTGTGCCCCAGCACCCCCAGGTCAGGACGCAGAGCTCCTTTCAGTGCCTTTTCTTCCCACCCTGGGCTCGAGTTCCTTATCTCCCTCAGCACTTGGCACTTTCTGAAATTGTCCTTCAGAGGATGGCATGGGAGGAAACTGGGCATCTCGAGGGACCGGATTTGTGGTCCACCCAGGCCCCTCACAGGCTGAGGAGGTGGGAGAGGGGATAGGGTTAGGGTTGACGGTAAGCCCCTGCCTGTGCTGGGGGCTCAGAGGGCTACAACAGGAGGGCCTTCGGTTAAGCCCTGCCCAGTGTAAAGGTGAGGAGACCAAGCCCCGGGAGGGAAGGCCTGTCAGGCTTCCGCTCCAGGTGGAGGCTGAGCTCAGACCAGAGCTGAGTCCTGACCCCCTACCTGCCGTCCAGAGAGGGAGACGCCTCTTTCCCAGGGCCCCGGTGCTGGACCCGCAGACAGGCCAGCCGGCTGCGGCATTGGCTACTGTGTCCACTGGGTCACAGTCCCCTGGGTTCTCAGGGTTCATGACCGGTGGCCCAGGTTCCAAGCCAGGAGCAGCGCTGGAGACCTCCCCCCACAGCCCCCCCCCCCATCCCCGCCAAGGCCCCTGCTGTGTGTGGCAGTTGATGAGCCTCCTGCGCTCGTGGGAAGTGTCAGAGTAGAGTCCTTCCACCCCGTACCCACAGCGGGGGTCACCGTGTTGTGCTCTGCGTGGGAGGTGGGGAGTGTGGGAAGGGAGGGAAGGACCCCACCAAGCGCAGCCCCGAGGATGGAGGTGGCGGGGACAGATGCTCTGCCTGGTGCTGGGGCAGAGTGGGGCTTGGGAACGCCGTGAGGCCTGTCCACTCGGGCAGCCCGCCTGACCTCGACCCGGGGTCGGCGAACTACAGCTCCCCATCTGCCTTTACATTGAAAAAAATTCTTACACTTTTAAATGGTTGAAAGAAAATCAAAAGGATTTGACACGTGAACGTTGCATAAACTTCAAATTTCAGCGTCCTCATTGTGGTTTCACGGGGACGCAGCCACGCCAGTCCCATTACTCACTGCCCACGGCTGCTGTCCAAGCGGTTATAGGGCTGAGCCTGCCTAGACCCTCCCCCTAAAGACCCTGTCGTGCTCCAGGTGGGCTGCGAGAACCCCGGGCCCTTGCTGCCCCTCCTCTGGGCATTTCTGAGCCTCGCGGCCTCTGTGTGCGCCGCCCTCCATCCCCTGGCCTCCGTCCCTTCGAGCTGGCAGCACACGACCACCTGCGTGCACTCCATCCCCCTCTGACTGTGGTGGGACGGCGCCCCCTGCAGGCGACTCCACGACCTGCTCTCCGAAGGGACAGACTTGTTCCGTGGGATTCGGGCTGGTTTTCTCGAGTCTGACGAGTCTGACGTGGGCGACTTCACTCACTGGGGCTCCCAGCGGACCACAGCCCCTGACGCACGCCCACCGGCTGTTCCCCAGGGTCCGAGTGTCCCTGGGAGTCAGCCCACCTGGCCACTTCCCAGACCAACCAGTGTGCCCGGCAGCGGGGGGTGGTCAACGCAGCGCCAGCGGTGGGCTGAGAGCCCGCCTGGACGGCACCTGCGCCGGGGACAGCCTCCAGCAAGCTGGGGGTCGGTGTGAGGAACACGGGGACCCGCCGGGGTCTGCACTGGTTGGTTTGCACCTCGTGGTTAAGTGGGTCGGGCTCTGTTCTCAGGGCACCTGGCCCCTCACGGTTCTGGCGTGGATGTGCCCTCGCCGGCCCGGCTGGGAGCCCCACCTGCCAGTGCCCCCGCCTCTGCCGCTCTGTAAGGCCCCTCTCGGCCTGCTGCCCTCACCCGGAACCCTGCCCCGTCCTGCAGACCGACGGAGCCAGGGGCTGTGCCCCCGTGTCCAGAAGTGGTTCTATGAGAAATTCGGGGAGTACGTGGAGGACTTCCGGTTCCAACCCGAGGAGAGCGCGGTGGAGACGGAGGAGCCCCTCAGCGCCCGGAGGTGGGGCCCGACTCTGCGGCTGTCCCGGCAGGACAGGCATCCTCGGGGCCAGCAAGCAAAGCCGGGGAGGTTTTGCCGGGGGGCGGCCGCACGGCCGTGCCCCCCAGTCACCACGTGGTGGTACCGGTGCTTTGCGACAGACGTCACGCGGGGACGGTGGCGACCCCGAGAGTGCCCGCGGGCCGGGCCGGGCCCTCAGACTCGGGTGGGGGCGGCGTGGGCGGGAGATGAGGAAGCCGCCCCCCCGTGGGTCACCTGCGCTCCCCGAGGGCCCGCAGGGAGCTGCGGGATCAGGACGCGGCTGTGGCTGAGTGGGTGCTGGCGCTCATCTCTTTCCCCCTCTTAGGTTGACCGAGAACATGAGGAGGCTCAGTAAGTACCCGGCGTGGACTTAGTAAGCACCTGCTCGTCGCTGGGGCTGTGCGAGCCGCTGGGGCCGGGGCTGCCCGGGCGGTGACTGCGGTCTTGCGCTGAACTGGACTTGCTTCCGGAAGCATGTTTTCCGGGAGTTCCCAGCCCAGCCTTCTTCCTGAGGCTGTGGGAAGTATGTCCCGGGCCCGGCCCGTCTGTCTGTCCGCCCCTGGCCCGAAGCCGAGTTTCCCTCCAGGCCTGGGAGCCCCAGCGAAACGTGGTGTTCTCCAGATACTTGTCAGGGCCCGGGGTGTGCGGACTAAACCCCTGTTCCCCGCCCGCGGGCACGGGCAGGGGCAGACGGGCAGACAGACGTCTCCCCGCGGGGAGGGAGGACGGGCCGCAGCCAGGGAGTGGCCGCAGGAGCGCTGGCCTGGGGTCAGGCGCACCGGGAGCCCGTGACGGTTGGGGTTTGCTTTGCTCCTCTTGGTTCCCTCCCCCGCCCCACGCCGCCAGCTGGTGCAGCAGCCGGACTGCCAGGTGTGTCTGAGGGCCGGGCTAGCGCTGGCCTGACCGCGTGGTCCATTCTGTCCCCAGAGCGCGGTGCCAAGCCTGTCACCAGCTTTGTGAAGAACCTCTCTGCCTTATCCGACTGGTATTCCGTCTACACGTCTGCCATCGCCTTCACCGTGAGCGCTCCCCGCGGGTGGGTGGTGGGGTGTGCACCCTCCCTGAGGTTTCCTGAGGGACCCACCCATCCCTGCCGTGTGGGACAGCTCCCGGTCTCGGTGTTTCCGTCTGTAAAGTGGGCTGCAGGGCAGTTGTAAGAACTGAGTAAGGGTGTTGTGGGGTGCAGCCTAGGGCTGGCAGTGGGGCTCCCCGCCTGCCCAGAATCCCCACAGCAGCGTTCTTGGGAGAGGGCCTCGTGCCAAGCTTATGGCCGACTTTCCCAAGTGGGTTGGGGAAGGGCCGGTGGGGCGCTCTCCCTGCCTGTGCAGAAACCAGCCGTCCCTCCCATCAGGCACCGGCGCCTGGGGGAGGCTCCTGGCGGGCGCACAGTGGCCTAGGGGCCAAGCAGGCCACCAGGCCTGGGGAAGGTAGGCGGCGTTGGGCCAGCATCATGGGGTGCTTTGGGGAAGACAGGCCCAGTCGCAGTCTGAATTGTCCTGTGGTGGCTGCTCCCAGCCCTGCCTGGGGAGACCCTGCTGTCCAGCGGGACGAGGATGGAGAGGGAGAGGCACAGCCCCCAAAGGCCCCATCTCTGCAGAGGCCCCCATAGGTGGCCTCCGCCTGAGAGGGTCCTGAGGGCCGCCCTGAAGCCCCAGGGGCCCCCCGTCCACCAGGGAAATGGGTGTTGTGCACATGCAGAGGACAGGTCGTGGTGGCCAGGGGCCAGCCCCCTTTACCCTGGAGGTCTCCTCTGGCCACCCTTCACAAGCACTCTGCTCCATGGGGCCTCGGCTGCTTTGGGTCCCGGGTCCCTAGTTCCGCCTGTGTGTTACGGCTGAGCTGACCCTGCCCGCCGTTCAGTCCACCTGCCAGGCCTCCTCCTGAACCCACTGCATCCGTCCCCTACCCTCTCTGAGCACCAGCGCTGTGCCCAGCACCCTGCCTGCCCTGTGGCGTGGGGTAGACTGTCAGCAGTGCTGGGTACGCGGATGCCTCCGGCTCTGGCAGGTGGGCCCGCAGTGGCGGTGGGCCAGGACCTCTCTGTGGGGTCAGCCCTCCTCCTGTGATCCCGGGCCACGTCCAGGCTGCTCCTTCCGGGGCATAACCGCTCCCAGCCCACCCAGAGCAGTGTTTCCGTCCCACCTCCTCCCTGAGCGGGTTTGTCTACACTGCGTGCCCTGGTCCTCGGGCCTGCGGAGGGCCGTTGGGGCCTGGTCTCCCTGCCTGCGAGTGCGGCCTGCCTGGCTGGGGGAGAGAGGGATCTGGTCTGTCCTGACCCACGCGGGCAGGTCGCCTAACCGTCTCCCTCCCGACCCGTTTCTCTCCAAACCCGCAGGTGTACATGAATGCCGTGTGGCATGGCTGGGCCATCCCCATGTTCTTATTTCTAGCAATTTTGAGGTTATCCCTCAATTACCTCATAGCCAGGTAGGTGCGCCGGTTTGCTGTGTGTGCGCGGCTGTGCCGTCTTCCTGCGTTACACGCACGGCAGGGCCCGTGCCGAGGCAGCTCTGTGTCACGTGCTGGCGTTTTGCGAGGTTGTCCTCTAATAGTCCCCGAGCCCCCAGGAGGATGGTTTGCTGCAGCGGGCAGGGTGATCCCCAAACCCTAGCAGCTCTGTCCAGCAGGCTGCCAGCCGGTGCCGGCTTTGGGGCCCCTCCGGTCGTGCTGCTTTTGGGCAGGAAAGTCCCCCCTCCACACACACCTCAACAGTGACATCCCAGGGGGTGGAGGCGGGGTCGACAGGGCTGCAGCGGCTCTGTGCCCTGGGAGGTCCCCACTGGTCGGGGTGCAGGTGCCGGAGAGGTGCTGGGACTCAGCAACCCCAGAGCCCAGGGCCACGCGGTATCTTCCCTGCGCCCTCTCCGAGCACCCGCTTTCCGTCTCGAGGCTGTGGGGGGGGGGGGG
>NW_006780611.1:3365823-3366652 GCF_000442215.2 Lipotes vexillifer | reverse complement strand
GGGGGGGCGGGCGGCGCTATTGGAAGCCAGCACGCTGGGGTAGGAAGCCCGCGTCCCCGGACCCTCCCGGGTCTGTGTGGACCTGAGGTCGCCCCACAGAGTGAACCCCAGCTTCACGTCGGGCCTAAGAGGAGGCCCTGTCTTCTGTATCTTCACTGAGCCGTTTAAAAGTTCACTTTACACTGTTTTTCTAGGTGCTTCTCTGCGGTTGCCTGAGTTGGTTCATTTGAAAATGTTTCTCTTAGAAAACTTTTAAGCGCTTATGAAAGGGTCCTCCGTGCCCAGACTAGACGTGGTTCACTAAAGTTGTTGCCGTTGCCACTTCCTTGACTTACTTTGAGAGGCCCGTCACCTCTGGGTGCTTGTAAATGTGTGCCCACCCCCAGGAGGGCCCCCGGGGAGGGATCCGTGGGGGTGACCTGGGTCATCTCCTCTCTGGAGCCTAGGAGGGGGTCCTGCTGGTCTCGGCAGATGGCCGGGTGTTTCTGAAGCTCCTGTCTCAGTGTCCAAAATTTCCGGGGGCGGCTCCTCGTTGGGAGCACAGGCCTGGTGACTTGACGTCACCCCTTTACGGCCACCGCCTGCAGACGATGCTGTTGTAAAGGCGTGCTGTCTCCTGTTTGCCAGGGGCTGGAGGATACAGTGGAGCATCGTGCCTGAAGTGTCCGAAGTGGTGGTGAGTCCTGGGAGGGGCTCCGTCGCCAGGGGGGCCAGGCTCTACCTGCCAGTGCTGTGCGGGGGCCGCGGGTCCCCCAAGGCCTCCAGGTGCAGCTGCGTGGATGCCGGTGGGGAGCCCTGCCAGGCGAGGAGAGGTCTGGGAGGAGAAGGC
>NW_006780611.1:3361790-3365770 GCF_000442215.2 Lipotes vexillifer | reverse complement strand
CCCGCGTGGCCGCACCCTGACCCCTCGCCAGCTGATGCCCGAGCGCCCTTCACGAGCCTGGGCTTGGCTGCGGGGGAAGCAGGTTGGCCTGGCCGGGCCTGGCGTGACCTGACCCTCCTCAGCTGGGACGTGATGTGGAGGGGAGGTAGTGAGGGGGCCCCTGTAGCCGCTCAGCCTCCCGTGGAGGGAGTGTCCGTCACGCCTGTTCGTTTACGCTCTGGCTGCTTCGGGGCTGCAGCAGCTTGGCTGCTGCGACCAACCATTTGGCCTGCAGAGGCACACGTGCTTATCACCTGGCCCTTTACAGAAAGTTTGCCCACCACTGTACGGGGGACTCTGGCCCGTGGGGCTGAACCACCGGGCACAGGCAGGAGGGAGGCCATGGTGCGTCCATGGGCTTCATCAGGTGTTTGAGCACCTACCATGTGCGTGGAGCACACAGTAGGGGTGCAGGATGTGGTGGTGTCTGCAGGGGCCCCTTTATTACAGGGGTCAGGGAGGGTATCTCTGGGGAGGCAGGCCTGTGCCCTTTGGCCCTGGTACCGGGAGGTCTTAGGGAGGTTCTTGCTGAATAAACTCAGACAAGCAGGACGACCTCGGCCCCCTGCTGGGACCTCACGTTCCCCTGCCTGTAAAGTGCAGGTGGGTGCAGGCTCTGTGGTCTCAGATGCGCCTCTGAAGGTGATCTGTTCAAGCAGCCCTGCCCACCTGGGGGGCTGCCTACCACCCTCTCAGGCACCAGACGGGTGTCAGCTAGCACAGCTGCCCGTGCTGCCCCCTCGGGCTGGGCCCCCCAGGGATGCCCATCCCTCTCTGTCGGGGCAGCAGAGACCTGGTCCCTGGGCTGGGAGGCCTCCTTGCTGCTTTTGTCAGTAATTTCTCTGAACTGTTAAATTTCAGTGGAAATTCTCTTTCCCCTTTGACTGAAGGAGCCTCCAAAGGAAGACCTGACCGTGTCCGAGAAGTTCCAGCTCGTGCTGGACGTCGCCCAGAAAGCCCAGGTACCGCTGCCGGGCTCCAGGTGGGGGGACCCCCGCTACCCAGCCCTCCAGACCTGGCTTGTCTGGGAGCTGACACCCGAGACAACCCGGTTGGTGGGGAGGGCCCACTTGGCTTGGTCTGACGCCGGCGCCCCAGTCGGTGGAGGCCCTCCTGACCAGTGCCAGGCGAGCTCCCGGGAGGCTGCAGGCTTGGGTCCCTCATCTCGAGCGGTGCCTTAGCCCGTGACCCGGTCCTTGGCCTGGGAGCAGCTGGGCAGGACCACGGGCTCCATGGTGCCGGCCGTGGTCTCCCGGGTGCTGGGTGCCTCCAGCATTGCCCTGTGGCCCCGGGGGTGTGTCGTGACCACAGCTGCTTTTTCACACAGAACCTCTTTGGCAAGATGGCCGACATCTTGGAAAAGATCAAGAAGTAAGTCATCAGCCCCTGGCCAGCCGCGTCTAGGCTGCGCCCGCCACCTGGCTGAACCTCCCCTCCCTTTCCAGCCTGTTCATGTGGGTGCAGCCTGAGATCACCCAGAAGCTGTACATCGCGCTGTGGGCCGCCTTCCTTGCCTCCTGCTTCTTCCCCTACCGCCTGGTGGGGCTGGCCGTGGGTAAGGAGCCTGCCGGACGGTCAGCGCGCCGCGCCGTCTGATCAGCGCCGCGAGCTCCGTCCACGGTGCGTGGGTGGGGGGCGGGCAGGGGGAGCCCAGCCTGAGCTGGAGTGTTGGGTGTGGTGGTCACACAGTTCAGGGGCCTCGTGGTCTGGGCACTGTGCCCACCTGCCCTTCGGCCCCCCAACGTGCAGGTGGGTCCTCGGTCTCTCGCCCCCTCCCCGCCCCCCTCGCCAGGAAAACCAGGGCAGGCAAGTGAGGCCGTGGGGGGAATGACAAACGCCAGCGCACGTGCAGCGTGCTCCGGGCTGTCTGTCTCGTTTCTCTGGGGACCTGGGCCAACGCAGGTGCCCTGACTGGGAGGTGGGAGCCCCTGGCCGTCACTGCCGGCTCACCTAGTCAGGGGCGGGCAGGCTGGGGACGGGTCCCCCGAAGTCCTGCTCACGGCCCCTTTGGAGGATGGTGACTCGTTAGGGACAGGTTAGTGTTTGGCCTGAGCCACCTCTGGGTTGGAGGTAACAACACACACACAGAAGTGGCTTCCCTTTCAGCTGGGGTCACTTCCCTGCCCTGTGTAACCACCCCAGGACCATCGGCCCACACCTGGGTCCCGGGAGGCCCTCCACGGAGTGCCCGGCAGGGCAGGGACCGCCGTGCTGGCCACGCTGGCAGGGTCGCAGGGTCCTGGAGAAACGGGACCTCATTCTGCCCCCAGGACTCTACGCCGGAATCAAGCTTTTTGTCATCGATTTTATCTTCAAACGCTGCCCGAGGCTGAGAGCCAAGTATGACACGCCGTACATCATCTGGAAGAGCCTCCCTACAGACCCCCAGCTCAAGGAGCGCTCCAGCACCGCCGTGTCACGCAGGGTAGGCCCCGCAGCGGCCGGGAGATGTGCCGGCCACACTCCGCTGTCCCTCACTTCCGGCTGGCGGGAAGGCTGATGTCTCTGATTTTCGGGGCCCTTGAAACAGACAACTTAAGACAACTGCGGGGGTGGATTTGCTGTGGCCGGCTCTGCTGTCCTGAAGGTCCAGGGCGGGCACCCTGGGGCTGGCCAGCCCTGGGCAGGGGACAGCTGCTGGGGGAGGCTGTGCAGCGCTTGGAGGCTGGACGGGGGGCTCCTACCCACCTAGACTGGCTGGGGAGTGGGCCCCGCCAGGCGAGGCCAGCCCCCAGGCCAAGGGCAGGAGGGTACAGGGCGTTGGCCTTGAGTGCCGAGACCCTGGGAGCCTTGCGAGCAGGGAGCCCTGGGAGTGACTGCTCTCTGGGTGGGTGCCGGGTCCCTGCTGTTCCCGGCAAGGGCACAGCAAGGCCGAGATGGGCACATTTTGTGCTCACGGGCTGGGACTAGGTGGAAGGCCGTGTGGGCATTAGGCACCCTGTCCAGAGCCAGGACGAGGAGGGCAAGCTGGCCTTGGTGCTCTTCCTGGGGTCTCAGACTAGTGGGGAGGTTCTGGGCTCAGTAGGACTCCCATGGAGGTGTAGGAGGGCTTCCTGGAGGAGATGACATTGGATTTCAGAGTCTCGTGTATGAGTGTTCTCTGAAGAAAGGGTGTCTGGGAACTGATGCTTTTGTCCGTGGAAGGGAAGCTCTGGGTCAAGTGTGGGTCAGGCTTCCTGGGTTCTAGGACAACAAAGCTTGTTGGGGCCCCAGACTCGCAAGCCAGGTGTGCAACCGGGCAGGCAGGAGCAGCCCGCACCTTGGGGAGCCGGTGGGTGGGCTCTGGTCACGCAGACGGAGGTGGACACAAGGGGTGAGGCCCAAGAGCAGGCATCCTGGCTCCCTGAGTGTCATAGACACGAGAGGCTGGTGGTGGGCTTCCCGGGGTGGAGGGCGACCCCACCAGGGCGTCCCGCGGCCGTGTGTCTGCGCGTGCTGCTTGGTCAGCTGGTGTTTACCGCCTCGTACCCACCTTTCCTTCCGTGGCCGCACGTGTGTGTGGTCCCGTCCGGCCAGCTGTCGGGACACGACAAGGTACAGTGTCCGTGTGGTACCCGCAGCCCCACGCCGTGCCCTGATGCCGCGCGTTGCTGTGGTCTGACTCCGTTTGACTTGCCAACCTTGCTCTCGGTGGCCTGTCCTGCGGCCGGTCCCGGTGTCCGCAGCGCGGGCGTGAGCACCTGACGGTTCCGCACTGACCGCACGTGCTGGGTCGGACTCGGCACAGTGCCTGGGGCGTGGCGTCGCGGGGAGAGGGTCTGCCTGCCACAGCCGGGCTGCTCTGCCCAGGCGGGGGCTCGTGGGCGAGGAGGACGCGACCCCACGTCTGGGGGTGCCTGCCTCTCCGCTCGTCCGTCCACGTGTGCGCGGCGGGGCGAGGCTGCGTGCGTGCGTGCGTGCGTGCGGCCCCGCCCCCCCACCCCCACCCCCACCCCCACCCC
>NW_006780611.1:3354795-3361729 GCF_000442215.2 Lipotes vexillifer | reverse complement strand
GGACGAGGACGCCAGCCGCGTCCACGGCGCCAAGAAGAGCAATTTCCATGAAATCTTTAACTTGACAGAAAACGAGCGCCCGCTGGCGGGTACGTGTGTACTGAGCCCGTGGCCAGGCCAGGCGGGGTCGCCCGCCCCAGTGCTGGGGGCCCCGATAGGGGCCGAGGGAGGGCCGCCCGCCCGCCCGCCTCCACCTTCCCGGGCGGCCTGGGCGGGTGGGTCGGAGGGGCCGAGCACGTCCGCAGTGGGTGGCTTGACAGCGGAAAGGCAGGCCGGCCCCGAAGCGGAGCCGCAGAGCGCCACGCGCGCAGGGGCTTCCCGGTCCCGCCTTGGCCAGCTCGTCCCTTGCTGTGGCCTCCTAGAAAGCTGGGTGGTGACAGGTGACTCGGGAGCCCAGGGCCCTGCTCGGCCTCCCCCGAAGCTCCTACGCTGCCCGCCTCTCCGTGAGGCGGGTCGGGGGCCCTTAAACGGTTTGGCCTGTGTCGTGTGTGATACCGACCGCAGAAAGAGAACTTTGGAGAGTTTAAGTTTTGACCTCCTCCTGAGCCCTCTTTCTGCTGACCCAGACCGTGAACCTTGAGAGTCGTGGCCGTAGTTTGATTTATTTAAATTGTGCTTTTCCTTTAAAAATAAAAAACAACAAAATCCCTGCCCATTTACATGGGAGGGGAAACATCTGCCTTCCAGAGGCTCTCAGAGGCCACCTTCCTCCCACTGTGGGTTTCATCTGATGGTGGAGGGTGAACGTCAGTGCCTCCTTGAAAAGCCAGTGCTTGATGGTTCCAGCGTCAAGTCAGAGGGCGGGTATTTCCAGTAGGAAAGGTCACGGGCCGCTTTTGTCCCCGTCAGTGTGTGAGAGCGGCTGGCGGTGCTGCTTGATAAACAGAGACCGCAAGATGCCGACCGACTACATCAGGAACGGGGTCCTGTACGTGACGGAGAAGTGAGTGAGCCTGTCGGTGGCTGCGGGCAGGCGCGCCCTCCGGCGGGGGCCAGGATTAGAGGGGGCTCCTCGCAGGCCCCGCAGTCCAGGGCGCCCCAGCCCTGGGGACCCCTAGCCCTGCCGAGACCCCAACTCCTGCTGGCTCCCGGCCCCCGGGGTGGGGAGGTACTGCCTCTGAGCCGGACGCAGCCGGGGCCGCAGGCCGTCATTTCCCCAGGCCCCGGGATGCCCTGGTCTGGGTGCTTAACGCCGTGTGGCAGGAACCGTGCGGTTCCCCCAGCCAGGGCCCTGGCCCCAGGGCAGCAGCAGCAGGGTTCTTGGTACCCTCCTTTTGGGGTGTAGCAGCCCAGCTACCCCCAGGGGTGGGAGGGGTGGAGCAGGTGCAGGGTGGGGTCTGTTCTTAGCTCTGGGGTCCCTCGGCCACCTTGCCCCCCACTCTCAGCCAAGGACCACCTGTTCGTCTCTACCCCCTCACTGGAGGAACTGGCCGAGGAGACCGACACACAGGTCTCTTGTTGGGCGTCCCGGGGATGCTCACGTCATGGGAACGTGAGTCGGGTTCAGTGCAGAGCAGTGGGTTTTGAGGCTGAGAGGCTGTGAGACTCGGTAAAAATGAAATCGGTTGTAAGAGGCCGGCGCGTCGTGGCAGGTGAGGGGGCCCTGTGTCTGGGCTGTGGCTGCAGCCGCCGGGCACGGTCCCCTCTGGCTCACTTGCTGGGCTGTGCTCTGTCCACCCCTGCCCCCCGCTGCCGCCGGTAGTTACCTGTGCTTCGAAAGCTCCAAGTCCGGCTTCTCCAAGAGGAACAAAGTCATCAAGCTGGTGGACATCACGGACATCCAGAAGGTGGGTGCAGCCCCTGCTCACGCTCACCCCCAGTCTCAGGAGCGGAGGAGTGGCGGGGTCGCGAAGCCGGGGGCCGAGTTGGGAGCGGGGTGTGATTAGAACAAGACGAGGGGTGCCGTCTGGACTGTCGGGCAGGCGTCGTTTCTCCCCGCGGCAGGGCCCCGTTTCTAGGCGGTGTCTGTGCGGAGCCCCGCGGCCCGTCGGGGGGTATCCACGCGCCGCGGGCTGTGCGCTCTCTTCTGCCGGGTGGACCGCCGTCTGGCGTCCTCGCACAGACGGTGTGTGTGGGGGTGGGGTGGGCAGTGAGCTGGGCCCCGGCAGCCGTCTGCCCCTTGGCCCTGAGACGTTCTCCCGGGGCAGGCTGTCCCATCTCCAGCACTTCCCAGCACTTTCCGTTGTTTCACGTGGAGCAGGTACAGGTGTGCGCAGAGCCTGACACACCTGGTGGCGGGGGAGGGGTGGGGTGGGCCAGGCCCACCCGCGCCCCCTCTGGGCCTCCTGGGTGGGCCCCCAGGCGTCCGCTGGGCAGCGTCTCCTTTCCTCTGAGGGTGTGTCAGGAGCACCCCTGTGGCTGTGGTGGGTCCCTCCCTCCCAGAGACGTGTGTGGTCGGAGGAGCAAGATTGGGCTGGGTGACCTGCTCCCCCGACGTGGTGCTCCTTGGGGAGCCCCGGCGAGGCTGGGCGGGCGTGTCAGCAGGTCCAGTGTTCCGCTCACACCGTCAGTCCTCGTCCTCTGCTGGCTGGGGAGGCCCAGGCTCGTCTGGGGCTCCGTGGAGAGCGCCCTGGGGTGTGGGGAGGGTGGCCCCGTCTCCAGGGGGGCCCGTGGTGACAGGCACGCCGTTGGCTTTCAGTACAAGGTCCTCTCCGTCCTCCCGGGGTCGGGCATGGGGATTGCCGTGTCCACGCCATCAACACAGAAAGTAAGTGCCGGGTGGGGGCCGGGGAGGCGGCGGTGGCGGGGGGCCAGGCTTGCGGCCGGGCAGAGGGGCCTGGGAAGCCCCCTCCCTCCCGGGGCAGGAGGCTGCGGCCCAGCGCAGGTGCTTAGGCGGGGGCGGCGGCGGCTCCGTGTGGACCTGGCCGCATGTGGACACACCGCCGGTGCTTCCCCTCCCCGCCAGCCGCTGGTGTTCGGCGCCATGGTGCACAGAGACGAGGCGTTCGAGACCATCTTTAGCCAGTACATGAAGATCACGGCGGCGGCAGCATCAGGTGGTGACAGCTAGTGTTGGCTCGCCGTGACGTCGCTGGGAGTTTTTCTTTTTTTAACAATTCGGTAGTGGAGAAAAATTGGACATCCTCGTGATCTTTTGCAATAACCCCACCCCCACCCCCGATCTGTGGTTTCTATTGTGTTGACCCTGCGTTTTACAGACCCCTTCGCTCAGGGGTCGGGACTCTCGAGGGCGCGTCTTGTGGACGCGAGGCCGCCGGGAAGGATGACACGCAGGACACACCGCCAAGCACAGCTACGCCTTCTCTGTCCCCACCGGGCGGAGACTGGCGCGGCCGCACCCCAGCTCTCGGAGGCCAGCAGCTCTGCCACACCAAAGCCATACGAGGAGCACGCGGGGCCCTCCCCGGGGTGAAGGACGCCGGCGACAGGCGACGTGGGGGCCCCTGGCCAGCGCCACGAACGGGCCCGTCCTTTAGGGAGACCCCCGTGCACGTCCTGGGAGCGCGGTGCTGACCAGCTGGCCGGGGGCCTGAGATCAGCTCCTCAGGAGGATGCAGAGTGCCGTGCGGTGCAAAGGCGCAGGAGGACGGCTGCTTCGGGGGTGCTCCGAGCCCCGGGGCCGCCCCCGCCTCCAGGCTGCTGTGCCGGGGTGGGAGTGGACAGAGCGCCTCAGGCCCGAGGGGGCCCAGGCTGGCAGAGGGCCTGCCCACGGGGGCTGTGCGGGGACACTGGGGAGGTCAGCCGGCTTTGGGGAGTGACCGCGAGCAGAGCCCAGAGGTCAGGGTCCGCAGCCCCAGTGCCTGCACACACTCGGCGGGGAGCGGGGAGAGCCCTCACTCTCGGGTGGGTCAGAGCGCGCGTCTCGCCGGCCCGGCCCTTCCCTGAAGCCGGTGTCCCGTTGGGACTGACTGGCCGAAGGCCTCGGGGACGGACACGCCCAGGAGGCGGCAGGGCCACCCCCGCTCGGCACACTCCCGACACGGGCACCTCTGGTCCCTCAGCTTGTCCTGAGTCCTCTGGGTGTCACGGAGATCGTTGTTTTTTGAAGAAACAGAAGATTATATTTTTTACAGAGAGCAAGCTGTTTTTCTTATTTTTGTATCGTTTTTCAGACGTAAAAATTTTTACCTTTGCTCCCCATCTGCTGGTTGGGCGGGCGATTCAGTGGCGTCACTCCTGTCACCCCTTGGTGGGGGGGGACCCCTTGGAGTGCGCTCGGGAGCCACGCCCACCAGCCAGACAAGCACACGCCCTGGCCCAGTCGTGAGGTCCCGGGGCGCTGCGGTGGCCGCCCAGCTCCTGGTCTCCCTGGCGTCGGTGTCTTGTGACCTTTCAGAGACGAAGGCAGAGCCCGCCCGAGACCTGGGCTTTGCCCCGCAGTCGGTGCAGGTGGACCGAGTTCTGGGGGGGGCTGTGGGTTCACACCCAGTGGGGGACCCCCCTCTGTGCCCGGGGCAAGGCAGGGTGGGCCCTGAACTGGCCCAGGGTGACTGCGGGGCGACACCTGTGGGTGCTGCTCAAGCCCCACTCCCTGGGGCTGCTGTGGGCTCGACACGTGTACCCGTCAGCACCGTGGGACTCTGTTCCCATGCACTGTGGGTGTGTCCCTGTGTGGAGTG
The DNA here is from genome assembly GCF_000442215.2 of Lipotes vexillifer. NCBI lineage: Eukaryota > Metazoa > Chordata > Mammalia > Artiodactyla > Lipotidae > Lipotes > Lipotes vexillifer. Next base: position 3,357,149 of record NW_006780611.1, on the reverse strand, counting down.
GACTTGCCTCCTTCAGAGTGGCGTGGTTTGGTTTGAGTCCCTTCTGAGGAGCGAGGGAGATGAAAACTGACCACGTGCAGGGCGGCCATCCCCAGCTGCACAGTGGCCCACGGCCGGTCCCTCTTTGGAAGCCCAGGGCCCCTGCCGGGAAGAGCACGGGCCTGTGCGGGCTCCCTGTCGGGGAGAGCCTGGAGTTTTACTGAGCTGTGTAAATCTGGGCAGATGTTTAATTTCTGCGACTAATCACTGAACTAGAATGAATGTTAAATTTTTTATGTCTGGAGCCCGAGTCTATTTTGGATCTGTAAATACTCATTACCAGTGTAACTTTTGTTCAACAAAAGGATTGTACTGTATGAAGAACTGATGAAAAAAATGCCCCTGTAACATTTTTTTAAAGAAAAAGTCTTGTATAAATTATAAATTTTTATTTAAATAAACCTGTAATGCTTTGTGCTAAGGTCGGGGGGCTCAGTTTTCCTGGCAGGGTCCCCGCGCACCGTGGGCACCTAGAGTGGGACAGGCTGGCACCACGGGCCCCTTGCGGTGGCCCAGGGTCCCTGTGGCCGCTAGCACTAGAGAGCAGTGGGGATTTCAGCACCAAAGCCGAGGAGTGGGGTGGGCACCCAGGGAGTGGGCTGGGGGCGGGGGAAGCTGTGGACATTGGGAGGAGGGAGGCAGGGGCCCAGCTTCCAGAAGGAAGCCAAGGATGGGTGGTGGCCAGTGGGGGAGGAGCGTCCAGGGGCTGGCACATGCCACGGGGGCGGGGGAGCTCAGGGATGGGGCTGAAGCAGCACTTGCAGTTCGGGGTACAGGTCCTGGCCCCGCCCAGAGGTGCCTCCCCTTGGGGGGCCCTGGGCATCCCTGGGACCAGCTGCTGCTTGCAGCCCTCCCCGAGGTCTGAGGCTGAGGGGGCCCTGGCGCAGAGGGGTCCTTAGTAGCGCTTGTGGCTCAGCTGGTCCAGTTGCTGGCACTGGACCCAGAGGGATGCAGGAACCTGCCTGGCTTCTGAGACCCCCAAGGTCGCAGGCTGACCTGTGCTGGGGACACCCAAGGGCCCCCAGCCCCCTGCACCCTGAGCCCCCGGGAGGCAGAGGTCTGCCCAGGTCCCTCAGGGAGTGGCCAGAGCTGGACGGAAACCAGGTCCAGTGGGTCAGCTCCGCGGTGAGGGGGGCGGCCTTGGATACCACATCCGTCCACCTATCCCTTCATCCATCCATCCATCCACCTGTCCATCCGCCCACTTCCAGCGCTGTCCTAGGCGCTGGACACAGCAGTGACGGGACAGCAGTCCCTGGGGAACCTGGCAGACATCAGACAGACGCCCGCGGGAGTGCTGTCCCCTCACAGTGACTCTCCTGACGACACACCCAGGCTGTGATTTTGCAGCTAAAATAAACCTTCTGGTCCCCTACCTACGCTTGAAGTTCCCTCTCAGCCTCTGCCCCTCTTTGTGGCGGGCCCTCTTCCGACAGCCCACGTGCGGCCCTGGCCCTGCAGGGCCAGCCCGACGCCCGTGCCTCCAGCTGCCCTCTCGTCCACAGTGAACCCTGCTCCCTGGAGGGGAACGTGGGGTGAGGAAGGGTCGGGAGCTCAGGGCGTTGGGGGTGGGGGAGACTCCCACCCGCCGCGCAGGTGGGCCTCCCCAGGTAACGGCCCCGATTCGCGCATTTTACAGAGGTTTCGTTATTTCATGTGTCGGTAAAGCACCACACACGAAGCTGGTCACAGTTGAAAACGCGCAGCAACCTTTTCCAGTCCCTGTGGTTTCCTCCGCAGGCCCGTATGTTTCACTGTGTGCCTTTCAGGGCACGGCTCTGAAGGCTGCTCTTGGCTTTACCTTTTACCTGGGGGTCCATGGGACAAAAAAAGGGGCCGTGGTGCCCCTGTAGAACTTGGGCCTTTGTTCCTGGGGAGACAGAGCCCCAGCAGGGCTCCCAGCAGAAGCCACCACTCTGGCTGCAAATCAGGAGAGCAGTCACCCCAGGACAGCGGGTGTGGAAAGGAACACAGAGGGAGATGAAATGAACTTTCCTGCTCTTGAACCGGGGTTCTCTTCATAGGCCCTTACTGTTAATAACACAGCATTTGGTGAGTGAATTTTATGACTATATGATGGGTAAATAAATAAGGTCACACGCTGACCAAAGAGGGGTGCTCATGATGAGCCCAGGACTGTAATACTGTTCTCCCCACAGTATTTAGCCAACGGGCAAAGCCGAGTCCAACATCATCCGCTGTAACAGAGACTGGAGTGAGGGGCGAGGCGACCCTGAAGGCCGCCGGAATCTCGGGGAGCAGCCTCTGCCTGGGAGCTGAGGGTCCGGGAGACACCCCCCCCCCCCCCCCGGGGG
>NW_006780611.1:3332946-3354776 GCF_000442215.2 Lipotes vexillifer | reverse complement strand
CCGGGGAGCCCCCCCCCCCCCCGCCGGTGTGTGGGAAAGCCGCCCGGCTCGTGGAGATCTGCCCCCCAAACACGCTGGAGCCGGGAAGCCCAGCCCCCTCCTGCTCCGGACCCCAGTGTCCTCCACTGTCAAAGGCTGGCATCACAGCACCAGTAAGATTGGAAAGGATGGTACTCAAATATTTGTGATTATAGAAAGCCCCCAAATCCGCAGAAAAATAAGAGGCAAGTTTTTCTGGATAGAACCTGATACATAAAAAGCCACTGCATTTCTACATAAAAACAAAACTTTTAAAGGATAACAGCCTCAAAATAGGAGGTTTTTAAGAACAAAGGTAAACAAAATTAAGAGACATATGGAAAAATTATTAACCTGTACTGAAAGATGCGAATGAGGACTTACATAATGGGAAACATATGCGATGTTCATAGACTGGAAAATCCAGTTTCAAGATGAAAACGTCTTCTTATTAACACCCACAGAATGAAACAGGCTACAGAAAACGACACAGTATGATGCCTTTATATAAAGAGCAAGACCTGAAAAACTATGCTGTCTGAGAATATAAACAAGCAGGGGAAGAAAAAAAAAACACACACCTTTCTTCCACCCTCTTAGGGTTACTTACTGGGGTCTGTGAATTAAACTGACCAAAGGCAAATTAGAAGAAGCGGCATACAATTTTTATCTAATGCTAATATTTAATTTTTTTTATGTGCCTCCAGGCCTTTGTAGAAAAGCAGTGGAGACCCAAAGAGGTGGTCAGACCCAGGGCCTTGTATGGATTTTAATAAAGGGCAATAAATTTGACAAGAAGTGACAAAACAAAGGAAAGGGAGTTTGGGCTTCTAGGGTAAAGTTCATGTATTGGGGAATTTTATATGGAGAAGCTAAGGGAAGAGAAGCGTTGTTCTATCGAGGTTTGTTTGCGCAGCACCACCTCAGTGCTACTCTGTCTCCAGGGACAAAGGGGGCCCAGGAGAGACGAGGGGCCACACCCTCACAAAGAGGAAGGTGTGTCCTTTCAGGCAGGTGGGGGAGGGCAGAGGGCTCTTTTTGGCATCTGCCACTTCTTTCTTAACTGTCTTCCGCTCAGGACGGTCCCTATGCCAGGGCGGCGCATTTGGGGTGTGTGCCACATTCTGATCCCCTCTCGTGGGTAAAGCAAGGAAGTGATACCCTCACATTTTGAAACAGTAGTTACCTCTCCGGTGGAGGCAGGGCAGGCTCAGTCCACAAGGGCACGCAGGGAGCCTGGGGGTGAAGTTCAGTTTCTTGGCTTGGGGGGTAGGTACCCCGTTGTTCACTGTACTCTTGTTCTTTCAGCTGTACGTGTTTTCACAAAAAATACTCTGCTTTGAAAAACAACAGGAAACTCGTAAGAGAAAAAAGCAGCTACGTCCTGCCCAAAGTAACAACTTTATTTGTCTTCTCAAACACATCAGAGCAAATTTCCCCATTTTCTAATCTTGAAACCAGCAAGACTAGAAAAGAAATGAAGCCACTTTCTGCCCCCGTCGCCCAGTCACACGGGACCGCAGTGAGGACAGAGCCGGCCGCCCGCCCGGGAGCCTGACTGCTGCACTGACAGGCCACACGGGAGGTTACCGACCTAGACTAACGCTGCTCAGCGACCCCAGGTTTTCACTGTCCAGCCATCAGTTCTGATTTTTTCTTAAAATCCTGCAGTGTAGGCGCTGGGGTCGCTCCACTCAGGGTCCTCACGCGCCGCAAGGTCCGAAAGGTACTCTGGCCCCGTGACGGGGTCATCCACAGCCCCCCCCCCCGCCCCGGGGTGGGGCGGGGCGGTCCTCGGACAGCCACACAACCTCCAGGGGCAGCTCCAAGGTCTGCGATTTTGAACGTCAGCAAGCAGTCGGTGAATGTCGCCAAGGCACGCAGGAACCACGTGGCGTGGTGGGGTTTCTTCCTGAACCTAAAATGCCTACCCTCTGGCCTGGATGGATTTTCTACAATTGGCAGTGCATTTCAGGGCAGGCCAGTGACTGGAAACATTTCCCAGGGACGATAAAGACTGGAGACCCTCTCGGGGGCCCTGGTGAGGCAGCCCAGTCAATTCCACGGCGCGTCCATGGCGCCCACGGTCCCCCGCGCAGAGCTCGCGCACCTTTGCTTTCCTCCCCACCGAGGGCAAACATCAACAAGACGGCAGCATCTCCTTCCTTCTCATCCTCAGGCTTTTCACTCACCCGCCAGTTATCAAATCATTCAACTTGCACAATCACTTAATAACATGGTCTCCTAAAAAACCACTGTTGAGGCCGCCCTTTCACCCGCCCTGGGTGGGAATGAATGGTGACACAGGACATTTCACGCGTACTTCCAAATAGAAACCGCTGCAAAGGAATTCCAAAAATAAACCATGTCTGTTAGATGCTAAAGCGGCTGCCCGGACCCTGCGTGAAAGGCGGCGGCCGCTTACACTGCCTCTCGTTAACAGTCAAACTCCCTCTTCACAAATCCAAGGTGAAGCTGCATCCTCTCACGTTTCAGCTAAAGCTCTTTTAGATGCGTCTCCCACGCACCGAAGCACGAACACAAACTAAAACAAGGCCCAGGCGAGGGGCGGCCCTGGGCCCGGGGAGGCCCCAGCACTTGAGCAGAAACAAACGAAAACACTGACAGTGAGGACACCGTTTATCCTCTTCTGGTTTAAAGGCCAGAACTTTCAATAAATATATAGAAATAAGTTGTGAAGATAAGAAAGGAACAAACCTGGACCACGTGGTACAGACTCGGGGCTGCGCCCATGGGACCCCGGGGCGTGGGACCCTCCCCTGGGGGTGGGGAGCTCGGGCTGGAGTTCACACAGTTCGCACAGGAACGTCTCAACGGCTGCTTTCTGTCTCCCCACAAAGCCCAGCTATGGCATCCCCGCTGTGCGGATAGAAAGCTCCGGGATTCCAAATTTAAAAGAGTTAAAACCCTCGCGAGGGTTTTGCAAGCCGCCCGTTTCCAGAGCTCCTGATTGTCCTCGCTCCCTGCTGGACTGTCTAGAGACACCACTGTGACTTTTCAAGCTACAGTGGCATCGTTACTTGGAGTGTTCTTCTCACCCGCTAGAATGGGCTACTCTGGAAGCGTCGCTTCGGGCAGGACTGTGATGTTGCACTGTAGTCGCCCGGGACAGGAAGGGTCCAGTAATAATGCCTTAATCGCAAGTTAAGATGCAGGTACTACAAAGGCAAAGAGAACCAACTACTTTCCACAACTTGATCACAAGCTACTACAGGGTAAGTCTTGCCAAGCAGATCGGTGACCCTGTAGACACTCGTGTCCTGGTGGCGTGACCTCAACGGAAAGCATTCACGTCGCGTTGTCCCTACAGTTATTGCGACAGAGCCGCAAGTGGGCCGCTGTAACATCTGCGCCGTCAGCATGGTTGAAATCTAAGAAGCCAAGCGCTCCCAAATCAACAAGCGCCACTTGCTGAGGGTAAGTTACATGAAACGCAACCCAAAGACTCACACAGAACTGAAAACGCCAAATACGTCCACAGAATTGTTGACAAAAGGTATTTTTTCTAAAATCAAGATTTAACTATCAAAAATAAATTTCTAAGTCTGAATGCACATCAACGTAATTGGTCTGCAGTAATTTTCTTCAATACGCTCCCGCTTCCCAAGCACAGCGAGGCCGGTGACGCGAGGCGGCGGCTCAGCGGTGCGACTCCTGCTTCGAGTTCTCCTCGATTCCTCGTGCAAAGAGCCGGACCAGCTGGCAGTGGACCCTGCAGAGACAAAGGGCCACACTCAGACCCTGCGCGTCCCCTGACTCTCGGCCCCCCAGCTGGTCGAGGGCGGAGGTGGGCCTCATGCACCAGGACGGTGGGTCTCACCGTGGCAGTCTCTGGTCCCACCCGGCAGCGACAGGCCAGGGGCGCAGAGCAACTTCCTGACACTCCTGAGAGACCTACTCTGCAAAGGGCAGCTGACGGCCAAGTGGAGATCCGGGACCCCGTAGACCCGGTTCTAATTCCAGCGCCCCACCCGCGAGCAGAGGCCGCCTCTCTCCCTGCCTCAGTCTCCTTATGAGGACTGAGCTGACGGGGCCATGGGGAGGGTCCCCTGAAGGGCAAGCCCGAGCGAGTAGGAGACGCGGGAAATGTGCAGTCACGGAAGACAAGTGTCGCCACGCCAGCCCAAGCGCCCGCCTTCCACAGAGAGCCACAGCACATGAGCGGGGGCTCGGAGGTCAGCGTGGGCTCTGGGGTCCCACCGGCAGTGCCGCCGTCCCGCTTGATGAATGACGTCACAGCCTCCTGAGAGACGGTTAGTCCCAAAGACCCCATAAGTAAGTGACTCGCTGTTCAAGGCAGCGCAATCTTTATCCAGATGTGTAGGATATATTTCACAAAAGAATGCCTTTTTTAACTTTCAGCAATTCATAAGCCGGCATTAAGAATAATTCCGTTTCCTTAACTTGTGAAATGAGTCTACAGGAGCCGAACCCCTGCACGCACGACTGGCAGGCAGGGCGGGTTCGCCTGTGACCTTGGAGCCGCCTCTTGTCCTGAGATGTGAGCAGGGCGGTCACTGCCACACTGGCCGCGTCCTGCTCGCAAGAGCAGGGAGCACGCAGACTGGGACTGGGGGAGGCTGGAGAGCCTGCCCCTGCCCGCGGCTTTGGCTTGCACGCTTAACAGGCAGGAGACCCAGCTGGGACCAGCAGCTGGTTGGCTGAGAAGCCACTTAGAGTGGGGATTATAAACGGGGATACTACGCAGCATCCTGAAACATGGAAGGGCGCACCCGCCACCCATCCTTCCAGGCAGCGGGGGCGGGGGCCTACAGGCTCGCTCCTGACCGCCTTGCTCGTGTAACACCCACTCTGCTATCGCCAGCGAGAGTCCAGTTTGGATTCCTTAAGGTCGACCAAGATCCTAAAGCCATTGGTCACAGGACAGAATCCTTCTAGAACTTTACAGTTCTCCCTCAGTCTCTTGTAACTGTTACACGCACACCTCAATCAACAGCCTTTTTCTAAAAAACAGTTTCCTTTACTGTGTCTTTCAGTGGGACAAAAAACCATGTTCTTGGCACTCCTATTTCATCTGGCGATGTAATAAATACATAGAATCAGACTTCAGATTCCCAAGTCCAAACACAGCAGGCCCAGTAGGTTCAGAGCCGGAGGGGCGGGCCTGGTGCCTGGACCACAGCACGGCCGCGGGCTGGGCTCCCTGGGGCCAGAGCATCTCCGGGTGGTCAGTGGATCCAGGACTTGGAAAATGCCCACAGAGGTGCTTTGTTAGTTTGTTTAACTAGTGAGGAGACAAGAGAGGGAATGCCAGTGCTGGCAGTGCAGGATGTGGCGCAGAAAAATAAAACTGAGGGGCTTCAAAGCCTGTGAAAAGACCGACCCCTCAGCATCCTTCCAAACCTGAGGTCACGGCGTCTCCCTGGGGATTTCACCCGGGGAAACACACGTGCGTCTGTGACGCACTCTTATGCTTTAGGCTGTGAGGGCGCCAGGCTCACAGAGCCCCAGCTCCACCTTCACTCACCTGACCTCGATGGCAGGGCTGCTCAGAACCTCCCCGTCGCAGTTCCAGGCGCTGCTGGAGACGGTGCAGCAGCACGGGGGGCGGTCGCTACACAGCTGCCCCAATCGCTTCTCCCCGCGGCCCCAGACGCTGCCGTCCTCGTCCTCCGCAGGCTTCGACACAAACTGGAACTTCTTGACGCGATAGACTTCGACGAAAGTGAAGTCGAACTACCAAGAGACAGCAGGACGGAAACATGCTCTCAGCGCTGCTGCGCTGGGGGCGGGACAGCCATCGGGGCCTCCCGGCTGCTCCTCGCCCCGCAGCTCAGGGACGAGAGAAGTGGTCACCACGACTCTCACAACCCGGTCCCATCCACAGTGAATGACACAGAGTAAAGAACTCTGCGGCTCCTGAGCAGCGACTTGTACGACTATTTACCTTTTTAACAAGCAGTATTTTAAAAGCCACATAAAAACGCTGTTGGCCCAGATCTTAAAAAAATTTAACAGCCACAAACTTGACTAAAATTGTAGACTGATCAGAAGTTGCAACAGTCTGGGTATTGTTAGACTCGCCCTCCCCGGCCCCGTGTCACTACAAGGGTGCCAGTGACTAAGGAAAGGCTTTTGCTAGAAGAGTCTCCCTTTCCGGGAGCTGAAAGATTTTGTTGTGAGTGACCAGCAAGGGCAACAGAAGGTTGCACTGCATCACTTCATTCTGTTTTTAAACAGGAAGAGAAACATTCACGCCTCCTAGTTCCTCTGCTCAAAGACTTTATATTTTCAAATGAGATTTTACAAGCAGTAACGATGACTAAGACTTCAAAGTGGGTGAAACGCAAACAGAAACATCTGTCCTTCTTTCCCTTGAGTTCACAGCCGATCCTACAACACAGACATCGGGGTCGCCCAGGCAGAAGCGGCCGCCGACGCAGGCCACGTGGAAGCAGAGGTGCCCGTACCTGGTCGCCCTGGTTGGTGTGCCTGACGAGAAACCTCAGGAAGTTGAACCGGGAGCACTTCCGGATGAGGATGAGGTCGGAAGACCCATCTCCCAGGTGGGCGGCCGGGGAGAGCCCCTGGGGGCTCCGGGGACAAGCACAGGACATGTTGGTGGCGTTGATGGCCAGGAACTGCCCGCAGACGACCTTCCACTCTTCCACCTCCTCTGAAGCAGGAAGAAGCATTGCAGATGCCACGTTAACTCCGAGCCGGGCAGGCGGGCGTCCTGAGATGACCGGGAGGGGTCGTCTCTACAGACGCACCACGCGATCGCTTCTCAGCGTCAACACAAAGAAATCTGCGCCCGCCACTGTGCCCGGCGGTCACCTCCCGAGAGGAAGAGCTGTTCCTCGGGCCCTCGCCTGGGACTTGGGACCACGATCTAGAGCAGGGGTCGCCAAATCTGGCCCACCACCTACCTGACTGGGTGTGGCCTGCGAGCTAAGAATGGGTTTTACATTTCTAAGTGGTTAAAAAAAAAAATCAAAAGAAGGAAAGTATTTTGTGACATGTGAAAATGACGTGAAACTCAAATTTCAGCGTCCACGAACAGTTTCTGGAGCACTGCTGAGCCCACTCGCTGACCCCCGTTCCGGACCATTCTAGGGACAGGCGCCTGGCTGGCGCCACAAGAGTAGTTCAGAGGGACGTGGCAAGATGGGCCCTTCCACAAAATCCCCTCTTTTCCCCAGAGTCTGGCAAAGGCAACCACGCACTCTGCCTGGAGATGAAGTGGAAGCAGGTGCCCCTGCAGAGAAGTGGGGGGAGGGGCGAGCCCCGAGGCCCCGGGCAGGTCCCCCCGGCCGAGCCGGCCCAGCCACGTTACCGGCGCTCTCCAAGCCGTACAGCGACCTTTTCCGCTCCTCCTCCAGCTGCCGCTTGCTCTGCCTGCAGACAAAGCACCTGGAGGACAAGAACACGCCCCCCCTTGCCTGTAACCTAGACTGCAAAAGCATTTCAATTCTTTGCATATTTCAGAGGCTTTGCTTAAAAATATTTGGTTTGCATATTAATTTGAGTTCTCAGAATCAGATCCACTCTTAAAAATTACACAGACAACATATCCGTTTTGGAAATTGATAAACATTACAAAAAGCAAACGGCATCCCATGAGGCCCTTCTGTTGCCCCTGGGGGGTGGGCTGACGGAGCAAAGAACAAGGTGCAGGTCCCAGCGTGGATTCCCGGCCTGAGACTTTGTTCCCTTTCACAAAACAGGTAACACAGCGGTGACCTGGTCCAGTCAGTAACGAGCAAGTGAACGGCTCAGAGCAGCTGTCGCGGGACTTGGTCGTTGGTCTGAAAGGTGTTTGTGGTGCTGGGCACCGCTGGATGCAGGCCGTCGAACGGCCGCGCCCCTAACTCTTTGATTTTATGGCCTCAAATTCTTCACTTAAAGGAGAGACCAGGGGAAGGAAGGGCCCACATCTGAATGACTTAAAGGAGGAAGGAAAACCCCCGAGTTCATATAAAACCCCTCAGCCTCTCCGCGTCCTCAGACTGAGGAGCAGGGACGAGATGCGGGCTGTCGGGCCGCGGGTACAGGTGACAACCCGACACTCGTTCCAAGTTAACCCGGGCACACGCTGTTGGGCACGGTGGGGACACACAGGGCGACAAGGCAGCATGACACGCAGAGGGGCCCCCACTGCTGGCCCGGGGTCTGGACCGGCCTCTCCTGACCACCCAGTGGGGGGACAGGGGGCCCGTCCAGCCAGCTCCACGGGCACCGCAAGGGCGCGCACAGAGCTGTCCATACGGGGGCTCGTCTGCATCATTTCTCACATCCCCGGATCCCCGCACTGGGGCAGACGGCGAGGTGTGAGCCCTCTGCTGGGTAGAAGACGGGGACCAGACCTGACCCTGGGCCGCCCCGTGACCCAGGACCCAGCGTGGGGGACACAGCGGGACCCCCTCAGGGTGCGTGGGACCCTGACCGCTGGTCAGGAGGAAGCAGCCCCTCCCGTCTACGTTGCCCAGCACTGCCCGCTCACTTCACAGCAGGAGCAAACCCCAGCCAGTCCTGCTTCTCGCTCATCGTTTGAGCAGAAACGCACGTGAGGGATGTGCTTACCCCGCCCGGCAGGGTGTCCTGTCCCTCGGGGAGCCCACCGTGTGCTGCGCCGGCAGGAAGGACACTGTCCCTTCGTAGCAGTGATGGGAGAGGAAGGTCTTCAAACCTGAGGACAGAGCGAGACGGAGAGACACGCCCACGCGCGCCACGGCCTGCGCGGGAGGCCGCGCCGCCAGCATCGGCGGAGCGCGGGTGCGGGGCCCCTGCCTGGGGACAGAGCGTCCGCAGGAGGACATGGCCCCCTCCCACTTCAGGCTGGGCTGCCACCGCCATCACACAGGACTGCAGGCTCCCGGCCACCAGGGCTGCCTTCCACCCTGGCAAAGGGGACGTCTTGGCCACCAGTGACCCCTCGTCGTGGCCTCGATGACGTGGCCTGCAGGTTCCGCCCGGTGAAGCCCCCGGCGCACCCCCACGCTTGACCCCATCATCCACAACTTTGGTGTCTTGGAGGAACTCAGGGAAAAGACCAGGCAGCACTGCCACCAGACCGTGGCCGGCCCCTCTGGCAAACTGTGGGTGCTGTCCATCGAGCTGCCTGCGCCCCCAGCACGCCCGGGCTGAGGGAGGTGAGGGGCTGCAGAAGAGTGTGGAGCGAGCAGAGGCCGGGTCATGAGGTCGAAGGAAAGAGGCCGCCTCCTAACATTGAAGTGCCAGGGGAAGCAGCAAGTGCCGGTGCAGAAGCTGCAGCCAGCGGGCCAGGAGACCCAGCTAAGATCATTCACGAAGCTGGCTCCACCAAACAACAGATTTTCAGTGCAGAGGAGACAGCCTTCTACTGGAAGAAGATGCCACCCAGAGGACTTCCCCAGCTGGAGAGGAGAGGTCGCTGCCTGGCTTCAGAGCTCCAGAGGACAGATAGGCTGGCTCTCCGGTTAGGGGTGGCTTTAAGTTGAAGCCAGTGCTCATTTACCATCTGAAGATCCTGGGGCCCTTAAGAATTATGCTAGATCCACTCTGCCTGTGCTCTGTAAATGGAACAACAAAGCCTGTTTATAAACACATCTATTTACAACATGATTAACTGACTATTTTAAGCCCACTGTTGAGACCTACTGCTCAGAAAAAAAGATTTCTTTCAAAATGTTACTGCTCGGGCTTCCCTGGTGGCGCAGTGGTTGAGAGCCCGCCTGCCGATGCGGGGGACGCGGGTTCGTGTCCCGGCCCGGGAGGATCCCACATGCCACGGGGTGGCTGGGCCCGTGAGCCATGGCCGCTGAGCCTGCGCGTCCGGAGCCTGTGCTCCGCAACAGGAGAGGCCACAACAGTGAGAGGCCCACGTACCGCAAAAAAAAAAAAAAAAAAAAAAGTTACTGCTCAATGACAATGCACCTGGTCACCCAAGAGCTCTGAGGGAGATGGACGAGATTCATGTTGTTTTCATGCCTGACAACACAACACTCATTCTGCAGCCCATGGATCAAGGAGTCATTTCAACTTTCTTTTCTTTTTTTAAAATTTAATTCATTTATTTATTTTTGGTATGTTGGGTCTTCGTTGCTATGTGCAGGCTTTCTCTACTCGTCATTGCTGTGTGTGCCCTTCTCACTGCGGTGGCTTCTCTTGTTGCAGAGCATGGGCTCTAGGCGCGTGGGCTTCAGAAGTTGTGGCACACGGGCTCAGTAGTTGCAGCTCGTGGGCTCCAGAGCGCAGGCTCAGTAGTTGTGGCGCACGGGCTTAGTTGCTCCGTGGCATGTGGGATCTTCCTGGACCAGGGCTCGAACCCGTGTCCCCTGCATTGGCAGGCGGATTCTTAACCGCTGCACCACCAGGGAAGTCCCCATTTCAACTTTCAAGTCTTACTCCTTAATAAATACATTTTGTAAGGCTATAGTTGCCACAGACAGTAATTTCTCTCATGGATCTGGGCAAAGTAAACCGAAAACCTTCACCGTCCAGATGCCATTAAGAACATCTGGGATGATTCATGGGAAGAGTTCAAAATATCAACATTAACAGGAGTTTGGAAGACGTTGATTCCAACCCTCCTGGATGACTTGGAGGGGTTCAGACCTCAGTGGAGGAAGTCACTGCAGATGTGGTGGAAACAGCAAGAGAACTAGAATCAGAAGTGGAGCCTGGGGCTTCCCTGGTGGCGCAGTGGTTAAGAATCCACCCGCCAATGCAGGGGTCACGGGTTCGAGCCCTGGTCCGGGAAGATCCCACATGCCGCGGAGCAACTAAGCCCGTGCGCCACAACTACTGAGCCCGCGCACCTAGAGCCTGAGCTCCGCAACAAGAGAAGCCACTGCAATGAGAAGCCTGCGCACCACAATGAAGAGAAGCCCCTACTCGCCGCAACAAGAGAAAGCCCGCGCGCAGCAACGAAGACCCAGTGCAGCCAAAAATTAAATAAATAAATAAATTTATAAAATAACATTAGAAAAAAGAAAAAGTTTTTTTTAAAAAAGAAGTGGAGCCTGAAGATGGGACCGTACTGCTGCATCTCATGATAAAATGTTAATGGATGAGGAGTTGCTTCTTATGGATGAGCAAAGAGAGCGGCTTCTTGAGATGGAATCTACTCCTGGTGAAGATGCTGTGGAGATTGTTAAGATGACAGCGAAGGATGTAGAATATGACGTAAACTTAGCTGATAGAGCAGCGGCAGGGTCTGAGAGGACTGACTCCGCTTTTGAAAGAAGGTCTACTGTGGGGAAAGTGCTATCAAATTTCACTGCAGGCCACAAAGCGATCGTTCCTGAAAGGAAGGGTCGACCGATGCAGCAGACTTCACTGCTGTCGTATTTTAAGGCAACGCGGCGGCCCCCCCACAGCCCTCAGCACCCACGAGCCTGATCCGTCAGCAGCCATCCACATCGAGGCAAGACGCAGCACAAAGGTTACGACTTACTGAAGGCGCCCGTGACGCAGAGCACCCTTTAACCGTGAAGCATTATATCTTTATTTTAGACGTAATGCTGTTGCACACTTAACAGACCACAGTATAGCCTAAACATAACTTTTATATGCACTGGGAATGCAAAAAATTCGTGTGACTTGCTTTATTTTGATACTTGCTTTCTGAAGGTGGTCTGGAACTGAACCCTAAATATCTCCAAAGGTGTGCCTGTAAATTTACCCAAAAGTAACCTATAAAGGGCAGTGACCAGAGAAATGACACTCATTAAATACAGCCAAGCCATCATCAAAAAATCTACAAACAATAAATGCTGGAGAGGGTGTGGAGAAAAGGGAACCCTCTTGCACTGTTGGTGGGAATGTAAATTGATACAAGCCACTGTGGAGAATAGTATGGAGGTTCCTTAAAAAACTAAAAATAGAACTACCATACGACCCAGCAATCCCACTACTGGGCATATACCCTGAGAAAACCATAATTCAAAAAGAGTCATGTACCACAATGGTCACTGCAGCTCTATTTACAATAGCCAGGACACGGAAGCAACCTAAGTGTCCATCGACAGATGAATGGATAAAGAAGATGTGGCACATATATACAGTGGAATATTACTCAGCCATAAAAAGAAAGGAAATTGAGTTCTTTGTAGTGAGGTGGATGGACCTAGAGTCTGTCATACAGAGTGAAGTAAGTCAGAAAGAGAGAAACAAATACCACATGCTAACACATATATATGGAATCTAAAAAAAAAAGGTTCTGATGAACCTAGGGACAGGACAGGAATAAAGACGCAGATGTAGAGAATGGACCTGAGGACACGGGGAGGGGGAAGGGTAAGCTGGGACGAAGTGAGAGAGTGGCATTGACGCATATACACTACCAAATGTAAAATAGATGGCTAGTAGGAAGCAGCCGCATAGCACAGGGAGATCAGCTTGGTGCTTTGTGACCACCTAGAGGAGGTGGGATAGGGAGGGTGGGAGGGAGGGAGACGCAAGAGGGAGGAGATATGGGGATATATGTATGCATATGGCTGACTTACTTTGTCATACAGCGGAAACTAACACAACAGTGTAAAGCAATTATATTCCAATAAAGATGTTAAAAAATAAAATAAAATAGTACTATAAGTCCCTGCAAATAAATAAATACAGCCAAGGCATTCATCTCAGCACCAAGTGTCAAACTTTGAATCCTACATCCTTTCAAACTTTTTTTCTGCATTTAAACGCATTTGAAGGCTGAAGGGTGGTGCTGCATGTGACCTGAAAGGGCAGACCATCACTTGTTTGTACGATCTGGGATCGACCTCCACTCCTCTTTGTTCCAGCTCTGAGCACATGTGAGAACTGGCCTGTGACCGACGGCAGTGGTTCTCCGGGCACCCGGGACCCGTCAGGCTCTCGCCCCCTGGTTTCCGTCTGTGAACGGGGCCCCACCCTGAGCGAGGCAGAGGCCGTGTGTGCAAGCTCCCGGCGTGGTACTCTTGAGTTACCTGAGAAGTCGTATCTGATGAGACCCATCCACCGCTTCTGCTCGCTGTCCTTGATGATGTCCCCGTAGAAGCCGTAGCCTAGCAGGGACACTGAGTACCGCAGCAGCGTGCTGTTGTGATGCACAGAGGACACGTCCATGGGCAGCGAGTCCCCTGCGTAGAGAAGCCAGGGTGGACGCCGCGCCCCTCCGCCTGTCCCGCTGCACAGCGCCCGGCGGCCGTGGCGGAGCCGCGGATTAAAGCGTGAGACAGGCAGAGGCAGTCAAGGCCGTGGGCTGTTCTCCCGGGGAGCCCGGCCTCCTGCTCTCCACTCAAGTGACTAAAATGGACTCAAATTTCCAAAACGGGCTTGGAAAGCTGTTCCGTAAGGAGGGGAAAACAATGTGACCGTGAAGCTCACTAAATGCCACTAACAGAGAGGAAGGTGGAAAAGGCGCCTGGCATCTTCAAATGTAAAATCACACGTGCACCGTCTGTAAACACAGCCGTTCTGTGACTCTGGATGACACGTGAGGAGCACTGCCACCAGGGACAAGGACGGGCAGAGGGAGCCACACGTGTGTGCCGAGGGTGCCTGGACAGCTCCGAGCAGCTTTACAAGCAGCCTGGGGCTTCCTACCCCGGGGGACATGCTTTCTAGAGGAGCGGGGGTGGGGGTGTGTGTGTGACTGGGGAGGCCTGTCCCCACAGGGCGACAAGGGGCCGAGTCCCGAGCAGGGATGAGGGGGCGGACGTGTCGGGCAGAGGAGCTCCTGGCCAGCGCAGGGGATGCCACGGAGAACCACCGGGGCGCGGGCGCCCCCAATGCTCTGGAGAGAGCACCAGAGGGTTCCGAGCAGAGCAGCGCTTCTGGATGGGAAGTGGCAGGGAAGGGTGGCAGCCAGGGCCCTGCGGGCGGACGGACGGGCACCCACACGGCGAGGCGGACCGACACCCGCGTGTGCCCGGGGACCTGGGATGGAGCAAGCCAAGTGCGGCATTGAGAGAGGCACCTACCCACGACGATGTGCAGAGCCGAGGTCTCCGCGTCGTTCGTGCCAACCGTTGAGTAACACACACAGTCTGTCGACCCTAAAAGGGGAGGGGAAGGTCCTTAATATCACTACAATCACTTAAGATCCCAGCGTGTCTTCCAGGGGAATGAGTGGTAAAGCTCTTCCGTGGCCCTGGAGTAAATAAGGAATAAGCTCCGTGTGCCTCCAAAATTAGTCACTGAGGTTGGTTCAGCAAGAGTACTGAGACTGACCTTGACTACCATCAACCAGCTCCTCACAGAGTTCAGAGACCCCTCCTGAGCCCGTCTGGGGGGCGGGGCCCCTGGGAAGTCCCTGCAGCGGGGGCAGCGGGGCGCCAGGGCGCAAGTCTCAGCGCTCTGCACGGGGTCCCCGCTCCTGGCTGCCACAAAGGTGGGCAGCAGCCCTGGGGCTCCTGATCACAAGACCAGAGGGACTCTGCAGTGGGAAAGTGCATGCAAAGCAAGGACAGCTCGTGGAGGTCACAGAAAAAGCACCGCAGACCTGTGCGCGGCGAGAGACCCGGAGCCTCAGCCCACCCCTGGGTCATGAGGGCGCAGCAGGTGCCGGCTGACAGACGTGAGGGGCCAGCGGGACCCGCTCTGAACCCCACCGGCTCGGCCGGGGCTCTGCCTCCTCCTGCCCACACCCCTGTCTATAGAGTGGAGGTGACCTCAGAGCACCCAGCTAGCACCGGGATCCCGAGGGCACGGCAGTGATGCTACGGGTCCTCCCTCGGTCTGTCCTGGTTCTAACTGGGTCATCACCCACGTCTCTGTTCTCCACCTGAGTGGGCAGAACACCTCCCGGGTGCTTATTTATAACACACTCCTGAGCCCCGCCCCACCCCCGAGATCCTGACTCAGTAGGTTTGGGTTGGGGCCGAGCGATCTGAATTTTAACACATCTGCTGAATAGCCGAAAACCCTAGTCTAGATTTCCCAAGAATAAACCCTGACGGTATCCAGAATGGCACCATAAACGTTGCCTCAGACACACAACCAACACAGGTTGAGGCCCATCAGGGAATAACCATCCTGTTAACAGGCACACAAGCTCTGGCCGCAGGCAGGACCCAGATACTGTGCCCTCAGGCCCCGGAACATTCTATAAGGCCCTCAGCCTAAGGGGCGCCTGAAAGTCCATGGTTCTAAATAGACGCGCTGGATCGCAGGCATCTCTTAGAGCAACAGAATCTGGTCCAGTTTGAGATCAGAGTAGAAGCCTCTTAACTATTTAATCTAAGCTAACATATGCCTTCTTATGGTCGGAAACTTATATAAACACATACAGACTGATATATTTTTTAATATGTGTATTTTTCTTTTTTGTTAATCTTAACCTGAAGGCTTGAATGACATCTCATTCCAAAAATGGGCCGAAAAGTAAAACGGTTTAAATGCACATTTAAGATTACAGGAGTGACTTAATTCTTAAACTGGAATTAACAGTATTTAAGGAAAACTACGTGGTTTCAGACTATCTTCCACACCCTTATTTTTCTAACTGAGGGTACCCGTACCCGAATAACGGGTATAAACATTTCTAAGAAAATAAACTACAAAAGAGCCACGAAATTACCTTGTAGCACACCTTCATATCCCTAGAGCTTCCCAGAATTTCCAGAGCCCACGTGCTCCCCTTACGTGCCTACTGCACTGTTTAATTTCTTCACAAACCATCCTTTAGAACAAAAACGGATCAGACATCCAACATCCCCTGCATTTTTAAAAAAATTAATTAATTATTTTATTTTTATTTTTGGCCGCCTTGGGTCTTCGTTGCTGCACGCGGGTTTTCTCTACTTGTGGCGAGCGGGGGCTACTCTTCGTTGCAGTGCACGGGCTTATTGCGGTGGCTTCTCTTGTTGCGGAGCACGGGCTCTAGGCATGGGGGCTTCAGTAGTTGTGGCACGCGGGCTCTAAAGCACAGGCTCAGTAGTTGTGGCGCACAGGCTTAGTTGCTCGGCAGCATGTGGGAGCTTCCCGGACCAGGGCTCGAACCCGAGTCCCCTGCATCGGCAGGCGGATTCTTAACCACTGCGCCACCAGGGAAGTCCCCTCCCCTGCATTTTTTCAGATATAACTTGTATATTCAGCAGTCTTTTAATCAGTAGAAATTCAGCAGTGATCTCAAATAAAAATGAAGAAACGAGTGGTCTGCACTTTGCACCATGTCCTTTTGATCTTTAAAGTCCCTCTTTATTTCTGGGTCTAACTTGCTCTATTAAACAGATGTTAGAATCAAGTTGAAAGTCTCATAAAGGGATCTGTCTCGAGTAGGGAAAAAATCCGCAGCACTTCTGACCTGCTGCATCATCCTTTTTACAGCCACAACAAAGACGGGCCCTTTTTGATGACCCTTCTCAACAACAGCATCTTGTCACAGAAGCTGCTTGAGAGGCACCTCGTGTGGGAACAGTGGGCAGGACAGGGACAGGCTGAAGGCCACTGGTCAGACAGTCAGTCCTGGGCCACACCTGGGGCAAACCGCCCGCTCTAGAGGGCTGGGCTGGACGTGGCCCACTTTTCTGAGTTCATTCACTAGGAACTAACCACAAACGCTTCCACCGAGGGTGTGAGATGGCGCAGAACCTACAGGCACCTGAACTCTACAGAAAAAAGCAGAGGGCTCAGGGGGGGCTGCCCCGGGCTGGGGCACACGCATTCACTGTCACCCAAGTCCTTAGGGCAACAAATAGGGTAAGTGAACCGAGTTTCTAGTAGGTTTCAGGGGTCACTTTGCTGAAAAATCAGACGTTTAAAGAAGGTACTCAGCTCAGCATCCTCCACGGGGCCACCTCCCCCCTGCCCCCCCAGCAGCTCCCACCTCCATCCACTCTGCCTCTCACTCACCCTGCTCACGTCGGCACCACCCACAGCCAAGCCTTTCCTGCCTCGGGGTCATCGCCTGTGCTGCTCCTCCGGCGTAGAACGTCATGCCCCAGATGCAGGGTGCTGTCCCCCACCCTTCAGGCCTCTGAGTGGGATCACACATGGAAGGCCCCCTGCGCCTGTCCGGACCGTGCTCCCCCGGGCCCCACTGCTCTGTTCTCTCCGTTTCATGCTCATCACCTGCCTCTCCCCCTGGACTCCCTGCGTCCCCGCTGTGTTCCCTCGCGGGGTCCCCAGCGAGGCCAGCCCACAGGAGGCCAGCAGAACGTACGCACGAGGACCCACCGAGGGAACGGATGGACAGAGCACGGGGTGTCTGCGGGCTGTGGACCCCTGTGCTTTGGTCTGGCAGCCGGGGCACCAGCAGACAGCCACTTCAGGGCAGGAGAACGTCTGATTCTTTTTCATCCCCCAAACACCACTTCTTGCTTTTTTAACATTCAGTCTGCTTCCGACAGCTCACTGTCCCCTCTGGGGACAACGTAACTCCCAGAGATCTCTGTGCGGTGAAGACTTTATTTAACCCAGAGGGAGCGCCAGCTCCAGACGTAAGATCTGGTTCATCTCGGGCGTCAGGAGCCTCCTGATCCCCAGCCCCTGTGCCCCAGAGCCACCTGCAGCCTGCCCCTCCTCGAGGCCCCACCTGGGAGGCGGCCCTCCCGGAAGCTGTGTCACCCGGCCCAGGGCAGAGGCAGGGGGCATGTGCCCTTCTTCTTGCAAGCACAGTCTGGGCACTGCTGTCTCCCCGCCCCCACTGTGCCGGCCTTCCTGAGACCTGAGCAGGCCCAGGCAGGACCACCCAGCTCCGAACCCCGACACACTGTCCCTGAGCTCCACGGCCAGTGCCCACAGCCCAGTGCCAGGGGGCTCCTGCTGGCGGGCTTGGGCTGGCTGCGCCAGCTGATTCGCCAAGTCCCGCTGGCTCTGCCACTGAAACTGTGCCCGAGTCACAGCCGACCACACACCCGATGTCCAGCGTCCACCCGGGACCCGGGCAGCCCACCTGCCGCTGCTCTAGAACGGAACGCAGAGGGTGGTCTCACACGCGGCCCTCAAGACGAGAGCCTGACCCAGGGCCTTTCCCCAGTCCCTCAAGCCCCCCTCCTGAGCGCACGGCTGTTCCCATGGCCACCCGCTGCCCCAGGGGATCCTTGGCATGCGTCATTCTGCACCTGGCCCCTCACCCATGTCTCAGGAAGGCTCCTGGAACCCCCCCTGGAAGGAGCCCCTCCGAGCCACTCACCCAGACCCACGCCAGCGGCGTCTCCTCTACCCTGCCCCACTACTGGAGACTCTCTCCTGCCACGCTGCTCCGTGTGTCTGCTGAGCTCCACAGCAAGACCCGGTCCACGCCAGGCCGCAGAGAAGCAGGGTGCCTGCCCGGGGGCACTCCCGGTGTGTGGCATTGGCCTGAGCTCTTGCGCCCTTGGACCGTTTTAACAGCCCAGGGTTTTAGGTATCAGAGCCACACGGGCAAATGGTGACAAGAGGCATAAAGGAAAACAGATTCGAATGTAGAAAAATAAAATTCACGCAGTCCAGAAACACCACGTACAAGGTTAAAGGAAAAAGCCTAGCTTGGCAGAGAAGTTGGAAAACACGTGACCCACTGAGGGGAACATCCTTAACACACAGACAGTACTCGGGCAGGTGGAGGAGGACAGACTTTCCCAGGGCGGGCAGGGCAGCCTCCGAGCCCCACCGTCCACGCCCTTCTGGGCAACCATGCAACCTGACCCTGGCACCCCGCATCGTCACCCAGAAAATGGGGTGACAGCACCATTCTCAGAGCCATCGGAGAACGCGGATGTCTACCCGAACCTGGTCTGCCAGGGTCCCTGCCACTGTGGCCCAGACACAGGGTGAGGAGGGTGCCTCCTTCCGCTGAGTGGTCTGCAAAGCCCCGGCTTCACCCCAGCCCCACCGGCTTAACGCTGTGATTCTCCTAAGAGCTGGGTGCTTCCCGGAGACACCAAACACGCCTAGCCGGCCACCTCAGGACACGGCACGGCCGGCCCCTGTCCCGCTCACACCCCGAGGCCTGCCGCCCCAACGCGCAGCCCCCGGCCTCGGGTGCCCGTCACTTCTTCCAGGACACCGCCTGCCCCCCAGGCTCCCCTTGTCCTGCACTGTGCTCTGGGCCTCCCCCATCCCCCCCACTCCCAAACGGCCAACCCTTTGAGAGCAAGGACCGTGCCCCCAGCGCCGGGCAGGAAGCAGGCGTCTGGGGGGACGGCAGGACCCCTTCCCGCACGCAGCGGCGGTCCTGGGTCAGGTGCGTGGAGAGAAGAGCGCACCTGAAATAAAGGGATGAGCCTCAAGGAAAACCCAAGGGTGGCCCCTCCCGGCCCGCGTACCTGCGGGGATGATGCCAATCCTCAGCGGGCTGGGCACGAGCGCCGCCCGCGGCTGGTCCTGGTCCACGCCGGCGTCCCTCTGCGTCCTGCCCACCAGGCCGTGCAGGACCTCGCTGAACATGCCGTCTCCGCCCACACAGACGATGCTGCAGGACGAACACAGGGGTCAGGCCCTCCACACCTGCCCCGCACCACCAGCCCCCTCCTGCGCTGGCCTCCGAGCCGCCTCCCAGGCCGCAGCTGTGCCCGTGCCCCATCGGCCGGCACAGTCCCCGCCCATCTCAGTTCACTCCCCGCTCCCGCGGCAGACCTCTTCACACCCTCCGTGTCTGCGTCCCAGCCCTGCAGGGAGAGGCTCCTGATGCCACACGGCCAGGCTCTGACAGGTCGAGAAGGGCAGGGCCTGGGGGACCGGGTGAAGGGCAGGGCCTGGGGCCAAGCTGCAGAATGCCCCTTCCTTCCCTAGCAGGCGAGGCTGACGAAAAACAAGCAGACAAGACGTGAGCTCGACAGGCTTCTACCCTCTGCCTTCCAGCCCCTGAACAAGGTCTCCAGGAACTCGGCCTCTTGGGCGGGTGACACGTGGCTTCCTCCCGCCCTGACGCTCCTCCCCCCGCCCACTCATGACCCACTCCCGCCGTGTAACCCTAATCCGCCTCCCTGACCCCTCCCCCGTCCAGGGAGGCTCTTCACACGCCTGAGGTCCCGAGCAGCACAGCTGCCCACCTGAGACCCTAGAGCCTTCTTGGGGCCCTGGGATGGGGCACAGGGACACTCAGCACGCCACCGCTCCTCAGCCTTCACGCTGACCCGACCGGAGGGGGCCCACAGCTCAGCTGACATCCCCCATACCAAAACCCGCTTCAGCTCATCTCATTGCTTGATGACACTTGGTGAGGACTCGGTCACGGGGACCAGCCGATTCTCCCCCAAACGTCCTGGAGAGCAGCCCTGCTGCCTCTGCCACTGTCCAGCCAGCTCTTGCCCAAGACCCATAACCTCTGGCAGCTTCCTTGGGTCCAATCCTCATTGCTACTTGCCACGCAGCTTTCAAGAGTATCTTTCCGGGGCTTCCCTGGTGGCGCAGTGGTTAAGAATCTGCCTGCCAATGCAGGGGACATGGGTTCAATCCCTGGTCCGGGAAGATCCCACATGCTGCGGAGCAACTAAGCCCGTGTGCCACAACTACTGAGCCTGTGCTCTAGACCCAAGAGCCACAATTACTGAGCCCGCGTGCCTCTAGAGCCCGTGCTCCGCGACAAAAGAAGCCACTGCAATGGGAAGCCCGCGCACCGCAACGAAGAGTAGCCCCCGCTCGCCACAACTAGAGAAAGCCCGCGCACAGCAACGAAGACCCAACGCAGCCAAAAATAAATAAACAAAATAATTAAATTAAAACAAAAGTATCTTTCCAAAACACCCGAGCCTGTAGGACATCTAGGTACAAGCTTTCTGGGGATCCTCACCACCTTTCCCCAGCCTCATCTGTTCATTCACGGAGCACCTGCCGCGTGCCAGCCCTGTGCCAGGCGCCGGGGACAGCTGTGCACAAGGCAGAGGAGGCCGGCTCTCCAGGAGCTGACATGCCAGCAGGTACAGACGCAACACAGATGCAGAGTCACACTCGGGGCCGGTGCCTCCTGTGGGGACGAGCACAGCACCCACTCTGCGCTGTCGCAGCCAGAAACGCACAAGCGGGTCCTGACCGAGAGGAAACCTCAGACAGACCCACAACCAAGGGACATGCTGCAAAGGCACTGGCCTGTTCTCTCAAAATTCAGCCACACCAAGAAGGCTGAGGATCTGGTCCGGGTCACGGGAGACTAGAGACACACCCACTGAGTCTGAAGGCAACATATGATCCAGGGCTCTTCTGCCTTAGGGAGTAAGGGGACAGCGGGCAGAGTCTGATAAGGACAGCAAATGGGTAACAGCATTCGTATCAGTGCTAATCTCCTGGTTTTGATCCCTGCGTTTTAGTTCTGTAAGAGAATATCCTTGCTTTTAGGAAATATACACAAATATTTAGGGACGAAAGCTGATCATGTCTATAACATACTTTCAAACGATACAGAAAAAATTTCTGTACGTAGGTGGTAAGACCGAGAAGGACAACAAAACTATTACACGGTGGTTTTCCAAGAAGAACGTGACTGAATGCTTCTGCCTTTGTCCTAATTTTCTAGGAGGAGGAGGGTTATTTTACTTCTACAACTAGGAAAAAAGGTGTAAGGAAAGGGAGTGAATTAAACGAAGACAGATGGGTAAAACTTGACGAGAATTGACTATTTATTAGTCAGATGAAAGACGCTTACTTACCCATCATATTTGTCTATATTGAGCTCATATAAACTCTCCTTGGCATGATTAGCACGCTCAGTAACTGTGGGAAAAAAACATATTACATTATAGAGTTTACACTCAAGTCTGTGAATCCTCTTTAAAATGAAAGGCAAGTCGGGTCTTCCCTGGTGGCACAGTGGTTGAGAGTCCGCCTGCCGATGCAGGGGACGCGGGTTTGTGCCCCGGTCCGGGAAGATCCCACATGCCGCGGAGCGGCTGGGCCCGTGAGCCATGGCTGCTGAGCCTGCGCGTCCGGAGCCTGTGCTCCGCAATGGGAGAGGC
>NW_006780611.1:3316684-3332936 GCF_000442215.2 Lipotes vexillifer | reverse complement strand
CCCAAAAAAAAAAAAAAAAAAAAAAAAAAGGCAAGTAAACCATGCTTTTAAAATGAGGTCCTATAAAATCTTCAGGAGGGTTTCCTGTAAGAAATCCCTCCTTCAATCTTACCCAGATTCCTTTCATGGACAGGGATGCTGACCTCAGGGGAACAGGACCTCTCAGAATATACTCTACTGGGTAGAACATCACATTCTTGGCATTTAAAAAAAAATTATTTATTTATTTATTTTTGGCTGTGTTGCGTCTTTGTTACTGCGCGCGGGCTTTCTCTAGTAGCGGCGAGCAGGGGCTACTCTTCGTTGCGGTGCGCGGGCTTCTCGTTGTGGTGGCTTCTCTCGTTGTGGAGCACGGGTTCTAGGCACACAGGCTTCAGTAGTTGCGGCTCACGGGCTCTAGAGCGCAGGCTCAGTAGTTGTGGCGCACGGGCTTATTTGCTCCGAGGCATGTGGGATCTTCCAGGACCAGGGCTCGAACCTGTGTCCCCTGCACTGGCAGGCAGATTCTCAACCACTGCACCACCAGGGAAGTCCCACATTCTTGGCATTTAATTGCCAACAAATAATAACTTTTTTTGGAAGAGATTACATCTTCTATTTTATAGTTTTCCCTTATTATCCAAGGGACTCGGAAAATTATAGAATATACCAAAATGTAGAAGAAAGAAAATGTTAGTCCATAGTCTGTATACTCACTGTAACAAAAAGGCTCTTTAAAAAAAAAAAAAATTATTAATTTTTTTATTTGGGCACACCGGGTCTTAGTTGCGGCATGTGGGATCCTCGTTTCCGCGTGCAGGATCTTCATTTGTGGCACGCGGATCTTTAGTTGCAGCATGTGGGATCTAGTTCCCTGACCAGGGATCGAACCCAGGCCCCCTGCATTGGGAGCGCACAGTCTTAGCCACTGGACCACCAGGGAAGTCCCAACAAAAACTCTCTTGAAATTCACTTGAACACACAATTTTGTGCCCTTGTTTTCCCGACATCTTATCACAATCCCTTTTTCATCATTAAAAATTCCTTGTAAAGACCATTTTAAAGAGCTACATACTATTCCTTCAGATTCACCACAATTTTATCTTTATGCTTCCTGTTCCGGGGTAGAAGTGGCTCCCGGTGTTTTGCTTTTATAAAAATGAGGCAACAGACACCTGTGTACCTTGCCCTCTGTGTACAGGTGATGGCTTTCTCAGGAAAGTTTAGAAAACTGTAAGATTGGATAAAAATCCCCTCCTTTTTGAGGCTCTTGACCCGCACTGCCAAGTGGCCCTTTAATAAGTTTACACAAAACCCTCAAATCTCTGAAGGGAGAAACCGTCTCCCTACACCCTCCCAGCATCTAGAACCTGCTCTGAAACTCGGTACCGCAATCGTGGCACTGCATCGTGTTTCTTTTTTTTTTGCGGTACGTGGGCCTCTCATTGTTGTGGCCTCTCAGGTTGGGGAGCACAGGCTCCGGACGCGCAGGCCCAGCGGCCATGGCTCACGGGCCCAGCCGCTCCGCGGCACGTGGGATCTTCCCGGACTGGGGCAGGAACCCGTGTCCCCTGCATCGGCAGGCGGACTCTCAACCACTGCGCCACCAGAGAAGCCCCTCGTGCTTCTTAAAAATACCACTTACTGGTGAAATGATTTCTAAGCCTTACTAATTGCTTGTATCTCTTGCAAGAATTTTCTGTCCATAATCTTTGTCCTTTTATCCCTAGTGTTTTTCCTGAGTGCTTTATATGCTAATTCTTGGCTAGAACGGTCTACGTTCTTTACTTTGTATTCTTCTCATTCTGGTATGCCAAAAAACCCAACATTTCAGGTTGTTGAAATAATCTTAAACAGGGAATTCCCTGCCGGTCCAGGGGTTGGGACTCTGAGCTTTCACTGCTGGGGCCCGGGTTCAATCCCTGGCCGGGGAACTATGGATCCTGCAAAGCTGCGAAGCACGGCCCCAGAAAAAAAAAAAATCTTGATGCAATAAGAATGTTCCGTGGTGACCATATCTGAGCCATTCTCAAATTTACTTCCACAGAGATTGTGCGCCTTACCGATGATCTCGGTGGTGATGGAGGCCAGTGTAAACAGCGGCGCCACTTTTCTCTCATAGATCCGCTTGCCTTGTCCTTTCCCTCCAAACGGATTGATGAACACCAGTAAGTGCTTTGGTCTAGATGCTGCAAAACAGCAACACCGCATAAGTCACGACGAATGTAAGTGGTCAAAATGAGGAACTGTGTTACGAACAAGATCAAACCACGACGGCTCTAGAGCTCCACTTGGTATTATCTGACAAAAAGCATCTTTAAGGTAAAGAACGGTGCTCAAGAGTTTCCTAATCTCTGAAAAGAGAAAAAGCACAGCTTGTGCGATCAGGCAGGTGCTCTGCACGTCGGCCAGGGGCCTGGCAGCCCCGGGGATTCGGAATCCTGGCAGAGAAGGACGCTCTCTCCTGATGAGGAGGGAGCCTTACAGGGTGTAAATGCTGGGAGCACCGGCCTCATTCTTCCTCATGTAGAGGAACGTGAGTCTGCAGAAAATGAGAGAAATAGATATACAGCACGGAGCGCTGGGAGAGAAAGACGGACGGACAGGCACAGGGAACGCTCAATCTGGAGATGGACGGAGAGACGGAAGGACGGCAGGGTGTCCCTTCCAGAGGCCCGGCTAACCGCCAACACCCAGGTCTCCTGAAACACCCTATTTTCTTATAGCAACCTCCACATTTCTGCTTGGGTCGGTTCAAGTAGATTCTGATACTTAAAAACCAAATTTAACCAACAAATCAATAAAGGTAGCAAGAAAACCGAAGCCCTGGGTCCACACAGAATCCCACACATGAACGCTCACAACGGCACCATTCGCAGCAGCCAAAAAGTGGAGACCCACCAGGTGTCCACCAACTGACGGCTGGATACACAGAATGTGACCGAAGGAGTATCGTTCAGCAACGGAAAGGAACAGCCCACTGATGACACTTAACCAATGTGAATAAATACCAAAAGCATGATGCTGAGAGATGGAAGAATTACACAAAACAGCCCCTTTTACATGATTCCATTTATGTGGCAGAACTGACATGTGGCAACAATGACGAAAAGAAACAATCAGACTCGTGGTCGTCTCTGGACTGGCAGGGGAGGGTCATGAGGAAACTGGGGTGGTGCTAAGTCTTACAGTGTCTGGGTTACATGGGTACACGTATGCTTCAAAACTCATTGATTTACACTTACCATTTGTCCATTTCACCATATGTAAATTCTACCTCCGAACTGAAAACAAATACTGATCTCTAGGTAATGACACGCGTGCTGAAGTGTCTGAAGGGTCATGCCCTGACGTCTGTCACTTACTGGGAAACACAGCAAACGTACCATTAACTAATGGATGGGCAGAGAGACACAGACAAAGCAAAACCAGCAAAACGTTAACAACTGCAGAATGTAGGTGGTGGGTGTATGAATGTCTACGGTAGAATTTTTTCAATTTTTCTGTATGTTTGAAAATCTTCCTAATAAAATATTGAAGGCAATACACAATAGAGAAAAATCAAAGCCAAAAGTCTATGCTTTGAAAAGATTCATAAAATTGATAAGTCCCTAAATAAAACTGATAAAAAGAAAAAGGGAAAAAATAGAAATTAACAATATCAGGAATGAGAAAGGACGTTGTTTCAGAACCTACAAATATTACAAGGAAGGTGAAAGGATTTATTAAACTTATGCCAAGAAATTTGTAAGTTTTTATGTAAGAGACACATTTCTCAAAAAATACAATTTACCAAAAGTGACAAAATAAATAGAAAATCTGAATAGTCTGCTATCTAATAAAGAAACTGAAGCCATTAATAAAAGCCTTCCCACAAAGAAAACCCCAGATAGTTTCACCACTTAATGCTTCCAAATATTTAAGGGGAAAAGTAGCCTCCACATTATAAAAATTCTTCCACACGACAGAAAAGAAAGAAGCACTCTTCTCAACGCTGTGTACATGACCATGGTAAGCTTGACAGCAAAACCAGACAAGCACATTTACAGAAAGGAAACTCATAGGTCTATTTCTCCCCTGAGCCTAGGTGAGAAAATCCTAAACAAAATATCATCAAGTCAAATACAGAAATGCACAAAAAGGGCAATACGTCATTACCAAGTAGGATTTATTCCAGGAATACAAAGGCTTGTATGCAAAACACAAGGAGAAACCAATGTTTTTCAACACGTTAACTCAAAAAGAAGAAAATCATCTCCATAGATGCAGAAAAAGCACTTATCAAATTACACATCCAATGATGATTTTAAAAAATTCTCAGAAAACTAGGATTGGAAAGGAACTTCCTTAATCTGGACTTTAAAAACTTACTTAAAAAAACCTGGGGTTTCCCTGGCGGCCCAGTGGTTAACACTCTGCCCCCACTGCAGGGGGCACGTGGTTCGATCCCCGCATACCACGCAGCGTGGCCAAAAAAAAAAAAAAAAACCTAAGAAACATCATTTTCGACAGTGGGATGTTGAAAAGTTTCCCCCAAGATCAGGACGAAGACCCTCCCCGCTGCACTGGAGGGTCCAAACCAGGGCAAAAGGGTAAGAAAGAGAAAGAAAAAGACATAGGAACTGAGACAGAAAAAACAGAATAGTCATTATTCACAGCTGACAAAAAGAATCATCAAACTATTAAAACTAATCAATGAACTTAGCAAGGTCATTGGATGCAAGGTGAAATATAAGATCCAATTAAATGTCTACATGTGAGCCAAAAATAAATAAAAAACAAAATAATAGCACCACAGTGCGGTGGGGAAAGGACAAGCTTTCCCATAGGTGGCGTGGGGTGAAGCAGGTATATCTGTATTTAAGGAACGTGAACCGTGACCGCTTACTTCACACTGCATACACACATCACTTCCAAAGGGACTGTAGCTCCCAAAGCAAGAGGTAGAACAAAGCTTTGAGAAGAAACCATCTTCGTGGTCTTGCAGCAGAAAAGCTGTCCTAAATAGGACACAAACTAGCCACAGAGCTTTTAAAAAAGATAAACAGAGCTACGTAAATATTAAGAATGTCCATCAAAAGAATGGAATGAAGAGAGTGAAAACACAAGCCATCCAGTGGGAGACGGTATCTGTAATTCAAAAATGCAATGCAAGATTCAAATCTACAATATGTAAAGAATTTCTACACATCATTTAGACAGACAGACAACCCAACAGAAAGATGGGTAAAAGACTTGGACAGACACCTCACAAAAGAGGATCTCCAAATGGCCCACACACAGAGCCAGTGAAGTTGAGAAATGCATTCCTATCAGGGAAATGCCAATGAAAACCATAATGCAAGACGACTGACACCCACCAGAGTAACTACCATTTTTAAGGTGTGGTTATGGTTAAGGGGTGGGACCAGCAGAGCTCCGGTCCCCTGTTCGTGGGCGTGGCCCCGGGACCTCCAGTTTGGAAGGCAGTGTGGCCGCATGCACTGAGGCTCAAACACGCCACCAGCCCAGCAAGTCCAGTGCCACGCGTGCACCAGGAGACGCGTGCGGGAGTGTTCAGAACAGCTCTGCTCACGACGGCCACGTCAGGAGGCCATCCAGCGGCCATCAACGGTAAAAGGGCTGCATAAACGGCCAGACACTCATCCCCTGGAACACCACGCAGCCCAGAGCACGGGCCACCTGCCCCGCACGTGACGACAAGCTGCCAGAGGGCCAGACACAGGAGTGTCGGCTGTCATCTGACCACATGAGTACAAAACGAACCCAGGTGTTTGCAGTCAGGTGATCGTCACCTTTGGGCAGCGATGGCAGGGGCCCTGGGGCCCCAGAGGGCTGGCAGCGTTGTCTCCCGATCTGTGTGCTGGTTACCCGAGGGCGCTCAGTGTGTGAGAACTTCTTTGTGTCTAGTTATACCTCAATTAAACGTTCAGTAGTAACACAAAGTGACAGAGCAGCTGAAAAAACTGAATTACAGAATATTTTTAGATACAAGTAGATTATAGCAGATGCACGACTGTATAGGTTTTTCTGTGAAAAAAGTCCCATTATTCAGTGGGGGGCAGGTTCAGAGGGCTTCCTCTTGGAGTCTGAACCTCCAGAATCATCCCGATCCAAAGACTCAAAGTCTCATGAAAACCACTGGAGGACAGAGGGGAGAGAGCAGGTGAGGATAAGCGGGGAGGTGGCGGCAGAGGAACTGAGGCAACCTCCCAGCCAGACTCGCTCAGAAGTCCAGCGGACAAGCAGAGGACAGAGCGCCAGCGACCTGAGATGGAAGGAAAGGTCAGGACACACTGGTCGGATGGACGGCGGGGGACCAAACACCCCATCCCGTCCCACAGGATCAGATGGCGAAACGCAGAATCCAAGTCCCGCCGCCCAGATGCTAAGCCAAACACGTGCTTTTCCAAGCCGGGAAGTCTCTCTGAAGCTGCTGTGTGGGAAGTACCTTCTTCAAACAAATTCTAATTCACCTTTTTTAATCTAGAGGCCAAATTAATTTTAAAAGATATAAAACCAACCTAAGCACATGCTCTTTCTTTCCTATGGCTGAAGCCTGCATTGAGTTGTCAAGGCTGTGTATTAAGATTATATCCAAACAGATTAGCAGAGGCAAACTACTGTATACAGGATGGATAGACAACAAGGTCCTGCTGTATAGCACAGGGAACTATATTCAATATCCTGTGATAAACCACAATGGAAAAGAGTATATGTATAACTGAATCACTTTGCTGTACAGCAGAATTTAACACAACATTGTAAATCAACTACACTTCAATTAAAAAAAAAAAAAAAAAGATTATACCCAAACAACATGAAATAGCGTCCCAGATACAAAATGAGTTGACACCTACCGTTAAGTGTGACAGACAGATTCTGGCTGCACGGCAATAACTCACAGCTCAGATGTTCAGACACACCCCAGGGGGACAGAGATGCCTTCCCCAGGCACCTGGTTTAATCCTCCATTCACCGCGAGTGCAGGCATTATCACCCCATTTTCCAGGAAAAGAAACCCAGGCCCAGAGAGCCAAGGGGCCTGCCCCAAGCCTCGCGGCTGTCAGTGCAGGTGCCAGCGCCCTGGGGGCCAGGCTCTGGGCACCACACCACGTGGTCCTCTAATCAGTAAAGCGTTCAAAAGCCACAGCGACTCATCACATCCACCTTGGTTACAGACAGCTGTGCCGAATACAAACCACGCACGTACTCAGCTTCTCCAGTAGCTCCCTGAGGGTCTGCAACCACAGGTGGCACAGCTGCTCCTCAGGACACCAGAAGGTCACCTGTGCCCACCTCCAGCGGTGCTGCCGGGCCCTCCTCACACGATGCACTGCACAGAGAACACACGCCGTGAGCCTGCGGCCCTGCGGACCGGGGAACACACTCCCCTCACACTAACCCCAGGTTCACACTCAAAATGCCCCAATGGTCCCCTTTCCTTCTGACTAGTAACTTCCAAGGTATATTAGGGAAAAGATCCTATTTCTCAGTTCTTTTAACCCACGTAAAAAAAACAAGAAAAAAATGAATATTAAAAGTAGAGCTTGGGACTTCCCTGGTGGCGCAGTGGTTAAGAATCCGCCTGCCATTGCAGGGAACGCGGGTTCGAGCCCTGGTCCGGGAAGATCCCACATGCTGCGGAGCAACTAAGCCCGTGTGCCACAACTACTGAGCTTGCGCTCTAGAGCCCGCGAACCACAACTACTGAGCCCGCGTGCCACAACTGCTGAAGCCCACGCGCCGAGAGCCTGTGCTCTGCAACAAGAGAAGCTACCACAGTGAGAAGCCCGCGCACCGCAACTAGAGAAAGCCCGAGTGCAGCAACGAAGACTCAACGCAGCCGAAAATAAATAAAAAATAAATAAAAGTAGAGCTTGGAAAAAATGATATAAGGACCTTTCTATAAAGGTAAACCAAGGACACAATGAGTTGGTTAAACAAGTGACAAAAAACGTTCCCTTTCATGTAACCTGCATGAAATTACTGAGGAACATTCAGGCCACATTACCTGTGAAAGCATAAGGCTTTCCCATTTTCTGCCATTTTCCACTGGTGTAGTGTTTCCCATTAATGTCCGTTTCTTCAACGGTGATGATCTCGGAAATAGGCACAGAGCAGGCATCTGTAAAAACACCACATTCTCACGTCAAAAGGGTTCACGGAATTCACGTGAACACAAGGAATGCCACTCCAAAGCGCTGGGAAACATTCTGCTTTAAAATTCATCAGACATCCAAAAGGAAGAGGACAAGTTATACGTAATTTTAAAATTCAGAGCTAAATAAGTTTGGGAAACTCTATGTCATCAGAAGATGGGATGCCTTATCCACAGTCACCAAATGGAGGCTGTGAATTTTCCAGGCCAGCTCCTGTATTAAATTTGGGGAAAGATGTTCAAGACCCAGTGCCTGTGTTCAGTCTGGCTCAGAAATCAAGTGGGAAAGACGCACATAACAGACCCAGGCCCACAGAGTGTGCAGGTGAGTCAGGGCCACACCAAGGCAGGGCGGGGGCGGGGGCGGGTAGGGGGCTCTAGAAAGGCCTGGTGGGTCCAACCATCCACTAGGATGCAGGAGGAGAAAGGGGAGACTTGGGTGGACGTAGGGATGACAGCACAGGACATCCTCTACCATGGGAAACCCAGACATAACTGTGGGCCTGCAGATGCCACCAGGTAAGGCCTCCAGGTAAGGCTGGACACACAAACAGCTGTGGGAAACGTGAGGTGACAGCTTGTAACGGCAAGTGGGGCCCAGAAAGATCCCTCGGAGGCCAGCACAGGAACTGGGAAGTGGAGAAGTTGGAAGACAAGCCCCCAGTGTGGACAGGCTGAGTTCTCAAAGCCCACCGGTAATGGCTGGTGGGAGTCACCATCTGCCTTTACACAGACGAGCATGGCAGTTCCTGGTTTGGCCCCAGGTTGGCTATGAAACCTGCAGTATAGCTCTCCCCACCTTCTGCTACATTCAGCTCACCCAAATCTTTATCTGCTGCTTGGGTGAGAAGAAAAACAAACAAAAATAGGTAAGGAGGATATACTATTTTACACGCGCACTGCTGTTACATGTAACAGATGTGGTGATACACAATTATTTTCTCGAAAAAGGCACAGAGATCCGTGGGGACGTGACAAAAACATCAACACTATCTGAATCCCTAGTCGATTGAGGAATGACACCAACAGAATCCTGGGGTCTGGCCGGAGGCCGTCGTGGGTGAGTCTGTGCCTGGGGCGGGGACCTCCAAAGCAGGACTCGGCGAGTGACCGCCTCCAACGGCCCCTCCGTCTGCTGGGCCAGGAGCTCAGCCTGAACTTCACGACAACACACAGGGCTCATCGTGTCAAACTGGGAGGGGTTTTGGAAGCTACCCAATCAGGGTGAGAGGGGTCCAGCACGAGACAGGTTCCTTTCGGCCTCCGAAGCCACATTCCTTTGCACCCTGCCGTGTGTCCCTTCACATTTGCCGGTCAGTGTTACACCCTGTTCTGCAAAACCCTTATGTCTAGCTAGGAGACATCGAGAATCAGAGAGTTCCTGAAGAGTTATGGATGACTCACAGGGTAACCCGCAGAAAGAGTCTATAAATTAGCAATCTCTAGTCTTGCGACTAGAATCAATCTCTAGTCTTGTGGAAGAATCGATCCCAGGCCACAGTGGAGGCCACAGGCTGTCCCCTAAGGCGAGAGTGACACTGTAGTCCCCTGGTCAACCTACCCGTGCTGGCACGGAGAGGCTTCCCAGCACAGCAGTGCACGTCTTGTGAACACACCAGGTATAAATTATAAATTCATGGATGTATAAATAGATGTTCTTAGAGGAGCATCTTGCACAGAGTTGATGGTGGGAACTTGGGGGTCACTTTCGTTTTCTGCATAGTATTAGCATTTCTCTCCCTTTGCTTGCATTTTGCATAATCCTGCACTGCATATGGGATTAGATAAAAAGTCAAAGTCTCCTGTAAAAGATCGTGTGATGAGAGGAGACGCGGTAGAGTTACTTCCAGACCAAACTGAACCTGGCTGGTGGCCAAATTAATGCCGGCAACGCATGCGGACAGAACTCACTGGCAGATGAAGGGGCCCAGAGCACGGCTGGCCGCCTCACCCCACAGCCTGGCCGCCCCACCTGATTCGGGCCAGTCTCTGCACACAGAAGGCACGTCCCGCTGCCCAAGCTGCTCCGGCCACCCTCTGGAGTTGCCCTCGTGATCTGCACCCTCCTCGGGGCCACTGGGCTGGCTGTGGGTGGCCCTGTCGGAGGATCAGTGCCCACGGCTCACGGGCGTCCCCTCTCTCTTTGTAAAGTAACAACCCAACAACCCCTTTGAAGCAAACTTCCGAGCAAAATGTTCTGGGGTAGGCGGGGACCTCTGAAGCAGAGGAGGACTCGAAAGCCGCCCGACCCCCTGGGAGCCTCCCTGACCCAGGCCCCCAAGTCCGCACCTCTGCGGTGGGCCGGCCCGTCACGTAGGGTTTGAGCAGCACGCCCGGGCTCCATCCACTGATGCCGGCGCCTCCCCTCCCAACATGCTAGACATTGGCCAACGTCTCCCGAAGGCAGGGGCGCCGACTGAGAGCCACCAGCTCGTGCCCACAGGGTTCGTGCGAACCCTTAGCAACGCTTCTCTACACAGAGAGCAGGGGGCAAACTGAGCCCAGGCCTGGGGCCACGGGGGACAGGCGGACACCTGTCCTGTTGACCCTGACCACGCCCGCGTCACAGAGCCCCAGGATTGCACCTGGCCAGTCACGTCCACGTCCCACAGGTGCCTCACACCCAAGCGTCTACATCTAAACCCATCTCTTCTACTTCACAGAGCCCCAGGATTGCACCTGGCCAGTCACGTCCACGTCCCACAGGTGCCTCACACCCAAGCGTCTACATCTAAACCCATCTCTTCTACTCCCCCCCCCCCCCTCCTGCATCCCCCAGCCCAGTGAAGGGTGCTCTGTCCACAGGCTCGCGTGCCCAGCAAGCCAGGCTCCGCTCCAACTCGGGTGGCTGCCAGCCGTCCTGCTGGGGTTCATTCTCCCAA
Organism: Lipotes vexillifer; assembly: GCF_000442215.2. Classification (NCBI taxonomy): domain Eukaryota; kingdom Metazoa; phylum Chordata; class Mammalia; order Artiodactyla; family Lipotidae; genus Lipotes; species Lipotes vexillifer. The sequence continues at coordinate 3,321,914 of NW_006780611.1, read as the reverse complement.
CTGAGCCACAGACAAGTGTGAACATGGCTCTGCTCTGCCTGGACCTTTCAGTGTCTACCCGCTGCCACTCAGCACGCGGGTTAATTCAACACCCCAGGCTGGGAACGCGGCTGCCCGTGCCCTTCCTCCCCTGCCCCCCTTCCACCCCTGCCCACCTTCCTGGCAAAGCCGGCGGGGAAGGGGGTGGCTACCTCCATGCAGGGGCCCCTGCCCCCCACTTGATCTCATTCTAACTCCCACGCCTACACCTGCCCTGATCAAACAAGTATTTGTTTTAACTGCTGGATAGTAAACCCCACATACATATACATGCTGACAACAGAACTTGGAGATTTTCAACCAAAGTCCAGCCAAATTATAAACTGCCTTGCAGGAACATCACAGTCTCACTGGCAGCATTTATAAAATCCTCTCTGCTATACTAAATTACTAAACCAAAGTGACTTTTTCTGGGTGATTTTTTTAACATTCCTGAGATGAAAAAGGGAGTCCACCTGGGGCAGTGGCTACCCCGGGGACAAACAGAGCACTGGGCACCCCCACGGCAGATCGGGCTGATGGTGGCCGTCCCCGACCAGGAGCCAGCCCTCCATCCTCTCTGGGACTGAGCTGGGGGAAGAGGACTGGGGCTCCTTCCACCTCCCTTCACGCTGGGGTAAGATCACACGAGAGGCAGAAGATTCCCGAGGCCCCCCCAAGCCAAGCAGGAGCCCCCGGCCCAAGCTCCAGGTTTCAGGCGCCGCTCGGATTCAGTGACCCTCCCAGGCTGTCAGTGCCCACTCTGCGTCACAGAGGGTCTCGGGCTTACAAGCCCTGCCACTGTGGGATCCCCAAGATTCGAGAGAACAATGGAACACACCAAGCGTCCTAAGTGCCACCGTTACCGAACCACGCTCGTCCTGCCAGACACGCAGCAAGCCAAACGCGGATACGCCGAGGTCAGTGGCACACAAAGGTTTACTTCCAAGGCAGCCACGCGAGGAGGCAGGAGAACAAGCCTCGGGTGCGCCTCCCCAAAGGCCAGGGGCTGGGGTGTTTTGGGACAAAGCAGCAGGGCACCCGGGGTGGGGGGAGCGTGGGGGAAGGTGATGGGGTAAAGGTGTGTCATCATGTGCAGGCATAACGAGGCCACTGGCCTCTGCACGGTCAGAAACGGGGCGCTGAGCGCCACCTGAGGGTGAAGTTCGCAGCCCCGTGATGTTAAAAGGTCAGCAAGCAGACACAGACGCGGCCCAGCTGGAGGGTCGGTGGGCCTGTCTAGTCTCAACCAGATCAGCTGGAGCCAGACAGAGCTGATTCCAAGTTTCAGAAAACACCTCGGGCAAACATCTTACTATTTACGCTCTGTACTGCTTGGAGGACGCGCAAGTCTGACAACGACCTTAACCAGTGGAGGCAGGTGCAATGGGTCTGACGCAGAACCCACGGCTTCAGCAGCTGACATCCCCACTGCCTGCCTGCCAACACACACGCCCTCCCTCTCTGACTGCAGGCCCCGTGGGGCTTCTCTCCCAGCTCTCCGTGTGTGTATCCGTGTGTATCTGTGTGTGTGTTTCTATGTGTGTGCGTATCTGTGTGCATGTATCTGTGTATGTATGTGTATCCATGTGTGTGTATCTGTGTGCATGTGTGTATCCGTGTGTGTATCTGTGCGCGTATCTGTGTGTACCCAGGCATGTGTAGCTGTGTACATGTATCTGTGTGTATCCATGTGTGCTGTGTGTGTATCCGTGTGCATGTGTATATGTGTGTATCTATGTGTATCTGTGTGCGTATCCATGTGTGTATCTGTGTGTACCCAGGCGTGTGTAGCTGTGTACATGTATCTGTGTGTATCCATGTGTGTGTTATCTGTGTGTGTATCCGTGTGCATGTGTATCTGTATCTATGTGTATCTGTGTGCGTATCCGTGTGTGTGTGTGTGTGTGTGTGTGTGTGTGTGTGTGTGTAGCTGGGGAAGGCAGGGGCCAAGCACACCCTGTGCCACAGCTTGGTCCTGGCAGAGCAGGCCCTCTGGGTTCTGCAGGACACACTGTGGCTTCAGCTGCTCCCACCCATCCAGCTCTGACCGGCATCTCCTAACTCTTCCCCGGGCCCCCTCACCTGGACTCACTGCACACCCTTGTGTGCCAGCTGTGATGGAGGGCTCCACAGAACCACCAAGAAAACCAACCCACCGCAAGATGGCTTGGACGTAACTTCCACAAAAATATTCTCCTGTCTTCTCAAACTGGTTACTCCCCCAAGAATTTGTTGCCACACCTCTGAGCACGTTAAGTCACCAAAGAGTTTTAATCACAGGCAGCACGGTCCCCACAGGGCATGTAGTTTACAAGCACATCCCGGGGACACACTGACCCAGTGCCACGAGGCAGCAACTCACGCTGGTACTTGGAAAGGATGCTTACGATGTGAGGGGCAAGCTGACGAGGCTCTGAGAACTTGCGTCCCGTCACAGTCTGAAGGGTCTTGAACATTTAAAAGAGAAAATCTCATCATGTGAGCAAACAAAATGTGCTCTGTGCCGCCTTCCAGGTGCCCAGCAGGCAGCACCAGGCATGCTCCCCACACACCTTCCCCCGGTCCTCTCGAGTGGGCAGCAGGCTCTGTGCTGGGTGCACACCACAGGGACACTGAAAACATCCATCCCGGCTGTCCTCTGTCCTTGTTCTAATGTGGTTTCAGTTACTTCTGGTCTTGAAGACTCAATTTGGAATCCAACAGAAACAAACTGTTTTATTACCCTCTACAGAGGTTACAAATTTTGAGAAACAAAAGGCAATGCTGGTCATAAAACAAAGAACTAAAGAGATACTATGTATTAATGACAAGACTACCCTTCCACGGAGCACCATGTATTACCGCCAAGATAAAAGTAGTAAAAAGAAAAGTTAGTACAGAAAAAGAACCATTTGTGTCCAAAGAGTTAAAATGCTGTAATGTCGTCTTCCGGGAGAGGGAAGACGGTGAGTGTGTTTGTAGCGAAGAGGGCCCGGGGAAAACACAGCCGCAGGACAAAAACACACATTGTTCACGAGAAGTGCTTGCTTCCTTCTCTCCTTCCCTAACTGGGATATTAAACTGCATTTGGTACAATATTAAAGTTTAGGATATGTGTGATTAAAGTATAGTTTAGGAGAGTTTTTTAAGTTTAAAATTGAAATTTTAAGTAGCACCAACTTCTGCAATGCTATAAAAACTGAGCAGATTCGAAATAAAGATAAATATAGAAGAGGCAAACTTTTGATAAAATTAGGAAAAAAACATAAAATTTGAATACTTATTTGATATTTTTATTTTATACAATTAAACATCTTATAAACCCAAATCTCCAGCTATGACGCTCATTTTGGTCATTTTATTCACTGATAACAATAAATTCTACAACTTACCTGACACATTCCAAAGAAGTAAAGCATTTATAAGGCTTTACTGGAATGTATGGTCACAAATAACTTGCTTGGGATGTAAAGTAAGCATGTTGTAACCACACACTCACTCGGGGACCACCTCTGTCCCTCAGCCAAGCCGCCAGCTCCCAGCCTTGCTCCCTTTTCTGGGAACGGTCTGTCTATACACCAGGTACCCCGTGCCCACACACACGCCAGACACACACACACACCCAGATGCACACACGCCAGATACACACACACACCCAGATGCACACACACACACCACATACACACATGCCAGAGATACACACACACAGAGATACACACACACAGATACACACACACACACACCCAGATGCACACACGGCAGATACACACACACCCAGATGCACACAGGGCAGATACACACACACACGCCAGATACACACACCCAGATGCACACACACACCACATACACACATGCCAGAGATACACACACACACCCAGATACACACACACATGCCACACACACACAGATACACACACCCCAGATACATACACACACACCACATACACACATGCCAGATACACACACCACATACACACACATAAGAGATACACACACACACACAGATACACACACACACACGCCACATACACATACACACACACCCAGATGCACACACGGCAGATACACACCCAGATGCACACACTCCAGATACACACACACACCCAGATACACACACCCAGATACACACACACACACACCACATATATACACGCCAGATACACACACCACATACACACACACACACGGCCACCTGACTGGCCCGGGGCTTTCTGCTTCCCAGCCGAAACCCCATCTCCTCGGGGAGGCCTCCAGGTCCCCCCTCACCAGTGTGTCAGCCGGGCCTGCAGTCACTTTTCTGCCCCCTACTAGGTGGCATCTCCCTGAGGGTGGTCTTACTTGTTCCATTCAAAGCTGTGTGTGTCCCCACCGGTCACCTCACACAGGGCCTGGCCAACCCGAGTCCAGCTCTGGTCTCCATGTGTCACGCTTTGTCACATGAGTACGCCGGCTTTACGCCAGGCATAATAATAGTAATAGTAATAATTGCCACTTGTGAGGCCCACTTTGTGCTAAATGTATAAGCTCGTGTAATCCTCACAAACAACCCAGAAGGTAAATATGATGACCCTCGCTGGACAGATGGACTCACAGAAGATCTTCCAGATCCTCATTCTACTGAAGCCTGGAGGTCAAAGAACTCGTCCAAGCCACCGGCAGGGCCAGGACTCGCTTCTGGCAAATCTATCAAAAAGTGTTTCCTGTCAGGCAGAGGTTAAAGAGAGCCTGCCAAACCTGAACACCAAGGGGGCACCGAGGCAGGGGTGCGTCCTCTGCACCCACAACCAAGGGCCCCCCGCAACTCCAGTGTGCACGACAGGCAACCAAGTGTGGACGCTGACAGCCACAGACCCACTCAGAAATTGGCGAAGAAAAAGACCTTTCTTTCCAAAAACCAAGCAGCCACGTAGAGCAAACGGTTGGAATATCTTTAATTTTGAAGGACTTAAGCTTTCACTTACAAGAATATCCTTATCAATAATATATCAGGATAGGTCATTTTATTAGGTTTTGCACATTTTATAAAACCATACTCTAAATAATTTTGATTTCTTCTTAGAATGAGGCTCAAGTGAGTTAGAACTGCCGACTGAGTGACTAAGACCAACACCCTCTTCCTTCACTTTCAGATCCTTTGGCCAAACTTGAACGTGCCTCTCTCTGTGTTTCAGTTCAGTTTCAGCATTAATTTTTCTAATAATAAAGCAATCTATTTTAAGGATTACCACCA
>NW_006780611.1:3304797-3316431 GCF_000442215.2 Lipotes vexillifer | reverse complement strand
GCGCGTCCGGAGCCTGTGCTCCGCAACGGGAGGGGCCACAACAGTGAGAGGCCCGCATACCGCAAAAAAAAAAAAAAAAAAAAAAAAAAAAAAGTTCTCATGCAGTAGAATCCTTTCCAAAAATGGACTGAAATTTGGTAACCAAACCTGGGCTGGAAGTTTCAAGGCTTTTGCTGACAAGAGATGCGATTCTTCTGTGCTCCCCTCCCCAAGGAGTGCGACTGTGCCTCGTGTGACAGGCAGTTACCCTCCCACAAGGGTGGTAACCGAAGGGCCACCGTGTTCCGGAGGAACCACAGGCAATGCCCGCGGGACAGGGCACCCATGCTGCAGGCCCGCAGCTCTCCCAGGACAGCTAAGGACTCCGGCGCTGTCACCACCGTTCTCGGTTCTGTTCTACCCTTTTCAAGTGCTCACTGTGACCCACGAATGCTGAGTGTGCTTCACGGCTGTGACTCAGGGGGAGAAAAGTCCCTGCTGTCTGTCAGTCTGCTTATCTTACAAGTTCCTGGATGGCCGAGCGCACAGTGACCTCTGTTACCCCAGGAGACCGACCGCCCGTGTGTCAGCGCACACGTACCCCGTGCTGGTGGTGAGGTGGCCAGGGTCCCGCGGACATCAAGGAGGCCAAGGGCGACCAGAGCAAAGACAAGTTCACAGTCAAGGGCACTACTCTGCTCCCAGGACACGCCATCCGCGTGAGAGGGATCACACGGGACAGGACAGGTCCCCACGGAGCACCTGATGCATCACGTCACAGCCTGAGACGCACTCCCACGGGAACTAGACGGCGATGAGGCCAGAGAGAAAAGCCGGGGTGCTGGCAGCCACGCAGCCCCACCCCGGGGCACCAGCACCGGGGCCCGTTCCCCGAGGAAGAGCCCGAGGGTCTGAGGTCACACCGCCTGACCCCCTGAGTAATTACGCAGGTGAAACGCGCCTCCCCCCGAACACGTGGGGCAGGAGCAGAGCGCTGCCCTCAGCTCACCACCTCGCAGAGTCCAGAAACACCGCGCAGGAAACAAATTCACTGGACCGTGGTCACCGCGCTCACACTGGCCCGCCATCCCCGCCTGCCCCGTCCCCGCCAGCGTGCCGCTCTCATCTGCTACACGACAGCATCACGGCCAGTGGGCAAAGCTGGGCTGCGACCTTCCAGACCCGACCCGCAGATCCACGTCAGGGCTGAAGGCAGACGCAGCCCTTTCCCGAGGCGCCCTGGGCGGCGAGCGCGGCACACCTTCTCCAAGGCCCTGCGGGGCGGGGCCCCTCCCTCCACTCATCAACACCTGCTCTGGTTTGACAGTGAGAGTCGGGAGAGCCGGCCGGCGCCACGAGAGACCCCACACGCTCGAGTCACATCACGATCACTTAGTGACCACACTGTCCCGGCACCTGGGGGAGCGGCGTCCCAGGCCCAGCAGACGACAGGTTTTGGACGTGATCGGGGAGGAGGGGAGGGGTCACGGGTGGAGGTCCCCTTGGGAGGCAGCGGGGGGCCCACAGGCCCGGCTGGTCTCAGAGACACCCGCGCGCCAGCTACCGCTCCCCACGGACAGAACCCCACGGCCTGCTGGGGCAGGTCGACGAACAGACGAGTGAGCAAAGGCACCGAGGCGGGGGACCTGCTGGTCGCTGACGAGCCAGGACAGATGCCAGCGGGCGGGGCTTGTGCCTGGCTGGGTGAGCCGCCCCCGCACCCGCTGCCTCCCCACTCAGCGGCCTTCCCTGGGCGCCTCCATGTGAGGCCTTAGGTGAAAGGATCTTCGGGGCTGGATTATGTGACATCACCGCCACCCGCGATGCCTATTCCGAACAGGAAAAGGCCACAAGGAGAGGGGCACACTTAAGTGGCTTCACAAGAAGGGAAGAATTTGGACTTCCAACGAGAGAGAGGCATTTTGAGGACTAAACCTATAGACGGGTTTTTTGTTTTTTTTTTTATAGACGGGTTTTCGATCTCTCTTCAAGCATTACACGTTTTCGCCTACAGCATAAATGTCACAAAGTACTCCACTCCGAGACGTGTGCCCGAGACCTTGCCACCAAGACAACAAACCACGGTCTCGAGCACCTGCCACCTGCCGTGGCCCGTGATGGCAGGTCCACACCTGCCCCAAATCCCGCGGGGGCGACGGAGGGGAGCACGGCGACTGACGGGTGGACGCTGGGTAAGTACCCTCCCCCTCTGCATGTCCACACACCCCACTAGACATTTCTAGAACAGTTTTCCAATTTCAGTCAAAACAGGCATATCCTGAAGGTAGCCACTTCTCAGGCACCCTACCCAACCCAGGCAACCCCCAATGGCTTTGCTCATATAGAAAAAAATCTGTCTTCTGACTCCACAGAAATGGGAAATTCGTCCGGCAGCTTGACGTTTCAAGATCGTGTTCTCGAAGCTCCACAAGGCGGTGGGCGGGTGGCACCCAAGCGCCCCGATCACCTGGAGGCCACAGTCCTGATCACAGCACACAGGCGACATCACTCAGGGATACGCCAGAAGCTTGGATATTCTCGTGTGAAATCTCCTGATTTAAAATGTTGACTACAATTTGAAAAGGAAAAGAAAACCTCACTGGACAAGTCAAAAAATATCTGTGGGCCAAATTTAGCCCAAGGGCGACCCATCAGCAGCCCCCTACAGACAACCCCCCCTACAGACAATCTGTAGTTACTCTGACCCTGTGGATCACAAATAAAACTGTATCACCCATAATGGCTAGCATTTCTCCCAGTCTAGCCTGACACACACAAAAAGTTTAAGTAAAATTAGATTCCTATCACTTTGGAAACAAAGTTGGACACAAACCAACATAGCTCCTCGTCGATACACAGCTCCTCGTCGATTTTTTACAAGCTCTGTAAGGCTACGCAGCTGCCACTCCAGGGTTATTTGTCTAGAAGAATGGCAGGTCCTACAGACTTATCAATAGCAGGTCACGTTTCTATTAGAACAATAATTGTTTCCACTGAATGATCCAGGTTAATAATTAAATTTCCATTTGTAACTATTTCTTATTGGGTTTTTGCCTGTTTGTTTTTTGTTTCTGGCCACACCACACAGCATGCAGGATGTCAGCTCCCCGACCAGGGATCTAACCCATGCCCCCTGCAGTGGAATCGCAGAGTCTCAATCACTGGACAGCCAGAGAAGTCCCTTACTAGTTTATTTCAATAACACAATAATTTCAAACAAAACTGCAAGTATATCCTAGTTACTTTAGCCCCAAAGTTCCTGCTGCTCAGATGAGGCGCTGCTCAATTATAATTTACTTGATCCAGTACAATGTGACCTTTGACCCTTGTCTGCACACCCGCAGTGGCCAGCACGTCACCAGGACACCAGCCTGGGAGGGAACCTGGTGTGTGTGTCCCATGTGCTGACCGTCTGTCCACCACTGCAGCTCTGGCAGCTACCCGGGGATGCTCACAGGAGGAACCCTCCTCCCCAGCAGCCTCCTACCTTTTCATCTCTTCTGACCCGAAGTCGAGCCTGGCTCACAAGCCCACCTTTCCTCACTCCGGCCAAACAGCAGTCCCCACTGTTGACCAGGACTGACAGTGGATCCAGAGTAGAAGCCAAGGCTGGAACTGGGCCCTGGCGCTTCCCAGCTGTGTGACCTTGGGCAAATGCCTAGCATCTCTGTGCTGAGTTACCTTCTCTGTAAAATGGGGACACGTGAGAATGAAAGGATTCTCACCTAAAGTGCTGAGAAGAGGGCCCGGTGCCTGGCCGCACCCACGTGTGTTAGCTGTTCTTAGCGCTCACCGTGGCAGGGGGCAGGTAGCATCTCTTACTATGACTCGGGTGCATGGGGCTAAGTGTCCTGAGAGGTAATCCTGTCCGAGACACTCTATCCCCTTAGGCTCAAGAAACTCCAGAAGGTGGCAAGTGCCAGCTGGCATCCTCACCAGCCAGGGACTGTACAGGCCCTAGGAGGGAAGCATGGGATCTACAGAAAAGGGCAGGTGAGGGCACTCAGATAAGGGACCCGGGATCAGAGGAAGAGGGAGGGCACCAGGCACTTTTCTTAGGAAAAGCGGCCCGACCAGTTTAGCTGTTTATAGTCAGCTTTACAGGGAAAAACAGCGGGCTGGGGGGGCTGGCAGAGCAGGCCAGGGGCCCACCTGGAGCCCCACAGGCTCTCTGTGGGCTCAATCAGTGTCCAGCTCAGTTGAGTCTATTTTTAAACCTTTCTAGATCATTCCAGGCACAAAATCTTTGGCATCTTTAGGTCCTAAAATATTTCAAGATGTACTTTTCTCTTAGAAGATATTCAATTATCAGGTATATCATGGTTTATGCTAAACCTTAACACACGTGAGTCACCAAGGCTCATGAGTAAACATTAAAAAGCCCAGGCACTGCGCCCGAAGCTGCCCCACCATGCTCCACTCACGTGCTCAGCACTGCTACGGGCCCAGCTAGCTTCAGACAGGGAGGCAGTGCTGGGACAAAAACCCTGCCCTCTGGCAGGTAACGATCAGATGTGGGAAGGCCTCTGAGGAACGAGGAAGTTGATATACGTGTTTTATCAACTTATCCAGAGTCATAAATGCTATGGAAAAGGCAGCGGAGCAGGTCCACGGGGCTGGGGGGCTGCAGGGGGATGGGATGCCTCACGGACAAAGGCTGATGGCAACCTAGGAGCTGGGCAAAGGCCCTGGGGCACGAGCATCCCTGCGGAGCTTCAGGACAGGCAGAGGCCAGTAGGGCTGGAGCAGAGGGAGCTAAGTACCACGGAGGCAGAGGCGGTGCCGGAGCCCAGGAGGGCTGCAGTCCAGGCAGCCCCAGGCAGGGAGGAGCAGCTCCAGAGGCTCACCGCCTTGGACTCTCATCTAAGATGCCTCACGGCTCCTGGGTGCCCCTGCTGAGCTGTCAGGTGAGGCACAGACAGTACAAGGAGTCAGAAGCGTGTGTTTCCATGGACCCAGACCTCTGAGGCAGCGCCGCTTCTGGCAAATGAGCCTAAAGCCCCGGCCCTCGGACCCCCTTCCACGGAACATTCTCTATCAGGCCTCCCAGGGCCCTTGGGTACCAGGGCAGACCCACTGCAGGCCTGGCACCATCCACCCGGGCCCCCAAGACGCCACGCAGACCTGGGCCAAGGGGTCCCCGGGAAGGAGGGAGCCGGGCGTGCTCTGGATGGAGGTCTGGGAATCAGCGGCTTTGCGGATAGGGTGCGGTCTGATGTCCACTGGTTTCCTGAGAAAGGCTGCACAAGGCGTGTGGCCAGAGAGGAAGCCGAGATGCGGGGACTGCTGGGGCCACAGGCTGGTGGGCAGGGCGGGCGGCCCGTTTCCACCCAGGAGCCGCTGCTCACACACAGCCACACGTGCACATGCTCCTGCAGTCTCTCACATGCACCTGTGCACACACTCACACACGTGCACCTGCCCTTTAAATGGGGCATGGAGACAGGATGCAGTCATCACACTGCTGACAGTTCGCTGTCGTCCCCACGTGAAGAAATGTCATCAACACCGTCCATCCAGAAAGATAAGGCATCACCGTGTCCTCCTGACCCCAAACCCATAAATCAGAGCAGCTCCCGCCCATCCTGAAACAGTCCTGCCTAAGAGGGACTCGCTACCACCTTTGTCGCACTTTGGCCTTTGACCCTGGCCACTGCAGGGAGAGCCCAGCAGTCCTGGAGCACCAGCGGCCTAGCGACCTGGCCAAGCGTCCGGCTCCAGGTGGCCCCCGGCCCTGCCGCCCTCAGGGTTCTGCTCCATCAGCACCTGTGACAGGACTGGGACTGGCCTTTCAGGAAACACTTCTGCCACACCTGCTTGGGACAGGGTTCTCCTCGGGTCCCGAGGCCGTAGGTTCAGGGGACAGGTTGCACTGACCCTGGACCTGTGGACTGCATACCGTAGAGCCAACTCTGGCACAACTGCATTTCCACACACAGGAAACAGCCTGTCCCCGACTCCCACTCGCACAGCCACAGGCTCCTCTGACCACGTGCTACCCTGTGCAAGCATCCCCAGCCTAGTGACCAGGGGCCCGTGTGGTGCCCCCGCCCTTGGCCGCTGGGGGCTGCAACCAGACTGATTCCTGCTCCAAGAACCCTGCTCTCCCCCCACCTGCCTGCTAGGAAAGGCAGTGGGCACTGCAGAAACGAACCCAGCATCCACGTCCTTGCAGGGGGCGTACCCCAGGATCTCAGTGTCCGAGCTCTGGAGCAGCCCCCCACCTGCCCCAGACTGCCATCTCTGAAATGGGGACAACACCAGGATGGCTCCAAGGGCTATGGTGAGGATTACTTGAGGCGGTAAGCACAGCACTACAGGCACAAGAAAGTCAGCCTAGACAGACACAGTTCCGACCAGGATGAAGCAGGTGCACGACCGCCTATCCCTCCTCTGATGGTGACCAAGAGGTCTGGACAAGATGGGAGGGAGACAGTTAACTGAAGGCGCCAAAAGCAAAGAGCAGCGGGCCAGTGGCCGGAGCAGCACCCATGCAGAAGGAGCAGTGCCCGGCAGTCTTCCAGAGCCTTCCTTTCCTCTCCAGCCCCAGCTCTGAGCCAAGCGCAGCCTGAGATCTAGAACAGCTCGCTGGATGCAGACAGCGAACACCCACCCCTCTGTCCAGAGGAGCCAGAGCGTGGCCGGCAGGGCTGGGAAGGGCGTCCTGGCCCTGCCCGTGAACTGACACACACTGGGCTCCAGGAACAGAGGAGCCCTGGGAGCCGAACTGCCAAGTGTGCCAGCTCCCTGGCCCCAGACTCACCCCCAAGTGACAAACACCAGGGTGGCCCCCCACAGCGTGAAAAAGGCCTTGAGAGCTGGACCGATGTGGAAACCCCTCCCACAACGTGAGACCGACTTGCCATCTGTGTACAACCAGGCTGAACACCTGCCTAAGAAAAGAAAATTCTCCAAAGGAGTTTGACGGGACCCAGAGCCTTACAAAGAAATATGAAAAATGTCCAGGGTACAAAATTAATCGGTACACCAAGAACCAGAAAACACTGACATGCCCAAGGGAAAGACAGTCCACAGACGCCCGGCCTGAGATGACCCAGATGTCGGAGGCATCAGACAAAAACTTTAACGTGGTTGGTATAACCGTGCTCGGTGAGGTACAGCTGAACATTCTTAAAATGAATGGAAAGATGACAGAAGTTCCCAGGAGAGAAAAACAAACTATTAGAAGGAACCAAATGGAAGCTTTAAAACTGAAAGTACAGCATCTGAAATAAAACATCCACTAGCTGGGCTCAGTAACGGAGTGGGGGTGACAGAGGAAAGCCAGTGAAGCTGAACAGGTCAGTAGGAATAATCTCTTCTGAATAACAGAGAGAAAAAATATTTTAAAAAATGCACAGGGACCTTCTGCTGCCGAGATGATGGACGAGGTATGCTTTTCCCTGTTCCTCCGCTGAGCCACGTGTCACACGAACGCAGGGAGACTCTGAAAGGTGGGAGAAGGAGGAAGCTGGCCGGGGACCTCGGGACCAGGGAAGGACAGGGGTGAGTTCCCCGGGTTTCCTTTTGCCTCATGCACCTCAGAATTGAAGAATCCAGCAACCTGGAAATGCCAGTGGGTACAAACCAAAAACCCCAACAAAGAGTGCCCTCTCTGGCCAAAGGACCAGGGGAAGGACGGCCCAGTAAGACAGGAAACTTCTAAACAAACAACAAACACACAGGAAACCTGGCCCCACGCCCACACGCCAGCAAAGTCCGCCTGGGAGCCTAGACTTCCACCCTCAGGGGTGTAGGGCGGCACCAGGGTGGCGTGGCGTGAGGGAAGGCAGGCAGGGAGCCAGAACTTTCATCCCAGCCAGCTGGTAATGAGCCTCACTCCCCACAGGGGTCGGTAGAGACAAAGCGGGAGTAGACTTCCACCTTCACTCAGCAGTAGTGGGGTGGTGTCAAGGGAGACCTAGGGGAAAGTCAGGATTTTCACCACCACCCACCTCCACCTACCCAGGTGTCAGGAGACCCTTGGAGAGCAGTTGCGAGGCACCCCTACCCCTTCCAGCCAAGGGGGTCTCTGTGCAGGCCTAGTGGGGGACCGGAAGTCCTAGCCCACCCAGCAGCAATGAGGAGCCCCTCCCCCACGACTGTCAACAGGGCCAAGGGGAACCTGGACTTCCTCCCCCACCTGGCGGTAACTAGTCCCCCTCTTCCCTGATGGAGCAGTGTCAGAGAGAGCAAGCTAAAAGAGGAAATTTAAATAAGATCCAAAATTTCAAAAACAGGAGAGGCCACAGCAGTGAGAGGCCCGCATACCGCAAAAACAAAAACAAAAACAAACAAACAAAAATTTCATAACACAGTACAAAAATGTCCAAGTTTCAATCTAAAATCAACCACCATGCCAAGAAGTAGGAAGATCTCAAAACGAGAGAAAAAAAGACAATCGTGAATGCCAACACCGAGATGACAAAGATGTTAGGATTGTCTGACAAGGACCTTAAAGTAGCCACTACGAAAAGGCTTCACGAACAACTACACACCTGAAACAGATGAAGACATATAAAGACTCAGCAAAGAAAAAAAGTCTTAGCAAAGAAGTAGAAGATATAGGGACTTCCCTGGCGGTCCAGTGGTAAAGAATCTGCCTTCTAATGCAGGGAATGTGGGTTCGACCCCTGGTCGGGAAACTAAGATCCCACATGCTGCAGGGCAACTAAGCCCATGCGCCACAACTACTGAGCCCTCGTGCCTCAACTAGAAGGCCCGTGTGCCGCAAACTACAGAGTCCACGTGCCCTGGAGCCTGTGTACCACAACTAGAGAGAAGCCCGCATGCCTCAACAAAGATCATGCAGGCCTCAACAAAGACTGCGCATGCTGCAACTAAGACCCAATGCAGTCAAAAATAAATAAAATAAATAAATAATAAATAACTCTTTAAAAACAAAAAAAGAAATAGAAGATATAAATAAGACCCAAATGGACATTTTAGAACTGAAAAATACAGTAACAAAAACAGAAAACAAACAGGTGGACTCAACAGCAGAACGGAGAGGCAGACGAAAGAATTAGTGAACTGGAAGATGGGACAACAGAAATGACTAAAATTGAACAGCAGAGGAAAACAGAATTAAAAACAAAACAAAAAAAGACAAAACGAACAGAGCCTCAGAGACCTGTGGAATTACAATGGAGGATCCAACATGTGTGTCACTACAGTCCCAGAAGCAGAGAAGGAGAGGGGCTGAAAAAGTGCTAAAAAAATAATGGCTGAAAACTTCCCAAATTGGACAAAAGGCATAACCTCAAATATGATTAATCCAAAGAAATCCAGTCCAAGACACATTACAGTCTGGATTCTGAAAATCAAGTACAAGGAAAAGAATGTTCACATCAGCAAGAGAGAAACAACACCTTACCTACAGGTGAGAAAAATTTGAATGACAGTGGATTTCTCCTCAGAAACCATGGAAGCCAGAAGGAAGTGGCACAATATTTTTCCAGTGCTGAAAAGAAAAGAATGGTCAACATGGAATCTTACACCCAGCAAAAATATCCTTCAGGGATAAAGAAGAAATTAAGACATTCTCAGATGAAGAAAAACTAAGAGAACCTGTTGCCAGCAGACCTATCATAAAAGAAAGGATGCAGGAAGTAGAAATGAAGTGATAAGAGTCCCTGGGGCGGGGGAAGGAAGAAAGAACAGAGTAAGCAAAGATACGGGTAAACACAATAGGATTTCCTTCTCTTCCTGACTTCTAAATAATGTTTGCGGGTGGAAGAGAAAATGACAACACTAATGTGGTTCTAAATGCATGCAGAAGAAATAATTAAGACAATTTCATTATAAAACGGGACAGTAAAGTGATGCAGAGAGGTAAGGTTTCTGCACTTCACTCAAATTGGTAAAATGGCAGCACCACAAGATTGGGATGAGATACGTATATATAGACCAATACTTTGGGGAACCACTCCACCTCTATACAAAGAGGTGCACTCAAAAACAATACGGATATTTTACCACAATAAACAGCTAATAAAAAAGATGAAGATATATAGACAAATCAAAATGGAATTCTAAAAAAATATTTTTAAGTAATTCACAGGAAGGCAGGGAAAAACAGAGAAACGAAAAACCAGAAAACGAAAAATGGTAGACTTAAGCCCTAATATATTTACATTAAAAAGACATAGATTGGCTTAGTTAATTAAGAAACATGAGTCAACCCTATGCAGTCTAAAGAAACTCACTTCAAATCTAATAATGTGTAAGCAGGTTGAAAGTAAAAGGATGGAAAAGACGTGTGCAGCAGGAGTGGCCATGTCAATCGATAAAGTAGACTCCAGAACAAATACAACGATCAGAGACAGAGAAGGGCATTATACAACGAAAAAAGGGTCAATCCGAAATGAAGACATAGCAATCCTGAATGTGAATGCACCAAACAACAGAGCAGGAAAACACATAATGATAAATAATGGTTTAGAGCAGGGTCGGCAAAGCGCAGGCCAAATTCAGCTTGCTGCCCACTTTTGTAAATAAAGTTTTGTTGGCACACGGCCACGTGCATTCACTCTCATGCTGCCTACAGCAGCTTTTGTGCTAAAACAGCAGAGCTGAGAAGCTGTGACCCACAGAGCCTAAAATAATTGCTATCTGGCTTTTGAAGAAAGTGTTTGCTGACCTATTTTAGAGTAACAAATAAAAGTTAACCTTGGAATTATCTCAGATTACGATATTTATGACCACGTTCGCCTACTGTTAAGTCATGTAACCTGAACATAACCGAGGCAGGTACCTAGAGAGACAGATGGCAGGCAGGATTGCTGTTTTCCTGACATCCGCTTTCGAAACCACAAAAGCCTGTACGTCTCTTCCGACAGTGAATCACGTGCAAACCTAGAATGAGATTCTATTTTTTTTTTCTGTAACAGGTAGACAGGATTGCCATTTATTTCCTATTCAAATATACTGAGATTCCTATCACACTGTGCAGGTCGTTAGCTTTACATCATCTGACACTATCTACAGCACTTCTGACTTCCTCATGGGGCATAACTAAGACACATCAGGGGATACTGAAACACAGGACTACAGGATCTGTGGTGTCTACGCTTTAGAGGATTCCGTAGAATCTGTGGGCTTTACACAAACCATTCAGCTTCCCAGCCACTTGCAATGGTTTCGAACCCACATCCTCCAGAGAAAAGTCAAGGTGCTGGGAAGCAAACAGCAAAGCAACCACTCCCCGCCACGTTCTCCTGCCAGTGGCAGCGGTGACCCCAGGACATGCTGCATCCCGCACAGCCGGAGCCCAGTCCCAAGGCGGCCTCCACTCACCATGTGGCCAGAGGCAGGCCACACCTCACCTCCCATATGCGGCCATCCACACAGGGTTGTTCAGCACCTGCCGTGCACAGGCACACGAGGAGCCCCAGGAGAATGGTCATCAGTATCTTAACAAACACACAAAAAAATATATTTTCTAAAGCCTAAACACAGTTCCTTAAGTACCTGTCTTTTTCCTTAGGACAGATGATTGAACGTGGCAAAGTCACCAAACTATACACTTAAAATGTGTGAATTTTATTGTATGCAAATTATGCCTCAATAAAGTTGACGTTAAAAAAATCATGTTTTGGGCTTCCCTGGTGGCGCAGTGGTTGAGAGTCCGCCTGCCGATGCAGGGGACACGGG
>NW_006780611.1:3302933-3304504 GCF_000442215.2 Lipotes vexillifer | reverse complement strand
AAAGGGGGGGGGCCCCCGTGCCCAAAAAAAAAAAAAAAAAAAAAAAAAAAATTCACTGTTGAAGGTTAAGACTAAGGGTGATTCTTTTTCTGTGTGCTTTTCTGTGTTTTCTAGATTTTATTAAATCAACATGAGTTACTTTTATAAGCATAAAAAACCTTTTTAAGTATCTGTGGCTTGCTTACCTTTTGCTGGGCACTGCGCAGGGGTGTTGGGGACACTCTGTAAATATAGCAGTGACCTACCCAAGGAGAGCCCCATCAGCCCTGGGGCATCCCAGGTTCAGGGGGAGCTGCCAGAAGAAGGGGAGGGTTTCCTTCAAAGGTAGAGCCTGGGCACTGCCCCACCCCACCCCAGGGTGCCAACACACTCCTCCCAGCTCCAACTCTAAAGGAACACATCCAGAGTCTCTTTTCCTGAACCCTGGGGGGTACAGCCCAGATACAGTTTCACTCTGTTTCAAGCTGAACTAGCCCGACCCACTGTGAGAAGACTGGGTCCGGGTTTCCTGTTTTCAGTCTGCCCCACTTCTAGTGGCCAGGCTGGTGCCCCGGAGCCTCACAGCTGTTCCTGGGTCCAGACAACGCTGTCCCCTGAAATCCTGGTCCCTCCTTTGCTCTCAACTGCTGAGCCCCCTCACAGATGAAGGAGCGTGGGCCTGGATTAAAAGCCAGCTCCCTTCTGGACATCAATTGCAATCAGTTCACAACTTCCATTTTTCCTGTCTGCAGACAGGAGCGATGCTATGGAGAAACTGAGCACGCGGCTGCCCCGGGGCAGGTCCCTCCTCTGTGATCTCAATTCACTCCCTACCCCATCAGTCTGTTTTTGCACAACCCTCCCCTCCCTTCCCTCCCCGGCCAAGCCATAGTCCATCCCTGCAAGCAGACACGCCTGGGACTGCGGCGGGCCGGGTACTGCCACTCCGTAACTGAATCAAATGTCCCGCGTGGACTGGTTCCCGTCTCCCTGCCAGTGCTGCTGTCAAGCATGGAATCACCTGACGCAGACCCCACTGCCCTGGGGATGCCGCTATGAGGAAGGCCCCGAGCTGCAGCAGCTGCGTCCCTGCACTGCGGACCCGCCGCCTTCCCAGGGTGGTGGGCTGCACAGCGGGTACCAGTGCTCCCACAGCCCCGGCCCCTCTGGGGAGGGGACCAATCTCTTGCATACCAGTCCCTGTATGAAGGGGCCTTCACGGTTTGTAAGAGTGAAGCCACCACCATTCCTGGGAAGAGGGCAGTCAGCTGTGCCAGTGAGGGGCCGCCCCAAAGCACGCCACACAAAACCGAGGATCTGGGGACCGCAAACCATAATGGTAGCCGGCTGAGGATGCCAACACTGAAAGCAGGCGAGGAGTGACCTCCCCACCAAGATGTCCCCGATGGTTGGGGTCTGTCCAGTGTCCACATGGCCGCTGTGGCCTGAGGGAGGCCACACCACCCGGTGCACAGCAGCTGGAGTTGGACCCACCACGCCTCAAACCCGGGTTCAACCACTAGTTGGGCTGGTTTCTAAAACTCTCTATATCCATATCCGTAAAATACAGGAGAAGCTGCCCTGCAGGAATG
>NW_006780611.1:3301127-3302923 GCF_000442215.2 Lipotes vexillifer | reverse complement strand
CAGGAATGCATCATGCTTGAATGGGATACAGGACAGAAGCACAGTGGCTGCGCCCAAGTGCCCCACGAAATGGCAGTGCCCCATCCTTAAGCCGAGAGGTTTACAGGAAAGCTCAAAAGCCCTCGGGGACAGGCCAGGCAAGACCTAGTCGTGTGGTGCCAGGAGGCCGGAGGATGACGTCTGAGGAGTGACATGTCTTCCCAAGGGGACAACAGAAAGCTGGCAGAAGGGTAGAGCCTCAGACCCGTGGCCACAGATAAGCTCTCTGCCGACCATGCTTCTGGTGACGCCGAGGCTAGAAACCAAGAGTCCGAGACTACCCTTGACCTTGGCCCCAATTAACCGGCCAGCTCTGCCTCACCGCTCCCCCACCAGCAGAGCCACACAACCTCAGTGTCCGAAAGCACCCCCAGACCCATCGCAGCACCCCCGACTGCCCCCAAGGCATCTGAAAGCCATCCCAAACTCAGAACATCCACCAGAGAACCCTGACCTACACACCCCTCCCCAATAATTAACAAAGAAATCCCTGCTCCTGCAGTTTCAGTAACTACAAACCTGGAATTCACGTTCCCCTGGCACTGCTCATTCAGTCCAGGCAGACCCAGCCCTGCTCGCCACCACTCCCACCAGGACTAGGCCAGCAACCTCCCACCTGCAGTCCCTCCTCTGCCTGCTCTCCTCGAAGCTGCCACAGGGATCCCTTCTCCAGGTTAAGATGGATAAAGCCCTCCTGGGGTCCCCATCTCAGCCCATGCCACCCAAACAGCCCCGTTTCCCCTCCCCCATCTCCCTCCATTCCTGCAGCACCCCGTGGACCTCCGGCCTTGGCACTTGTGGTCTTCCTGCAAGGACCATCTCTTCCCAATGTGCACAGGTCCCTCCAGGGCTCTGGTCCAATGCCCTCCTGCAAGTGAGGACTTCTGAGACCCCCTGCACCACAGCGACCTGTCCCCACCCTGAAGGGCTCTTCTGAGACATACACGCCCCTACGTGTTCCCCTCTTGTCTCTCCCTCTAATGGAAAATGCTCCATTGCGGCAGGGACTTTGTCACGTGCGCTGAGCAGAGGCGAGGATTACCGCCGCGCCCTTCCCGGACAGGCCCTCAATAAAAAATTGCGAAAGACAAATGAATGAGATGGAAACACACCCACACTCGCCAGCCCTGCGCTTCCTCGCCAGCCATGGACGCCTCCCCCCTTCTCACTGTCCAAAGGCGCCTCCTGTAATCCTCCTCCTCCTCCTGCCAGGGGTCAAATGACACCTCCTTGATAAGCCTCTGCCCACCCCTCTGCCGCCGACGTCTCGGCCCTGGGAGCCGCTGGCCCCTTCTCCTTGGGGAGAGAGAGTGCCCTTTTCAGTTAAATTACACTTCTCCAAATCGGAGGGCCTCCGCAGGTCCCGCGTCCAGCCTGTTGCACCAGAATTAACACCCACACCAACCCGACCAGGGAGCACATCCCAGACAGAAGATCATGAGCCTGTCTTTCACTTTACAACAGGAATTCCTGACCCCGCTCTGGATCCCCGCTAACGAAAAGCACCTGTACTCGGGTTAAACTGAAACCGAGTGCGGGGCGCCGGCACTCCCTCGGGATCCATCCGTAATCAGTCTCACAATCGATCCGGATGGTGCCTTTCAGGTACTTGCGGGCCGGTCACGGAGATGCGGCCCCGTCCAGGCGACACCTCCCGGGCCGCAGACCTCCTCCGCCGTCACCACCCCGCGCCTCGCCCTCCGGGGTCGCATCCTCGCCGGGACCGCAGGCGCCCGGGCTCCGGCCCTCCCCGCCGG
>NW_006780611.1:3293924-3299905 GCF_000442215.2 Lipotes vexillifer | reverse complement strand
GGACCTGAGAAGGGGGCCGGGCGTGGGGACGGGGGAGAGAAGGGAGCAGGGAACAGAGGAGGAGGAGGGGGAGGGGCCGGGCGATCAAGGAGGGGCTGGGCTGGGGTCTGGCCGCGCGGACCGGGTGAGCTCGCCCGGGCGAGTCCGCAGGGCTTAGCTCTGGCCCGAGGAGGTGGCTTCCCCTTGCCGCCGATCCTGGGGTCCGGGCCGCCGTGGCCGGGGGCGTGGAGCTCAGTAGCGCCTCCCTTGGTGGGTCGTCGGGACAGGCGGGGGCCTCCAGGGGCGCCGAAATGCTGCCTGGGCGGTCGTGCGGGTGTGACGCAAGGCCACGGGCCTTGGGTGGGCTCCGCGCCCCACGCCTGTCCTCCTGCGGCCGCCCTGGGCAGCTTGACTTTGGGCGTCGGGCGGCATCTTGGATACCCCGTCTTCTCCTCTTGAAGGCCTGGTATGCACCCTCTGGAGGTGTGGATTGTGCTGGGACCAGCATGGAACTGGGCACCCTCTCCTCTGCTTATAGGCCACCCTCATGACCACCCAGGGAGGCAGGTGCTGCAGCACCCCTACACTCCTAAAGGGGCAGTTTTAGGCACTGGGGATTGAGCAGTAAGGGATGGAGCCAGCATTTGAACCAGGCAGTCTGGGTCAAAGAGCCCTGCCGGGCCTGCACACCTAGGTTGAGGACAGATTCCCCCTGAGGAGGCACGTCCTGGTCACAGGTAGCAGAGGTGTGACTCAGAGGCCTGCCAGGGTCCAGCCACCCTTTACTGCCCACTGGAGTACGTGTCTGGGCTGGGGGCTGCAGAGAGCAGCTAGGGGTCCCACAGCCCCAGGTTCTCATGGCCAGCCAGCCTGCTAGGGGAAGATGCTGGAGTATAAGTGGCCACCAGAGGGGAGGGGCCTGCAGGCTGGCAGGCAGGGAAGGCTGGCTGGAGGAAGCAGTCTTACTCTTAGGGGGCCTGGGAGGAATCTCGAGGGGGGCAGGCAGCTGAGCCCTCCTCTCCCCTCCTGAGCAGGCTCAAGGAGAGGGGGGCTGCTGTTTTGAGCACTTTGCTGAGGCATCACCCTGGTGCCCCCGGATTCTCTTCCTCACCACCGCGCGCAGCTCAACTCAACGGTCCCCTCTCCACAGGGGGCCTTCCCTGACCCCCTGCTAAGTGCAGCACCCAGCCCAGCGAGGCTCGAGCCCTGCTCTCAGAGCATGTCCGCCCCCTCAGCAGATGGCAGAAGGGCAGGCCCGCAGCCTCCCTGACCGTACCTGGCACTGGGGAGCCACAGGTACAGGTCTGATCCTGCCAGCTTCCTGTGATTCACTCCTGCTGGGAGCCAGCCCCTGTTCAGGCTGGGTACAGGGAATCAGGAGCCAGGATAGGGCAGAAGGTGGGGTGTGAGTTCTAGCCCCTCCCTTGGGCAAGGCGGGCCTGATCTCCCAGCCCAGTAGGGCTGATGGCAACAAGGCTGCTGCTCTGAGGCTCCGAAAATGTGCATATGAAATGTCTTTGGAAATCTTGCACCAGCACCGGGCGGGGGGGCTGGTAACACACTGCTGCACGTGAGGAGGGAGGCCAGGAAAGGGCCGGTGGGCAGGGACTCAGAAATGCCAGCCTCGCTGTGTGGCCTCTCCCTGTGGCCTCCCTGGGCTGGACCCCTTCTGCCCTCCTCGGTTACTCACACAGGATCCTTGAATGCCACACGTCAGCTCATACAATCCTGTAGCCAGGGGGGCGCCCAGAGAGGACTCAGGTCCCCTCCCCACCCCCGCCCTCAGGGAGCTGTGTTGGGGAGGCAGCAGCATCAACTACAAAACACTGTTCGGGCCCCAAGGGAGCCCCACCCTCCTCACTTGACGGGCTCAAAGTCCATAAGCCAGGCCAGGGGGTTCTTAGCAGCTGTTATAGGCTGCATTGTGACCCCCTAAAATTCACATGCTGAAGCCCTGACCCCCGGGACCTCAGAACGTGAGTGGAGTTGGAGATAGAGTCTTTACAGAGGTGATTAAGGTATAATGTGGCCTTGGGGGTAGGCCCCAATCCAGTGTGACTGGTGGCTTTATAAGAGAGGGGATTTGGACACTCAGAGGGACCATGGGTGATTGGGCACAGAGGGTCAAACACATGAAGAGGCAGCAGGAGGGCAGCCATTTGCAAACCACAGAGAGAGGCCTCAGAGGAAAGCAACCTGCTGGCACCTTGATCTCAGACTTGCAGCCTCTCCGAACTAGAACTGAGGAAATGAATTTTTTTGTTTCAGCCACCCAGTCTATGGCATTTTGCAGCCCTAGCCAACCACTACCATGGCCTTCCATCCCAGGGGGCTGTAGTCCGGGCTTTGGCTGGGGAGGGTCCTGGCCAAGGCGGGACCACATGCTTAAACCAGATGGAGAAGTTATTGAAATAAAGGCCAAGTTTTCAGAAGACGTGCTTCCTGCACTTGAGCTGGGTGGGAGAGGGTTGGGCAGGAGGTCAGGCCCTATGTGAGGGCTGTGGGCCCGTGACTCTGAGCACAGAGCCGGGAGCACAGAAGGAAAGAGGCGGCTTTGCCCCAGAGCAGCTGCTAGGCCCCTGCCACGTGCCAGGTCCTGGTGGGCCCATCAGGAGCTGGCTGCAAATGCAAATCAGCAGAACAGCCACCAAGAACCTTCAGAGGCTGGGGTGACTTGGCCGTCTGCGTTCAGAATGTGCTCCGGTTTCCCTTGCTGGCCTTCCAGCCACCTCACCTCTCACCTCTCCCATGCTGGGCCCTGGCCAGATGCCCTTCCCACGTGTCTGCCTGGGAAAGCCCACCAGCCTTCTCCTTTAACGCGGCCGAACCCCTGGGCAGCTGGCTTCATGGGGCTTCCTTGGGGCTGCCCATCCATGGCCTCATCTCCACCTGCGGCACCGCAGAACCTGTTGCTGTTCTGGTGTGTGCACGTTGCTGGCCATTCCTCCACGGGGCCTAGATGTGCCCCGGCAGCCAGCTGGGCCCGAGAGCACAGGCTCAGCTCGGCAGCCTGGAGCCCCGCTGGGTCAGGCCCTGCCCTGCCACCTGTCCCGTCCCGTGTCCAGTCTGCAGGCTTGGGCTGCTCCCTGGTGGCCTGACTGCCCTACAGCCTGAACTGGCCAGCTTGTCTAGGCTGGACATCTTGCCCAGCATTGGCCAACGCCCCCTGGGCCACGCTGCGCCTGTCCAGGTTACCTCACATGCGGGCTGCCTGGACCCTGAGGTCCTGTCTAGGCCCACAGCATTGCCACCCAACGCCCACAAGCGTCCCGCCCACTGGGTCATCCCTGCCGGAGGCCCACTGGCTTCTCCTGCCCACAGAGCCCTGGCCGCTAATGGGGACCTGGCACTGTCAGCACCTTCTGGCACCATCCCTTCCATGGCCTCTGACCTACTTTCTCTGTCTCCTGGGAGCCCCTGGCCGCGCTGACTGTGACAGCTCTGCTTATCCTCCCAGGCTTCCTCCCCATGAAGTCAGCATCGGACTTGACCTCAGAATCCTGCTGGGTGGGGGTGGGAACACCTGCACCAGCTGCACGCTGGCTGCCCGCAGCGCCGCCCTCTGCCCTCTGCCCTCTGCCCTCCATCCTGCAAGAAGAGCTTCTAACTTCCCGTCAAGTTTGACTGCCTGGAAGAAATATCCCAGGGAGAGTAAGCTGATAAGTTACAAAATGCACATCCCTGTGACCCAGACAGCAACCTCTGGAAGTGGGATTTATTTTCCCCATTTTACACATGGAAAGACTGAGGCCCTCAAAACTAACCTGGCCTGTTCAAGTTCTACAGAAAGGTAACTAGCTCAGTGGGAGCCCCAGGGCCACACTGGTGTAGCAGAGTCCGAAGTATGAGAACAGGGGGCACACAAGGGCAGCCTCTGCACCCCCAGCAGGTCCTGCCCCAGGCACTCCAGCCAAGCCACCCTCCGGGGCACACAGGACTGTCCTGCCTGATGTGCTCTTGTGGGTCCCCATCCAGATTCCCAGAGGCTGTACCACAGAGACTGGGCCTGCCCACCCGGGAAAGCCCCGAGACTGGGCTGGCATGGAGGGTGGCCCTCAAGGGTGGTGGCCAGAGGGTGGATCTGAGCTGGAAGGGCCAGTCGGGTGCAGCCAGCAGAGAATAACACCACAGGTGGCCGAGGATCAGGGCTGCTCACAGACCTGGGTACCGTGGGAGCAGTGCACCCAGGGGAGCACCCGAAGGCCACGGTCAGGTTTGGTCTGCACCCCCTAGGCTCCCCAGGCCTGCTCGGGTGACCCGCCTGGGTCGGGTGCTGAGAGGACGCCTGGCATTGTGCTCAGCACCAGCTCATCTAATCCTCCAGGCACCACTGCTCTGCAGGTGAGAAGACAGTCCCGGTGAGGTTAGGACCTGGGTCAGGGTTATCCAGTAGCGAGGGGTGGAGCAGGGAATGACGCATAGGGCTGTGGGACCCCGAAGGCCGCCCTCACACAGTCTGGCTGTCCTGTCGGCAACATCCTGGGTTTCTCTCCCCGTGGGGAGCAGGCCCAGAGGCCCTGAGCACAGGCCTGCCTTGTCTGGGGGTTGCTGTTTGGTTAGCAGCAGACTGTGCTGGGGAAAAGGCCAGCTCCCGGGAGGTGAACTCTGCAGAGACTCCGTTTCCATCTCCGCACCTGGAGGAAAGCTGGCTGGCTGGCTGGGGTCCTCAGAGGCAGGGAGAGCTCAGTGAGGGCAGTGGGAGGGGCACCTGCACGTGAGCCTGCGTCCCCAGGTCGGCAGCAGAGTCCACTTCTGGTTCATGCAATACGGCCTTGACTCCTCAGGGGTGGGAGCTGCTGCAGTGTCCAGCCTTGGGGCCTGGGGGAGGAGGACCCTGAGCGGTTCCCAGCCGGTGGCATCTGTGGCCCAGCATGCAGCCCGGCTGAGTGGCCTTTGGTCGGGTGCAGTGGGATGTGGGGCGGGGAACACGTGACCCGGTGTCCAGCTCTGCTGGGGACACGGCGGAGGTGATGCTTGCACAGGAGAGCCGTCGACTATGGTCTGCAAACTGATCAGGAGAGGCTGGATAGCATACCTGGCATGTGCATTTGCCTTTTGATATCCAAGGTCTGTAAAATATAAGAGGAAATTGCAAAGCTCTGGGAGACAGGTGATCTGATTCAGCCACAGGGTGGGGGAGGGCAACGGTCAGTTCCATGAACCAGGGACAGGAGTCAGGGGATGGGCCTGCACCCCGAGTAGAAGGAGAAAGCCTGCTTCTGCCAAACCCAGGCGAAAGCAAATAACACCTTCTGGAGGAAAGACGATCTTAAAGATGAAGAATAAACAAACACAATCTGGGTTCAATCCAGAAGTTCTGCCGCACAAACAAAGAATCTACTATTGAGTCCAAAACAAAACCCAAAAAAACAAAGGGACGATGAATCAGTAGAAACAACATGCATTGCCAGCCCACCTTAGAGGATGATTGAAATCGGCTACTGCAGAACCAAGACAAACCCAGCAGTGATGGCTGGCCGGAGGACACCGTACCTGGAAGGACAGGTGGGAAGGAGACCAAATAAAAGGCGGCACCCTCGCACACACGGTTTGTGTAGCAGAAGACAGAAAAGCAGGGAGGAGGAGGGCGTATGAACCATGAACTTAGGGCGCGGGGCTCAGGTCAGGGAATCTGGACCAGCTCTCTCTACCCCTTTGACAGATGGAGACACTGAGACCAGAGACCAGAGAGGGGCAACAGCCTCTGAAGAAGTCCAGGAAAGCAGCCGTTCCTCTGACTCAGCCTCACTGAGCCCTACTGTGTGCCAGGTACTGGCAGGTGCAGGGACCCAACCCCCGGAGCAGAGCTGGGCAAGGGCTCCTGAACAAAGCTTCCTGTGGGCCGAAGCGGGAAGGATGAAGGTCTTAAGAGAGGCATGCCTTTCACAGTTGGCAGAGCTCAGCCAGGAAACAGAGGGAAGTCACAAAGCCCTGCAGGGGCAATGATACCCACCTTTAATTGACAGCCTCTCTGGGTCAGTTGGGACCCAGTTCACGGCATT
>NW_006780611.1:3266901-3293881 GCF_000442215.2 Lipotes vexillifer | reverse complement strand
CATTCCTTGGAGATAAAGCTAATTGCACCCGTTTTAGAGGCTCAGGGGGACAATCTGCTACTCGAGCTGGGAGTTGAGCGCAGCTTTATCTGAGCTAAAACATATGCACGGTCTGTTTCTAAAGGCAGACTCCCATATCAGGAATCAGAGAGTGTCTGTAAGATCTGCTTTTGTTACGGAAACATTCCAAAAATCCTCACACAACCAAACCAAAAGATAAACAAGAACACTTTAAACCCTTTCTCAGATGCTCCAGGGCCCCTGGAGCTTTGTTTTCGTGTCTGGGGTGAGAGGCAGCTCAGGTCATTTGCTTGCCAGGCTGCCATTCAGGGTGAAGGTGAAGGGACTTGGGCAGACTGTCTAGGTTTAGGGAAATGTCTAAGTCCTGCATCTTATCTGCAGAACTCCTTACAGGAAACCACTGTGATTTTAGGAGCTGAGATTCACAATTGCATCGAACCCTGTTAGAAGGATAAACACACCAGGGAAGGAAAGGGCTGTCCAACAAAACTCCTAGAACGTGTTGATCTTCCAGCTTTCACTCAGCAGCCAGAGGGATCCTTTGTAAATGGAAGTCCAGATTTCTTCCTAATTCCTCCCCTCTGCCCCCAGGAACGCCCCACTCCTGTTCCTGGCTCAGCTCCCCAGGGCAACTGGTCTCTCATTTCTTGAACAGCCAAACGTGACCCTACATCTGGGCCTTTGCTCAGAGCTTTCTCCTGACCCTGGACCCTCGACCCTCTGCTGGTTGCATGGCTCTGATCTCTCTTCCTTCCAGCCTGCTTAAATGTCCAATGAGAGTGACCGTCCCATCTGCCCCCTCCCTTAGTCAAGCTCCATCCCCTGTCTCTCTATTTTTCATGAAACATCTATCACCACCTGAGGCTGTTCTAGATATTTCTGTGCTTGTTCATTTAAGGCCCCTCATCCACGCTGGATGTGAGCTCCACAAGGCAAGACTTCGTGCTGGAACCCCAATGATTATATGTATATAAGATATGAGTACAGTCATGGAAACCATGTGTTGGTTGACCGTGGTTATGAAACTGTGCACCTCAAGTGCACGACTTGAACCAACGTGCCGGGACTCGAACCCAGTCAAAACCCAGATTGGGACTTGAGCCCACGCGGCTGGGACTCGAACCTGGCCAAAACCCACAGTTTTCCAACTGAGATCACACACCTGGTTTCAGGACTTAATGAAGCTCAGGTTCTTGATGTCTCATCGCAGAAAGAATTCAGCGATAGGTAAGAAGTGGATTTATTTAGAGAGAAACACACTCCACAGACAGAGTGTGGGCCACCTCAGAAGGTGAGAAAGGCGCCAGGCTATGGGGTTTTCAGTTTTTAGAGTGGTGGGTGATTTCACAGGCTAATGAGCGAAGGAGTATTCCAGCTATTTCTGGAAGGGGCGGGGATTTCCAGGAATTGGGCCACCGCCCACCTTTTGATCCTTAGGGACAACTTAGAACTGTCATGGCGCCTGTGGGTGTGTCATTTAGCTGTGCTGATGTGTTACAATGAGCATATACTGAGGCTCAAGTTCTAGTGGAAGTCAACTTGTCCGCCATCTTGGACCCATTCGGTTCTAATCAGTTTATGTCCTGTCCTCGGGCTGTGTCATTCTTTCAAAGGTTGTGCCCTGCCCCCTTCCCTCCTGTTTCAGTTACACAAAGAGTCTTGGATGGATTAAAACACGGATCTCAAAGGTGTATCTCTGGCAGAGGCTGCTCTGGAAACAAAAGTGGAAAGGGTGAAGCTGGGGAGATCAACACCCTTCCCTCCCCTTGGGGCCCCTGGTGACCTGCTCTGTGGTCTAAGATCCTGCTGGAAGGACGACTCGGTGACATTCTCCCAGATCGTCCTGATTATTCACTCCCCATTGTCATTGTACCTCAGTGACTTCTGATGGCATCTCCGTCACTCTGCATATTTGCCCATCTTGCCTTCCACTAGACTGTGGCTCAGCCTGATTACTAACCACCCCCAGGGTACACTGGGAAAGCCAGTGTGGAGCCTGAGACCAAGGCTTGCGAACAGGCAGTTTACTCAGGGGAGAGGGCCTGGGCACAGGAGCAGGTGCCTGAACCGGTCATGGGGCTGGTTAGCCACACATCCACGTGATCACGCTCCATCGTGCAGGTTACAGGAGCCCCGTGGGTTGAGCCTCAGGATTGGCCACCCCACTCTCACCCCCAGGGTCCCCTCCTGACTTCGGGTTTTGCATTTGCAACAGTCTAGCCTTTTTTTTTTTTTTTTTTTTGGCCATGCCACGTGGCTTGCAGGATCTTAGTTCCAGACCAGAGATCGAACCCGTGCCCCCTGCAGTGGAAGGACAGAGTCCCAACCACTAGACCGCCAGGGAAGTCCCCGGCCTTTTCTGGATGTGCCTGGTGTGAGAGAGACCTGGGGGAGAAAGACAGCATCCAGCGCAGCTGAGCCTGGAGGGGGAAGGTTATTTGTCCTGCATCAGCTGGTGGCTGCATCTGCAGGAGTAAAAGGTGGGTGGTGAGGCTATGAAGAGGCATGAGAGGTGATGGGCATAGACTGGGAGGCGGATGAGGTCAGGGGCCTTGTCTTTTTCATTTTTGTGTCCCTGGTGCCCAAACAGAGCCTGGCAAAGTGTAGGTATTCAATAAATATTTGCTGAATGAATGAATGAAAATGCAAGCACAGGAGAGTCAATGGAGGAATTTTGATTTGAGACAAAATTGAGTTTAAATCAGGGGTTGTATATAGGAATACTGACTGCGGCAGACGTTAGGGCACAGTGGAGACTGGGGCACACCAGACAGCACCTTCCTGTCAAAAGGTGACAGCCCCCTTCAACTCCATGTAGGAACATGAAGCTTCCAAGAGAAGCCAGAAACGCACATTTGTGTGTGTGTGTGTGTAACCTTGTGATTTTTAAATATTGGCAACTAATTCCAATCCAAAACATAAAACATTTGTCAGGACAACAAAGCCCGGATGCAGGCCAGGGACATTCAGAGACCAGCCCATTTGTGACGGCTAACTTAAAACCACAGAAGTTAAGCTAGATTTAAAAAGTCATTATTCAATGATAGAGATTGATGAGTACATAGCAGCAGTGAGTAGGTATATATGCCCCAAACGGAGGAGAGAAAACCATAAAGGAGAAGTTTCTAGAGAGGCAAGGAGAAAATAATGGACAGGAATGTACTACATGCAAATGGATTCAGCTGGGATAGGAGCCAGAGCCAATGGAACCTCGGTGATCACACACAGAGGCCCAGGCTCAGAGTCCAGGGTGCCAGGCTCCCCCCCCACCCCCACCCCCACTCCCCCACCACCGGAAGCAGGAGGGAAGCGGGAGCAGGCGGTCAGCACGTGGGAGCCATAGCCCCAGGCGGGTGGCGGGGTGGGGGTGTGGGAGAGTCTGGGTTAAGCAAAGCATGGACAAAAAATGTTGCCTGCCCTATCAGTAAACAAAGGCTGTTTGGGCCATCAAGCCAGTCGCTCAGCCACTGCAGACTCCCTCGTGGTGCACCCTGAGGGCACTCAGGATGGAGAAAAACAGGATACTGGCCCCAGGTAGCTGAGGTGCAGATCAAAGGAGTGATTTCAATGAGCCCAGAATCTTGCATCTTCCATACATAGAAAAGTGCTAAATTCATTAACTTAAGATGTCTGGTTTTCTTTAATCAACAGTAATCTTTTGATGTTTGACTACCTTTGTTTTTTGTTTTTGCTTTTTTGCAAAACCTCCTGTATATCCTGGCTTCTCCCTTACCTCAGTCCTTGGAACAGTCCCTCAGAGCTACCTGAGAGGCTGTCTTCTGGGCTTAAGTCCTCAGTCAGCCCACCAAATAAAACGTAATTCCCAGCTTTTAGGTTGTGCTTTTTTTTTTTTCTTCCCAGTGGACAAAAGTAACAGGGTCACAGGGGCCCAGAGAAAGTTGCTGGCTAAGGGTGGCGGGGCCCCGTCACACATCTAGGTCACATCCTGTGGCCTAGCTTTGCTTTTTTAGTGACAGCTTCACTGAGATACAGTTCACATACATATAATTCACTCGTGTAATGTATACAGTTCACTGTTTATTAGCATATTTATCATAATCAATTTTAGGACATTTTCGTCACCCATAAAGAAACCTCTGTCGACCGAAGAAAATGCACAACCTAAAAGTCAGACATCAAAAAAAAAAAAAAGTCAGACATCAGGGCTTCCCTGGTGGCGCAGTGGTTGAGCGTCCGCCTGCCGATGCAGGGGACGCGGGTTCGTGCCCCGGTCCGGGAAGATCCCACATGCCACGGAGTGGCTGGGCCCGTGAGCCATGGCCGCTGAGCCTGCGCGTCCGGAGCCTGTGCTCCGCAACGGGAGAAGCCACAACAGTGAGAGGCCTGCGTACCGCAAAAAAAAAAAAAAAAAAGTCAGACATCAAAAGATTACTGCTAATTAAAGAAAACCAGACATCTAAGTTAATGAATTTAGCACTTTTCTATGTATGGGAAGATACAAGAGTCTGGGCTCATTGAAATCACTCCTTTGATAGGCACCTTAGCTACCTAGGGCCAGTGTCCTGTTTTTCTCCATCCTGAATCCCCTCAGGGTGCACCTAGGGGGGTGGGGTGGCAGCTGCAGTGGCTGAGAGCTTGATGGTCACAGCATCCTGGTGACATTCTTTGTCCGCACCTCCTACCCCTCAGCAGTCGCTTCCTTCCCTTCCCTACCCCCGGCCTTAGGCAAACACTAATCTACTTTCGGTCTCTTATGAATTTGCCTATTCCGGATATTTCATACAAATGGAATCATATAATATGTGGCCTTTTGTGACTGGCTTCTTTCACCTTGAGTAATGTTTTCAAGATTCATCATGTTGTAGCCTGTGTCGGTGCTCCATTCTTTTTTTCTTTTTGCCTGCGTTGGGTCTTTGTTGCTGTGCGCGGGCTTTCTCTAGTTGCGGCGAGCAGGGGCTACTCTTTGTTGCAGCGCGTGGGCTCCTCGTTGCGGTGGCTTCTCTTGTTGCAGAGCACAAGCTCTAGGTGCACAGGCTTCAGTAGTTGTGGCTCGCGGGCTCAGTAGTTGTGGCGCACGGGCTTAGTTGCTCTGCGGCGTGTGGGATCTTCCCGGACCAGGGCTCGAACCCGTGTCCCCTGCATTGGCAGGCAGACTCCAAACCACTGCACCACCAGGGAAGCCCGGTACTCCATTCTTTCGTTATGACAGAATAATATTCCATTGTATGAACAGACCACATTTTGATTATTCACTCATTAGATGATGGACATTGGGTTGTTTCCACTCTTTCGCTGGCATGAATAGTGGTGCCATGAACATTCATGGACAAGTTTTTATGTGAATATGTTGTCACTTGTCTTGGGTGAACACTTAGGCGTGGAATCGCTGGGTCATAAGGTAACTCTGTGCTTAACTGTGTGAGGATCCACCAGACTCACAGCAGGGCTGCACCATTTTATCCTCCCAGCAGGGCTCAAGGATTCCAGTTTCTGCACATCCTTGTCAACACTTGTTAATGCCTCTCACTGTTGTGGCCTCTCCCGTTGCAGAGCACAGGCTCCGGACGTGCAGGCTCAGCGGCCACGGCTCACGGGCCCAGCCGCTCCGCGGCATGTGGGATCTTCCTGGACCGGGGCATGAACCCGCGTCCCCTGCATTGGCAGGCGGACTCTCAACCACTGCGCCACCAGGGAAGCCCAATGCCTGTCTTTTTGATTATGGCCATCCTAGTGGGTGTGAAAGCATATCTCATCCTGGGTCAGCCTGGCTTTATCAGTAATAAAGCTGACAATTTTTTTTTTTTAAAGCTGACAATTTGACCTCTGTTTGACTTTCGTGTCTTGTCTCTCACTTGGTTCAGGATGTGGGAGGGATGTTATTTGCTAGCCCTCCAAATTCCATCCACTGCCTCTGTGCCCCCTTGGGTCCAACCCCACCCTGCTTAGGGCCCACTGTCCCCAGTATAGACTCCTGCCTCAGCATCTGAAAACCTAGGTCCATTCATTTCTTTTCCTTCTCCTCTTGAATGAGCTCCTCCAGGGCAGAAACCCAATCCAATTGCCCAGTCTCTGGGGCCCAGTGAATAAATCTCTGACCTTTCGGGGCTTCCCTGGTGGCGCAGTGGTTGGAAGTCCACCTGCCAATATAGGGACACGGGTTCGTGCCCCGCTCTGGGAGGATCCCACGTGCCGCGGAGCGGCTGGGCCCGTGAGCCATGGCCGCTGGGCCTGCGCGCCCGGAGCCTGTGCTCCGCAACGGGAGAGGCCACGACAGTGAGAGGCCCGCGTACCGCAAAAAAAACCCAACAAAAACAACTCTGGCCTTTCAAGTGCCGTGGTTGACTGATGATGTCTGCCACTGGTAGGGGAGGAGCAGCAGGACACACGTGTGAGGTTGTGTTGAGTCAGGTTCCCAGAAAGCGCCAGCTCCAGAGTCTGATGTTGGGCTCTGTAAAAAGGCTTTCACAAGGCCACAGTCATCATGGCAGGATTGAGATCTGAAACAACCACCACATAAAGAATCATGGGCAAGCTGCTCATCAAACCTATGCTGACATTTCTCCAAAGAAGATTTGCAGATGACCAATGAACAGATGGAAAGATTCTCAATATCATTAGTCTTCAGAGAAATGTAAATGAAACCCACAATGAAATACCACGTTACCTCTGCTAGGATGCTAGCATTAAAAAAATGGAAAATAACAAGTGCTGGCGTGGATATGGAGAAACTGGAATCCCGTACAGTGCTGGTGGGAATGTAAAATGGGGAAGCCACTGTGGAAAACAGTCTGGCTGTTCTTCAGTAAGTTAAACATAGAGTTTCCATATGATCTGGCAATTATTTGAAAGTAGGGACGCAAACAGATACTTGTACACTTATGTTCATAGCAGCACTAATCACAATAGCCAAAAGGTGGAAATGACCCAAATGTACATCAGTAGATAAATGGATAAACAAAATGTGGCATACCTGTACCGTGGAATATTATTCAGCCATAAAAAGGACTGGAGTGCTGATACAACATGGATGGGCCTTGAAAACATTATGCTAAGTGAAAGAAGCCAGACACAAAAGACCACATATTGTGTGATCCATTGATATGAGATGTCCAGAAAAGGCAAATCCACAAGGAACATAAAATAGATGAGTGGTTGGCGGGGGCTGGGCAGGGAAGAATGGGGAGTCACTGCTGATGGGTCCAGGGTTTCCTTTTGGGGGAAATGCTCTGGGACTAGATAGAGGTGATAGTTACCCAACATGGTGAAGGTCTTAGATGTCACTGAATCATATACACTTTTAAAGGGTTAAAATGGTAAACTTCATGTAATGCGTTCTGTTTGTTGTGTTGTGTTGTGTTTTTTTTGTTTTTTTTCGGCATGTGGGATCTTAGTTCCTCGACCAGGAATAGAACCCATGCCCCCTGCAATGGAAGTGTGGAGTCTTAACTACTGGACCGACAGGGAAGTCCCTGTTATGCATTTTTGACCACAATTAAAACTGATTCGTTCTGCAGCTGCCCACAGGGGAGAGTAGGGTGTCCCCAGCATGGCCGTGGCAGCAAAAGTAGAGACACATGGATTCCGGTCAAGGTGGCCAAAAGGCAGAAATGACGGGCACGGTGATTGACAGGATGCAGGGGGGGCATGGAGACGGAAGGATCTAGGTTGACCGCACCCTGTGTCTGGGTGGGTGGGTGCCTGTCACATGGGTGGGAGGACATGGGAGGAGCAGTTTGGGCACAGCGATGTCTGTGGGACGTCGGCAGGCAGATGTGTGCATGTGTCTGGGCTGGAGGTCGTGTCCAGACTCCTTGGCGAACGGATAGGAGTGGATCCGTGCGGTGCAAGAGAGAGGGGGCCGGGAGCAGGGGCCCCGCGTCCTTGTGACCGGGGACAGTGCTGGACTATGCCAACCATGCCGCCTCATTGCAGCAGGTGCCCCTTCCCCTCTTGGAAGGCTCCCTGCTGGGTGAGGACTTGTGTGGTCCCCCACCACAGGTGAGGGCGAGGTGGTGTAGGAGGAGCCCCTGCAGGAAGGTGCGATGGCCCAACCAGAGAGGTGGGAGGGACTCAGGGTCGGGGTGGCCTCAGGGAACCCCAGGTCCACCTGTGCCAGCTCTGAGACTTTGCCCTCGCCTGCCCGGGCCTTGGATTTCGCACAGATATCACAGGGTAATGAGAGTGGAGCAAAGTGGCCCAGAGCTCAGGGTTCAAATCCGCACTCTGCCTGGGAGGAGCTGCGAACCTTGGACCCGGTTTCTACACCTTGGCACTGACATTGGGCGGGTCATTCTCTGTGGTGGGGCTGACCTGTGCACTGTAGCATGTTCAGCATCTCTGGCTTCTACCCAGCAGAGGCCAGGAGCCACCCCGGTTGTGACAATCCAAAATGTCCAGACATTGCTAAATGTCACCCCCATAGAGAACCACTGCCTTAGACAAATCACTTGATTTCTCAGTGCTTTGGTTTCTTCCTCTGCAAATGCAGATACTAAAGCCCACCTCCTGGGATGCGGGGAGGTTTAGGTAGTATCAGAAGCGCAGAGCACGTGGCGCACCGTAAGGGCTCTGTGTCAGTTCAGACAGTAAGAGGAAACGCAAAGTATCCGGCCCAGTGCTGGGCACGCGGCAGGCGCTTCCTCTGGTGTGGTTTTGGCCACGGGCTTTGGAGGTTGGCTTTAGGGAAGGCGATGAGGAACCCAAGGCAGCTCTGGGAGAAGCTCTTAGGAGTCACTTCTGAGTATTCCCGCTGCGATGGCCTGCATCCTGGGCCGTCAGACGCTTGGGAGGTCCCAGCCTGGCTCCGCGGCCTGAATGGAGCGCCTGTCCTGGGCCTGCTGCTGCGCCGCTGGCCCCAGCGGTGGGCTTTGCGGCTGCTGGGGAGCGGGCTTCCGTGATTGCCAGGAGCCCCCGCCTTTCTCGCCTTGGAGCAGCCAACCACCAGCTCGGCCAGGAGCTCGCCCCGCAGAGCAGGCTCACCAGGATCGTCTGTCCCGGCTGTTCCTGGTGACCAACCACTCCCGGCCTGCCTGGCATGCCCTGGTTTTGGCGCTTGACGCCCCACACCCTGGCAAATCTTTCCGTTTTGGGCGGGTGGCCACCCTGGGCTGTCCCGATCCGGGTTTCCCAGGCTTCCCCAGGCGTGGAGCTGGGCAGCTGGGCCTCTGGGCCACTGAGCTCTCCAGCTGGGCTCACCTAAGGCAGCACCGGTTAGGTGACCTCATTTAGGCCTGGAGCAGAAATAGAACGGGTGGCGCAGCTGCTCATGAGCCGGGGCCAGCATACCCACCAGAGCGTCCCTGAGGACAGACCCTGGAGGGTCATGAAAAATCCCACTCGCAATGTTCCTCCACTGGTGGGAGGGGCTGTGAGGATGTCCCCCCGCCTGGGAACACACCCAGCTTTGCCTCTTGCTTGTCCACAGGCCAAGGGCGAGAGCCTTTGGGGGCAGGGGAGGCACAGACCCCAGAGATCCTGATTCCGTCAGTTGGGGGTGGGATGGAGGTGAGATTCTGCATGTCCCACACTCCCCAGGTGATCTGAATGCTGGTGGCCCTTGCACTGCCCGGCAAGTCGAGGTGGGGTCCCACCTCGCTCTGTCCCACCCGGCGTCCGGGGTCCAGGCCCTGAACGTGCTCTGCACCTGGGCCTGGGGGCCACCTGCTCACCGCGCAGCCCTAGAGGCTGGCTGAGGAGTAGATGCGTGGACAGGGCCTGGCACAGAGCTGGTGCCGGCTCCCTGATGCTGGGAGCTAGTTTCTGCCTTTCTGTCCATTCGGAACTCTGGCCTCTTGGACCCACAGCAGCTGGTGTGGGCAGAGACCCCTGGCTAGGGGCTGAGGGACCTCTTCTGTTCCAGGCTGCTCTGCCAGCCACCCAGGTGACCTTGGGCCATTCCCATCACCTTTCCAGCCCACTGTCTTCTGTCCTTCCGCCCCTTTGGGGGACTGCTTCCTGTCAAGAGTGGAGGGGCGGCAGAAACGATGCTAGCTGGGGAGTCTGGGACGCTGGGGCTGAATCCAGCTCAGCCTTAGATATATCGCTGGTTTCTGGGCCTTGAGTTGCCCGTCCGCAAAGGGGGGTGCAGAAGTGAGGACTCGAAGGCGCCCCCATCCCCCGGTCTCTGACAGTCCAAGGCTCCCAAGCACATTCTTGGCCCCAGGCACACGGCCCTCTGTCTGCTATTTTCTCTGTACCCTGTGACCTCCCTGGGAGCAGGTGGTAGGAGAGGGCTGAGGCCAGGTACACAGAGCTTGCCTTGTCTCCTGCTTACACTCTGCAGAAAAAATTCACCCGTTCATCACCCTCTTCCTCTTCCAATAAGGAAACAGGCTGAGGCTGGCACGACCACGAGTCACAGTGTGAATTCAGATCCATAGGAAGACGTTTAAAGGATGCTCCTTTGCCAGGCTGCCACCTCCGCCCTGGGGGCAAGTGGCCTGCCAGTCAGGGCCAGCTGATTTCCGACCCCCACTGGCCACCCGCACAGCCAGGGCAGGAATTCCCGGTGGGCTGCAGGCCTGGTTATAGCCTGAGAGGAAAGGCAGTCTGGATTGTAGTTGAGAAGTGGGAGGGGCTTCAGGGTCCTGTAAACTGATTTCTCCAGTCTTCACAGAGCACCTCCTGAGTGCTGGAGGCCCCACCCTGAGGCAGGCCCACCTGGGCCCCCAAACTGATCAAAATCCCTGACGCTGATGTGATGCTTGCTCCTCAAGGCAATTCCCCACATGTTGTCTCCTTTGAAGAGCCTGTGTGGTTATCACGCCCACTTCACAGATGCAGAATGTGAGGCCCAGAGAGGGGCTGGGATGTGTCCAGGTCACACAGAGTTGGGGCCACCTCTCTGGCCGCACACAGTGTGCGATGCCCATGACTCACAGGGACACAGGAGATGAGGGGAGAGGAGCTGGGGGAGCTCTGGGGGCTCGGCAGGATGTGGGTCCTGGTGTCCAGGATGGCGGGGTGCCGGAGGGGGCCCGGGGGCAGGGCTCAGGAAGGCGGGCGCCACCTCTGTGGGTGGTTAGCGTGAGGAAAGCTCAGACAGATTCCTCCTCTGGGGGAAACACGCCCAGTCTCTCTTCCCAATTTCTGCCCTTGGGCTCCTCATCCATCCCACCTGGGCGGCCTGTGGGTGCAGTGACTCAGGCCCGACCCAGCTCCCACAGGCCCTGCCAGGCCACGGGCAGGACGCCAGGCCCGGGGGATGCAGGGTGTGGCCGAGGCAGGCAGGCAGCCATGGAGGAGCATCTGGGGTCAGTGGCTGACAGCGGTGACCGAGGAAATGAGGAAGCAGGGGAGCGGGCGGGGAGGGGGCGTGGCCGCACTTGGCCAGGCTTGACCGGCGCTCAGTACCCAGCCTTGGCGGGGAGACCAGAGCGGGGATGCTGCGATGCAGGGTGATGTGGAGCTGAGGGCCCAGCAGGCCGCCCTTCAGCAGCTCAGCAGCTCCCCTTCACTCTCCCTCCCTCCCTGCCCCCACTTTTTCCTTCCAGCTCCCTCCCTTCTCCCTTGATCTTAAGAAGAACCCTGTGAGGCATGAGGGTGGGGATTATGACACCATTTTATAGACCGGGAAGGCTTGGCCGAGAGAACTGGGACTTGCTCAGGCATCTTGCCCCCTCCCTTCCTTCCCTGTCCTAGCAAGCCAGCTCCTGCCCAAGGGGAGATGCTTCTCCTAGATTGGATGCTGGTATTTATAAGCCATGTAGTCTGGTTGGGGAGCAAGGTCTCTCCCTTTGAGCAAATCCTGCCGTGGCCAAGATTTACTGGGCCACGGAGAAAGGGATGAAAGTGTTCCAGGCCCTACGCAGCCCGTCTGGGACGGGGCGGGGGGGCCACCAGAAAGCCCCCGAGTCCCCGCAGCCCGCGCGATGGGGACGGAGCAGAGCTGGCGTGCAGAGACAGCGCGCCTCAGGAGCTCACAAATTGCAGCCAAGAGAGGCGCAGAGGAGGCACCGCAGGCGGCACTGGGGCCCAGAGAGTGTCGCCAGGCCCGTCAGCTGGGAGGGCGCCTGGCATCATGGACTCCTGCCGGAGACCCCTCTCTGCCCACCTTTGCTGGCCTGGGCTTCTGCCCTTCCGGCCACCACCCTCCACATGCTGCCTAGTGTTAAAGGCCGGGGTGGGCTGTGTCCAGCCTTGGGCTCTGGGGCTGCCCCTATGCCAGGGACACAGAGCAGGTTGCTGGACCTGGGAAGACCTGGAGGATTTTGGTAAGGGCGCCCGGAACTCTGTCCAGGCATCTCACTTCAAATACGGACGCATTCCTCCTGACCAGGGACCACCCTAAGCAGCCTCATAGGCTCCTTACTTCTGCCCGTGGCTTATCTCTGGCCTGCCCGGGTGGCCCAAATCTTTACTTCATTCTGCGCCATCTAGAGACGGCTGGAAAATGCTGCACCGAGGAAATTAGCCTCCAGCAGAATCTCTTTGCTTTCCTGGGCCTGGGAAGATCCGAAGGCTGGGTGTGGAGGGGAGGGATGGACGTGGGAAGCCAGGGGAGAGCTGGGAAGGACTGTGCCTGCTTTGCTCGAGGAGGTGGGCGGGGATTCCTGCACAGAGGCCCGCCCTGGGGCTGTACCCTGGGGCTCCTCTCCTGTGCCCCAGGTCCGGTCTGCGCCCTGCCCAGCCCTGCCCTGGGACATGCAGTGATGGAGGGACTGAAGTGTGCAGAAGTCCCTTGGGTGGTGCCATAGGGTCACTTCACAGAAGCTGTGCCCTGGGGCTGCCTACAGATCCATCACTAGTGAGCCTAACTGCCCCAGAAAGGGCTGGTCCCCAGCCGCCTGCGATGTCCCAGGGGGATCTGGCTGGGCAGCCACCGCCCTTCTCTGGGAGAAGGAGTCACACCTGCAGGTCATCCAGGAAGCGGGAGGATGGCGAGGAATGGCCAGTGCAGACCCTACGGTGCGTCCCTCAGCCTTGGGGCTTGTTGCTGGAATCACAGAACTGGGGGGGGGTGAAGACTGGATTCCGGAATTTTAATTTTGTTCTGGGCAGCTGAGCATCTGGATGTAAAGGACAGCAACAACTCTGCCCTGCTCCCAGGGCCCTCAGAGTGTTTCGTGCCTGTCCTGGCTATAGGCTCTCCTTCCGACCGCCTTTCCTCCCCGTGTATCTGATCAGATTGAAGTTCCTGGACTGTAACGTTCACCCCAGTCTTGGATCCGGGAGGCAGACTCATCAGCCCACCAGCCTCTCCCAGCCTCCGCCTTCCTCTGGGGGTGTGGGAGTACTGGACGGAGCGTCGTGCAGGGCGTCAGCCTCTCCACAGCCGTCCATTCAACCAGCAAATGTTCTGAGCAGCTGCAACGAGCAAGTGTGGGCTCAGACACTGCTTGGGGAACGGCGTCCAGACTGCACCTCTTTCGGAGAGATAGTGAGCAACCCAGGTGTGACACGGGAACACTCCCACTGGCTGGAGCAGAGCAGGAGAGCAGGGCAGGAAGGAGGGTGGAGGAGGTGTTTTTTGCAGGTTAGCAGGATATAGGTGACAGTTACTTATTTTTGGCTATAAAACATTACGTAGAAATAGAGCAGTTTATAGCAGGGGTCTTCCTACTTTATTTTCCCTATCAGTAAAAAAAAATTGAACACAAATCCCAGTAGGTGCAGAGTAAGGCTACCCTCCTTTACCAAGTGATTGCTTAAGGAATAGCGGACACCTAAGTCTCAGCTGGGCAGTGCAGGCATTCTCCTGGCCACTGTGATTGGTTCAGAGATGGTGCCATCGGAGTGAAGCTCTGGGAAACAGAACTCTCTCTCACTCCCCTGGCTGTGAACAAGGATGCCTGTTGCCCTGGTGGCTGCTGGCAGCCAAGTTGTGGCTATGAGGGAAGCCAGCCTGAGACCAAGTCTGCCCACAAAGGGGGACAGAATCCAGACCACTGCAGATAAATGGGTCTGCAGCCCGCATTGGACTGTGTCAAAAGCCTTTCTCGTACCTGGACTTTCTAGGCACTGAACCAATCAATCCCCTTTAGTGTTTAAATCAGCTGAATTATGTTTTCTTCATCCGGAAACATCTTAACTGACCCAATGACCTTCTAGAATTTTTTTTTGGGGTCTACACGTTAAACTTTTTCCAGTAAAACTTGTAACCTGACTCTCAACACTTAACAATAAATTGTGAACCTTGTTAAAAAAAATGAAGATGGATGTCACCATTTTTAATGGCTGTACTGTGTTATACTGGTTGTCTCATAACTCATTTAACCCGTTTCATTTGCAGTGGGACATTTAGATTGTTTC
The DNA here is from genome assembly GCF_000442215.2 of Lipotes vexillifer. NCBI lineage: Eukaryota > Metazoa > Chordata > Mammalia > Artiodactyla > Lipotidae > Lipotes > Lipotes vexillifer. The sequence continues at coordinate 3,279,649 of NW_006780611.1, read as the reverse complement.
CAACTTTTTACTGTTTTCAGTAATGTTAGAGCATGTATGTATCTTGGTTCATTTGTCCAACAATTTCCTTAGGATAAATTCCTAGGAGAGTAGTTGGAGCATCAAAGCATATGTGTACTCACAGGCCTTTTGCTTCATCTTGCCTATGGACACCCACCTGTTTACACTGCCACCAACAGCACTTCCTGGCACTGTGATCCACATCATCCTTTTTCATCTTTGCCGGTCTATTGATAAGTGGTATTTATTTTTTTACTTAAAAAACTACTAAAAAGTCCCATTTTCAGGTTCCCCTGGTGGCACAGTAGTTAAGAACCCGCCTGCCCAATGCAGGGGACATGGTTTTGAGCCCTGGTCTGGGAAGATCCAACATACTGCGGAGCAACTAAGGCCGTGCGCCACAGCTACTGAGCCCGCGTGCCACAACTACTGAAGCCTGTCAGCCTAGAGCCCGTGCTCCACAAGAGAAGCCACCGCAATGAGAAGCCCGCGCACCGCAACGAAGAGTAGCCCCCGCTCGCCGCAACTAGAGAAAGCCCGCGCGCAGCAACAAAGCTGCAACACGGCCAAAAAAAAAAAAAGAAGTCCCATTTTCATTTGTTCACTTACCACTTGTATTTCCTCTTTGAATATGCCCTTTGATGTATATATTTTAAATATATACTTAATTACGAAATCAGGCTGTTCCCCCTTGGGGTTTCTACTTCCTCTTTTATAAGATTTCCATGTATTAATACTGTGGCAGACATGGCATATATTTTGTCCAATTAACAATATAATGACCAAGCAGCATACTTTGGTCGTCAGATCAGTTTCTGTCAGATGGCCCCGGCCGTAGGTGGTGCTGGTACGGTGGGAGGTGTTGAGGTCTCTCCCCAGCACACAGGCCACGCCTCCACGGCTAGCAACAAAGGGGCATATGCTCACTCACCAGGCTGCTGTGGCATTTCCGGGCCACACTGATTGGTTCAGGGGTGGCAGGTAGGTGATCCAAGCGGGCCGGCAGAGGTGCCCCGTGACCACGTGGAATGAGGCTCACAGTATGTTATAAAGCAGCTTACATAGTCTGGAGGCAGCGAGTGTTTATTCTTCACAGTGATTGGTTACAATTTTGTTAAATGAAAGGAACTGGTTAGCGGGTTCCTCATATCAATTTTGGGGAACAATTTAAGTTTCGCTTATGATTCGCAGAAGAGTAAACAAGAAGTGACCCAGGTCACGTTCGCCTCGCTTGTCTTGGAAAATAAGCTAAATTGAGCTTTGCTTGTGTGACTAAACTGGTTTTGTCTGCTCAGGCAATTTTCTGGTCTGGTCTCCGTTTGTGTATGATTGGAACACATGTATCCCGTGTGTGGGTCTCAGACTGTTCGATGCATCCACAGGAAACCGTGCACAGCCTTGCACTGGCCCAAGGGTCCCACTTTACAGCCGAGGAGGTGGTGGTAGTGAGCACACGGATCCGTGCCCCCCCGAGGCTGCGCCCTGACAGAGCGATGAAACCTGGGGCGCTGCTCTTCAAGACGTGGTGTCGGCCCTGCATGGTGCCGTGGCCCCTGCAAGTGAAGGCGTGCGTGCAGGAGCTAGGGGTTGGAGCAGGGGGCCCCGACTGTCATCACTCTCAGGGGAGTTTGTGTTTCCTGTTCTCACAATTCTGGCCTCTTCTAGAGGTCCCGAATCCCAGAGTGGGAACACTTTCAGAAAAGGACACAGCGAGAGTCCCACTGAACTTTAAGTTCACTGACTTGGGGCTCCTTGTGCCAGGAAACCAGCAAGCAAGGAGAGGTGTCTCCTCACCATGGGGGAGGCAGGGGTGCTCCTGTGTGGTGAGGGCAGCAAGGTCACGTGTGGCACCTACATGAGCCACTGGGGTGTTTCTCTGACCAGCATTAATGGCATGTGGGCAAGTAGAGCAGCCACGGCCTGAGGAGGGCACCATCAGTGACCAGCGGCTCCGAGGCCTCTAGGATGAGAGTCTGGATCACTCCAACAGGTAAGTGACCTAGAGCAGCAGAGGTGCTACCAGGTAGGGGCAGGGTTAGTGTTGGCAGCGGGAGGGTGTCTACAACAGGTGATGGTGGAGGGACAGTGACTGTTGTGGCTCCAGGATCACGTCGTCAACCTTCCTCTTGGAAGTTTATCCAGAAAAGGGACCAACCAGAATCCTGGAGACGTCTTCCTAGACAGTGAACTTACGTGAAGCCAGCAGATCTGCGTGGGGCAGAGGGCGGGCTGCCGCAGACACGCTTGTGTCACACGGCCCACACTCCTCCTAGAAGACGAAGGCTCTCATTCCCCTCAGTTGCTGGCAGCGTTGGCTGTTGATGGCTTGGAGATAAGTCCCTCCTTGGGACCTGACCTCGGCAGAAGGCACTTCCTCTCCCGAGATTACACACCTTCTCAGGGGGCAGCCCACATTCAGTGACTCGTCCATGCAGCTGTGCAAAGGCTCCACCGGCTCATCTCAAGACATCTCTGGGGGCCATCCTTCGGGGTTGGCCCCATGTTCCACTGTAGCCCCTCCCAGTTTAACTTCTCCCCAGTAAGCCATCTGCATGGAAATATCTGTCTCACAATCTGCTTCCTGGGGAACCCAGCCTGCACCACAGATCTTGCCATCCTTAACCCCCATCTGTTAGGCAGCACCCAGTTTTCTCTTGTCTCCTGGCTTCGGCAACGACGTTCCCGGTTGCATTTTGTCCCGTCATAGCTACTCAACCTGAAACAATAGCTACAAACCTATCAGTGGACCTGACTCCTCCAAGCCTCAGTGCCGTTCCTTCATTGCTGCAGCATTTACGCTTGCCTTTTCCAAAAAGCGCTTCAGGTAGCTCAGTGCATAACAGGGTGAGAGTTCCGTAATTACATTTTCATGTATTATGAAACAATTTATACATGCAAAAAGTCATAAAGAATAAAACAAACACCTGAACACAGTCCATCTGCCTTAAGAAATAAAGCATAAAACAACTGAACTCTCCGTAAATTCCTCACTGATCAAAGCCCCCACCAACACCCAGAGGCAACCACACTCCTGAATTTAACTTTTAGTATTTTTTTACTCTAAAAAAAGGGAATGAAGTGGTATCATACCACATGCATTCACATTCAACGTTTTTTCACTCATCATTGCTTGTGAAATCCATTCATGTTGACATGTAAGTAACTTACTCATTTTTACTACCGTATAGCATTCTCCGGAAAACTATGTGTAATTGATCAGTTTTCCCCAGGAGCAACATTGCAATGAACGTTCCTATCTTTGCACACAGGCGAATGGCTCTAGGGTACACACCTGGCATGTAGGAGGGTATGTGGGCCTTTAACTACAAGAAATTGCTAGATGGCTGTCCAAAGTGACTGAATGAACTTATGCTCCCACCAGCAGTGAATCGGTGCACACTCCGATTTATGCACCGCTCGTAAGTCCACACCCTCATCAATTTCGGCACTGAGAGATTTTTTTTTTAAATTGTTTGTTAAGTGTGAAATGGTACGTCCTTGGTTTTTACAGTAGCCTGAATCTCAGTGAAAGGAAGCCTCTTATGTTTGCCGCTCAGGTGAATAAAGGCTCACTCATTCACTCTCTGTGCTCATGTACACGTCCTGTTTGACTCCTGCGTGGGTCCCGTTCCTCGACTCTACCTCTGCAGGACTCCGGCTTGCACGCCTGGCTTTCTTCCAGATACTCCCTCACATCCATCTCTACCACACGCCCCAGCCTGAACCTATTTCTGGAGATTCTAACTTGACTTTGTTTTTTGATTACGTCGCTCTTGATGCTGACCTATGCCCGCCCCACCAGTCCTGGGACTTCGCCCTGGCCTGTCCTCTCCTGCGTAACCCCGTCTCCTCACCCGGAGACCAATATGTCCTCTAACCTAGTGCTTGGCTGAGGCCTGACATCTGACCTTAAACCCAACATGTCCTAAACCAACCATACACCTGGCTGCAAATAGGCTCACGGCTTGTTTTGAGGTTTCTGTCAGTGGTACTAGGAATCCTTTGCTCAGATAGTCTTGAAGGCTTCGAGTCAATCTTAGTCTCCCTGTAACTAACTCCCTCCCCTAAGAGACAGCAGACAGGAAAGCATTAGGTAAGTTATGGGTAGCAACCAAACCTAAGATGTTATAATTACATCCAATCAGTCGCTCGCTGACTGCTGTCAATCTTCCCTTTCTAAACGCTACTATCTTAGTTCTGCTGTGACCCCACTCACTGATTCTTGCAAGAAGCTAAATTGAGCTGGGGAAAATCCCCTGTCGGCAGGGCATCCCTGAGGCTGTCAGGAGCTGATCACTGAGGAAGACCTCTGGGGAGGCCCCGGGGCTGTATACTGGGAACAGATCCCTGGGGCCTTCCTGAGCCCCACTAGCCAAGGATCCCAGGAGGCTTCCTGAGGCTATGTCCAGGAAGGGGTCCCTAAGGATCCACTGAGGCTTTATCAGGACATCTCTGGAGATTCACTAAGGTCATGAAAGGACAGGATGCCGGGACAGTTCCTCAGGCTGTGCAGCATCGTAGCCCTGAGTGTCTACTGAGGTTCTGTCAGCAGGGGATCCCCAAGGACCCACTGCGATCACCTCAGGGAGATTCTGTGGCTGTGACAGAAGGGGATCCCTGGAGAGCTCCCATGGTTGTCATCCGCTTAACAAACGCTTACTGTGTTAGCTGTAGAAGCAGAAGACACAGGTCCCACCCGCCCAGCAGTATCTTGCGGGCTCCGTGGGAAGAAAGACAGGCGGTAAATGTTTCTTCCCACGGGCTACGTGGGAAGAAAGACAGGGCAGGCACAAGGGCTGTGGGAAGCCTCTGCTATTACAAGACAGGATAGAAAACTCAGTGTTGCAAGGGATCTGAGAGAGCCACGCACTCTGCTCTGAGGGCCGGGGGTAGCCTTTACTGAGGCGCTGGTTGGCATACGACTGAGATAATACACGTAAAGTACCTAGCACAATACCCTGCGTACAGCAAGTACTACATCAGTGTTACTTATCATAAGTGAGGAGGCACGGAAAACTTAAATCAGAAAATATCATCAAGAACTGGCACGCGTCTGTCAAGCGGCTCCCCAAAGCCGCACTGCGCTCCCGTCTGAAATGCCGGTCCCTGACCTCTCAGGTTAGGTCTACCGCCGACAGAAATATAATGCAGCCACATACGTAACTTCTAATTTTCTGGTGGCTACTTTGAAAAAAAAGGAGAAAGGAATGTGAAAATAATTTTAGTAACACATTTATTGAATCCAATACACAAAATATTTTACTACTCAACATAAAAATCAGCGTCATCATTCCTTCTTTTTGGTACTGAAGTCCTGGGTGTATTTTACCTGCACGTTTCAAGCGCCGATAGCCGCCCGCGGCCAAGGCTCCGGTGGGGGAATCTTCATGCTTCAGCCGAAGCCTGCCAACCCCCTCCTTCCCCGACCCACCTGCCCCCTCCCCGGACCCCACCACCCGTGCCCCTCACAAGCCCCGACCACTTCCTCATGGTTCTCACCTGGCTACACTGACTGCAGCGGTAAGTCAGCCACTTGGTATTTACCGATCCCTAGCAAGTGCGGGCGACAGACACCTCCTCGACCACCACCCGCAGCGGGGTGCTTTCGGTCTCCGCGTCGCCTCGCCCTCGGGTTAGGACCATTGTCCTGCCGCTTTGCGCAGCAGGAGAACCCTGGGCCGAACACCAGGCCTAAGAAGCGGGCAGTTAGAAGGACAACCCGGCAGCTGCGCTTCCTGCCCGGCACCGCCCCTTAGACGCCTTTTAGTGACGTCAGGCTCCGCCGCGTCCGTCACGCGCGCCTGGGTCGGAGGCGGGACTTCCGGGTGCGCGGAGGTACAACTTCCGGAGGGAGGCGGAAGAGCCTCTCGGCTCTACCCTCGGGAATCCCGGGACCAGTGAGGGGCCGCCCGGGGTACAGGAGAGGGCCGCCGGGGCGGGTTGGCCGCCCTCGGGGTGTCGGGGCTGCGGGTCTGAGGGATGAGGAGAGGCCATGGCCAGCGACGGGGCCAGGAAGCAGTTCTGGAAGCGCAGCAACAGCAAGGTCCCGGGCAGGTGGGTGTGACGGGGACCCGGGTCGGGGTCAGAGGTCAGAGGTCAGGTGGGCGCTTCGGCCCCTTGGGCTGCGGTGGAGTCGGGGTCTGGGGAGGGGTGACCTGGGCTCTGAGGAGACTTCTCGGGGTGTCCTGGGGGTCGGATCGTGGGGTCTGGGAGGTGACAGTGGCTGCACGTAGGAGCGAGGCCAGAAAGGAGGAGGAGCTGCCGGCAGGCTTGTCCCGAGACCGGCAGGCTCTTTTCTGCGAAACTCCTCGGCCCCCTGGGGAAGCTGCAAGGAACCCACTCGGCTCCAGCCGCGAGGAGTTGGTGGAGTGAGGAAAGTGGCCGGGGCAGTCTGCTCCCGCTGGCGAGCTCGGTTTCTGCAGGGGGCGTGGTGGTTTTGACCTATTTGATTGGCGTTCTCGTTCTCTCCTGGGTTGCTGCTTTTGCCCTGGGCGAGGAAGAATACTTGAGGCTCCCTGTGGATTTCCATGTTCCCACTTTCTGGCCTCAAAGCCAACTCCTGTCTTGAGTCAGCGGCAGGAAGCAAATTTTTTTTTTTTTTTTTTTTTTCTAGACCTGACTAAAGTCTATTTCTACAATCTAAAGTAAATAAGTTTTCCAGCTACATGAGTCAGGACATAACTAATGATGCAGTCTCAACTATAGAAGCCAGTATTAATTCTTTACTATTTAAACACCTTCTCTGTAAAGCCTGTCATTATCATGGAGAGATGCAGAGGTGGAATGAGACATAGACCCTACTTTAAAGGCTTGGAGAATATTTTTTCTTAGAGTTGTGTTTTTTTTTTTTTTTTTTAAGTTAAGTGCCTGCAGCGACCGGGGTGCAACCTGGAAGCTGTACAACTCCAAAGTCCTCCTCTGATTGATGTGTCACCCAGCCCAGCCAGGGCCCTAGGAAACATGGGAGACATGACGGGGAAAACACCTAGGATAAAATCAGCTGCTGGTGAAAATAGATTAGAGATAAACAAACTACAAGATTTCTACACACTGTTCAGTTTGGAAACTAAAGTCAGAGATATTGAAAATGAAGAATTGTGGTCTTAACTCCAAGTAGAATCATTCATAAGCACAGTTTATTCGTAAGTGTTGCATAGTAAACACTATTGTTTGAGTGATAGAATTGTAAACTTTGGAATGCACTGTGTCGAGTCAGAAAGGTTTAATTATCAGAATGGTCTGGGAGTTAGCAGTATGAATTCCTGACTGCTCAGAAAAGCGACTTTGCAGGGGGGGTCACTGAAGTTGGCCAGGCACCCTATTTTACTCTGTAGGACTGTGGGTTTTTTTTTTCCTTTAAATACATTTATTTATTTATTTATATTTTATTTTCGGCTGTGTTGGGTCTTCGTTGCTGCGCACAGCCTTTCTCTAGTTGCGGTGAGCGGGGGCTACTCTTCGTTGTGGTGTGTCGCTTCTCATTGCGGTGGCTTCTCTTGTTGTGGAGCACGGGCTCTAGGCGTGCGGGCTTCAGGAGTTGTGGCACGCGGGCTCAGTAGTTGTGGCTCGTGGGCTCTAGAGCGCAGGCTCAGTAGTTGTGGCCCACGGGTTTAGTTGCTCCTCGGCATGAGGGCTGTTCTTGGACCAGGGCTTGAACCCGTGTCCCCAGCATTGGCAGGCGGATTCTTAGCCACTGTGCCACCAGGGAAGTCCTTAGGACTGTGCTTGATTGAAGAACAGTAAGAGGTTTCATCAAAACCAATATCAGGGTCCAGGATGATGTGAAAATTCTGGAATAGCAGAGAATAGGAGGTCCTAGCAGTGACAGGAACACATGCTCTAGAACACAGACTCCAAGGAAAGGAGCCACGTGGCAGTAGAACTTTTGTGTGTTGTTTTTAGGTATTGAGATTTTGGTTCCTCCTCCGTCTAAATAGATTCTGATTCTTAACAACCAGCTGAGGTGTGAGAATACTCGAGCTCCTGTGTGTAGTTATAATGGTGAATAAACCTTTGGATTGATGACTGTGTCTCTTGGGTATTTGTCCTTGCATCGGGTTCAGTAGTGCCCCCCCCCCACATTCAGGTCCTCGGACCCTGTGAATGTGACCATATTTGGAAATAGGGTATTTGCAGATGGAATCAAGTTAAAATGAGACATGAGGTCACACTGGATTAGAGTGAGCCCTAGTCCAGTGACTGGTGTCCTTATAAGAAGAGGGAAATTTGCACACAGAGAGACAGACACAGGGAAGATGTCACGTGAAGACGGAGACAGACGGGAGTGATGGCTTTACAAACCAAGGCAGGCTGAGGATTCCTGGCAGCCAGTAGAGCTAGGAGAGGCGGGGAAGGATCCTCTCCTAGAGCCTTCACAGAGAGCATGGCCCTGCCGACACCTTGACTTTGGACTTGTAGCCTCCAGCTCTGTGACAGGATAAATTTCTGTTGTCTTAAGCCGCTAAGTTTGTGGTAACTTTGTTGTGACAGCCACAGGAAAATAATACTGTCCTCAGCTTTCTTCTGTGAAGTCCTGCATTCCCAAAGACAGCCTTGCTTTTTCCTTGGACTCCGATACTGTGCTGTGCCTTAGGCCTTTTTGAGAGCAGTTCCCGTGAGATAGTCCCAGGCTTGGAGTGGAGTCTTGGAGGCCTCCTGGAGGCTGTCACTGCAGAGGGCAGGGCGAGGGGGAGAGGTCGGCTCGCTCGGAAGGGCCTGCACAGCCACTGTGTGCCCCTCGCCTCCTGTGGCCTCATCTCTGGCAGTGCTGCCGTTTTCAGGTGACAGGAGGAGTTGCAAAGGTGTGCCCGTTTCCCTGTCAGTAGATGACCTCCCTGTGGTGACCACTGGCCGCATACCTGGTCTTTGCTTGCACAAGATCAGTGCTGCAGTTCCCAGCTGGCTTCCAGCAGTCGTGCCAGCTCTTTTGAGTGGTTCCTGTGATTAACTTTTTTTGAGTGTGAGAAACTCAAAGGAGGAAGAATACACCCACCACAAAATATGGAACTGGTAAAGGCTCTTTTGTATAGCGCAATCCTTTATAATTAGTAATTCCTTAGTAATAATTTCTATGACAGTAGTGGCTGCTATTCATCGAGCACTTACTATTTGCCAGGCGACATTCCTGGCGCTCTGCAAATGTTCGTGTCTCTGGTGTTTTAGAATTTACAGAGCACACTCTGACACTCAGTGAGGTAGGCTGGTTTAAAGCCCCTTGTTCGTTTTCCCCGAGATGCCATGCCGAGAAGCTTAAGTGTTTTTGCGTGATGTCTAAGGCCCTTTATAGCCTGAGCCCGCTCAATTCTTTAGCCCCATCTCCCGCCCCTCCTTGCTTTGAGCTTTGCCCTCGCGGGTGCTGATGGGCTTATAGGATCCTTGCTGTACCTGCTGTGTGATGCCTCTGTCAGTTTCATGCTTTCATAGCTGTGGCCAGAATGTTCTTTTCCTCCCTTCCCTCTCCTTTGCCTGTTTTTTTATTTTTCTTATTTATTTATTAATTTTTTGACCTTGCCGTGTGGCATGTGGGATCTTAGTTCCCCGACCAGGGATGGAACCCGTGCCCCTGCATTGTGAGCACAGAGTCTTAACCACTGGACTTCCAGGGAAGTCCCTGCTGGGCTTACTTTTTTTTTTTTTTTTGCGGTACGCGGGCCTCTCACTGTTGTGGCCTCTCCCGTTGCAGAGCACAGGCTCCGGATGCTCAGGCTCAGCGGCCATGGCTCACGGGACTAGCTGCTCTGTGGCATGTGGGATCCTCCCGGACCGGGGCACGAACCCATGTCCCCTGCATCAGCAGGCGGACTGTCAACCACTGCGCCACCAGGGAAGCCCTGGGCTTACTTTAAAGATGTTTGAGAACTCGCATCCAGTGTACCTCCTGGTCAGGGCTGGCCTGTTTTCATGCAGTCTGGACTAAAGTACCCCTTTGTGCGTCACACTCAGTGTTGGAAACTGCTTTTTTTCTTCACCAGACGGTGAGCTCTGCATGTTTAGGGAGCGTGCCTTACTCATCTTTGCATTGTTACTGCCAAATCAGTAAGTGGTGGTTGACCCAAAGTGTTTTCCAGATTAACCTGGAGAGACTGAGTGATTTGGCCAGGGGCTTACACTGCACGAGGTGGCCTTGCTGGTAGATCCCCCTATTCTGTGCACACCCTGGTCCTTAGATTGTGTATTTGGCTGGAGCTTTCTTAGAAGCTTCTCTGGATGAGGCAGGATGTGTGATATGGTGGAAAGACGTCTGACTGGGAATTGGGTGGTCCAGGTTTTAGCCATCGTTTTCTGTTAATCTCTCTGTGACCTTCACCTTCCTCATACTGCCCTCAGGGCCATCAGTTTCTGCATGTATAACCTAGGGAGTTGCATTAGACCTAAGTGGTTGTGACCTACAGGAGGATATTTGCTTGGCCTAACCCTGTTCTCTTAGATGAGAAGGAGAGAAGCCTCTTGGACCAGTTTTGAGAGTCTGATAATTTATTTATTCAGCAAATATTTATTTAACCCAGATTATGTGCCAGTAATGGTTCCAGGTGCTAGGGATGCATCAGTGAACAAAACAGACCAAAATCTGTGCTCTCACAGAGCTAACAGTGGAGTGGGAGAGGCAGAGGATAACTAAGGTTGTGCCTCACGGGTTGTGGGATCTTAGCCCCCGACCAGGGATCAGACCAGGGCCCTTGGCAGTGAAAGCGCTGAGTCCTAACCACTGGACCACCAGGGAATCCCCCGAGAATAGCTAAGTAGAGAGTTAACTGTCAGAAGGTGATGACTGCTATCAACACAGAGCAGGGAAGTGGGATAGATGTTTCGGGGGCAGGTGCCGTGGGGATAGTGTCATGGCGATAAGGTGACCAGGTGAGCTCTAACAGAGCTGGTGACATTTGAGCAAGATTTGCAGCAGGTGAGGGAACAGGCCTCCTGGGTGGCCGGGAAAGAGGCGTCCAGGCAGAGGGGTGAGCTCGTCCAAAGGCCCTGGTTTGGGGGCGATGCTGGTGTGTCCGAGGAGAAGCCCAGTGGGGCTGGCGTGACCACTGCTGAGGGGGGCAGAGGCTTGTGGGGCACGAGGCCTGAAAGGTGGGAGTGGTGGGCCTCATGGTCCCAGGAAGGACAGGGACTCCCAGTCTTTTCTTCCGAGTGAAGGGGGAGCCTTCGGAGGATTATGGCAGCGGCATGCCCTGCCTTTGGTTTAGCAGGATTCCTTTGGCTGCCCGTTGTAGGTAGACTGGGGGGCTGAGAGGGCCAGGGTGGAAGCAGGGAGACCAGTTAGGAGGCTTTGCGAACATCCAGGTGAGAGGCGGTGGTGGTTTGATAAGAATCAGGAAGCTGATGATAATCAGAAAAGGTTCAGCCTCTGACTCTCTCTGGGCCTGTTCTTTCGTGGGCCATCGACTTGCTTGGCTCCCATGGGGCTGTGGCTTTCTGCAGTTGCACTTGGCATTCTTGCTACACATAACTTTAAATGCCAAGATGAAATCATAGCACACTGGGTGTGAGAACACAGGCAGCCTTTCATCGTGGACCCGACGCTTGCTATTTTAGCACGGCCCTGCCTGGCAGTGTGCTCTGCTGACAGCAGGGTAGGCGGGCCGCTGGGGCATGTGAAGGGTGACATTTGTAAGTGCGGTGGCAGCAAGAATGGCCGGGACTGAATATGGCAGGGCCATGGGTGCTCGGGTAGACATGGAGCAGACCATTCACAGTGTCCTGGCCCTGGCAGCTTTCAGCACACAGCTGTCACAGCCACGAGGTGGCCCTGAACAAGTGGGACACTCAGCTCAGCTGTCATCTCCACAGGCCACCGTCAGTCGTCAGCTGCAGGAGAGGAGTGTGGCGGGGGACAGTTCATTCAGAAAATACTGGAGCACCTTCAGTGCACCAGGTACCGCGGGGAATGCTGAGCAGAGGCGTGGGCCTTGGGGTCCTCAGGCCGAAGGAGACGGTGAACACCTGATACACAAGCAGTCTGCAGGCTCCCATGGCCGCAGCCTGGTGATGGGGGCAGGACACCGGAGCCCCGCATCCGTAGAATGCCATATTCCCCGCCCCGGAGGAGGTCTCGCCTAGGATGGGACCCGGGGCTGGAGCAGGGGCCAGCCTGCCACGCAAAGGTGCGGGTTGGGGTCGGGGTCGGAGCTCTCCGCGGGGAGACCCCGAGGAGGAAGTGAGGAGGGGTGCGCGGGGTCCAGAGCACGCAGGGCTTCCAGGCCCCGGAGAAGATTTGGGTCTTGGTCCCGAGAGCCATGAGGAAGCACTTCATTCTGTTCCTCCGCCTCGAAGAGAGGGTGAGAGGAAGTGGGCACAGGAAGTGGGGACCAGGGCAGTGGCTGTGCACGGGGGGAGTGGACAGGTTCAGGGCCCGGGCTGCGGTGGGCCTCGAAGGGGTCACTGACAGGTGGGGTGTTGGGGGTTGAGGTGACCCCCAGGGTTCTGGCCTGAGGGGTGGGTGGGCTCCCCCCAAGATGCCCACGTCCTCATCCTCAGAGCTTGTGACGTGTCAGTCCCACGGCAAAGGGGAATTACATTGCCGATGGAGTTAAGGTTGCCCGTTAGCTGCCCCTGAGATGGAGAGGTTGCCCTGGATTATCCGGTGGGCCCAGTGCGGTCACATCGGCTCTTAAAAGTATCAGAGATCGGACACAGGTGGCTCTGTCTGATCTGTGGTTGGCTTTGAAGATGGAGGAAGGGCCCTGAGCCAGGGCACCTGGTGGCCTCTAGGAGTGGGGAGCAGCCTGTGCTTTTGGTCAGCAGG
>NW_006780611.1:3265962-3266545 GCF_000442215.2 Lipotes vexillifer | reverse complement strand
AGCAGGAAGACGGGGACCTTGATTCCGCACCTACTAGAAACTGAATTCTGTCAGCGACCCGGATGAGCAGGAAATGGATTTTCCCCAGGACTGCCTCCAGAATGGATGCAGCGGGCCGACCCCTGGACTTTAGCCTGGGAGACCCATGCCGGACCTCTGACCTCCTGAGTGTTAAGATGTTACAGCGGCTGCAGGAAAGCAGAGCCCTGGCGGGGGGGTGGAGGGCAGGGAAGTGTGCCCGAGGGACGTCGGGTGGGGAAGGGGTCCTGTACTTGAACGTGGGCCGGTACCTCGGCCGGTCTTCACGGGTGGGCTGGGCCCTCACTGGTGACCTCTGCAAAGCATGTTTAGTTGGAGGGGTCTTCTCTGTTCTGTGTCCTCTCGGGTCCAGGGGCCAAGTGGAGGCCCCGCCTCTCTTTCCTCAGAAGCTCTGAGCTGCTGCCACACCTGCTCTCCTGTCTTGTGTTTTTATAGACCTGCCTTGTTTCCTTGCTGGCGCTTCTGGAGTGGCTGTTTGGAGTGTCTCTTTATTCCTAGTTTTCTTGTCACGAGGAGCCCAGGAGTCTGTGCTCTGGCAGTGACT
>NW_006780611.1:3251069-3265952 GCF_000442215.2 Lipotes vexillifer | reverse complement strand
GGGGGGGGGGGGGGGGGCGCCGTCTGGTTGCCACCCGTGACTGGAGATGGTCTTGCTGTGCTGAGCACCGTTGAAGCACCGGAGGGTGGGGTTTGGCTAAATACATAGTTTGTTTTACTTGTTTGTTTTCCAGTGGTCATGTTTCATGTTATGAAACACCTTTTATTTTGTCTGGAAACATTTTGAAAAAATAAATTTAAAATGATATCATTTTTTTTCCCTCTTAAATGTTTATCTAATGTTGCAAATCTGGACTCTTTTGGGTTAATTTTATTTATTTTTTATTTTTTATTATTTTTTTTTCTTGCGTTATACGGGCCTCTCACTGTTGTGGCCTCTCCCATTTGCGGAGCACAGGCTCCGGACGCGCAGGCTCAGCGGCCATGGCTCACGGGCCCAGCCACTCCGCGGCATGTGGGATCCTCCCGAAACGGGGCACGAACCCGCGTCTCCTGCATCGGCAGGCGGACTCTCAAGCACTGCGCCACCAGGGAAGCCCTTTTGGGTTAATTTTAGATGGGGACAAAAATGACTTAAAAAAAAATCCCTGATGATTTTGGATTTGTTCTGTTTTTTTAAAATTTTGTAAAATGAGAGCTGGAGGAGGTGTTTCACTCCCCTAAGTACTGTGAAGACGAGATCAGAGGTTGGGGGTGGAAATGAACAGAACAGGCGCTGGGAGCCCTCGCCTCCGTTTTTCTGTTCCCACTGGAGTGGCCCCGCCTGGCCCGCATACAGCTAGGACAAGGGCAGCGGCACGGTGACCTGGGGCCAGGGCGTGACACCCGCCCCTGCCTGGCCTTCTCCGGAAGCTCCACCATCTTGCCACTCCTGGGCTTAGCTGCTCCTCAGTGGAACACGTGCAGTGTGAGGACTGGCCCCTGCGGACCCTCTGGGTGCAGCGGGGGTCCCGGCCTTGGAGGGGCTGGGCTGCACGTGGGGGATGCCTCCGTGCTCGGCCCTGAGAGTGCAGACACGACCGACCGCCTGGTTCTCCCTCTGGAGGGTTCCGGGGAGAGTGGCTGTGAACCACATCCGTGGGCAGGTGTTGGCTCTGCGCCCCAGGCGGGAGGTGGAGCAACGGATGGAGATGGTGCTGGCCTTGTAGTGACACCTCGTACCTGCGCCTGCTTATTGAGCACCTCCCTTGTTTCAGGCTCTTGACACACAGGTTCGGGCCAGCAGCAGCGGGAATGCTGAGGGGTCCTTTATAGACTTTACAGGCTGCAGCTGAGCTGGTGGTGGGCCTGGCCCGGGGCTGGGGGTGGGACCCAGTTCCTTGCACACTGACTTCCTCTTTCCCGGTTCTCCAGGGGTGAGAGGGGCAGCTTCTGGGTTCACCCAGACATTCCCTGCCTCACAGAGAGAGGCAGAGGGTCAGGAGGCCCAGAGGGGACGGGGCAGCCTGGGTTCTTCCCATTTCTGGGCTCCGTGCTGCAGGGGACTTCTGTTTTGAGTGTCCCTGGTCCTTTTGTTCCCTCATTCTGATGCCGTTTCCTCTTTTGGGGGGATTCACGTGGAAATCCCAGCCCGAGTGCTGAAGGTGGCGAAGGCGCATGTAGCTGTCGGTGAGTTTAGTTGCTTAGAACAGTTACAGATTCTCTTACTGGGGCTATGAGAGCTCAGGGCTGAAGCTGCTATTAGTGTTACTAGCGCAGCTGGGCAGGGGGCCCTCGCCCCTCTGTTGCTCTCTGCCCGAGGCCCCTCGGTGAGCAGTGAGCGAACTGGCTTTGAACTCAAGCATGTTGGCGGAGGGCAGAGCCCTTTCTCTACGCCGCCCCGTGCGCTTTTGGGCTCATGACCGCATGAACGCTCTGTTCCCCGTGGTCCATCCTCCCGGGGTCTGGAGTTCACTGGCACTGCCAGAGTGTTCCAGCCTGGGCATGGCCCGCCGTCTTCCTCCTCACCCGGGCTGCACACTCGAGCTTGGCCCGTGCTGCGGGGGCCAGACCGTGACACGGTTCTCAGATGTGCCCCGGGCCGCTCTCGCCCTGCTCCCTCACACAGCTCGCTGCAGGGTTTGCCATGAGCCTTCTTTCCGTGAGCGTTTCTACTAGAGCCTCACGGACAGAATGCTCTTGCTGGCGCTCAGGCTCACACGCAGCGAGACAAACGATGTTCGATGCCTGTGATCCTAGGCCGAAAGCCCTCGGCAGGGTCCGGGCTTGTCAGAGGGCGTGGCCACGGTGTGCGTGGAGAGGCGGGGCGGAGGACGGGGTCTTGGAGAGGGGAGGGGGGGGGGTCCCTCGGCGTCACGGGACCTCGGAGGCGGGAGGCAGCCCCTAGGGGGCGCTCAGCACCTGCTTCTCTTGTCACGTGCGCTTGTTTGCAGGTGGCGAGGCCAGCCGGTTGGGTGGGAAGCAGAAGGGGTCTGGCCTTGCCATTACGGAATTCAGGAGGAAGAGAGCGCGGGAGACCTCCGGGCCCCCCAGGATTCACCGCACTGTCTCCCTCCCGCCGTCTAGGGCGTGGGGATTGTCTTACCGGGCCGGTTACAGTCCTGGGGTGGTTAGTGCTACGGGTTAGTCTCAGAACGGGGCTGCCGCCTCCTGCACCCCGTTTTGATTCCTTTAGAATTACTCCCTGGCTTGGGTTAGTTTCCTGTGCCAAAACCAGTCATGGAGCCATTACGCACTTTATGTCCCAGCTATATGTGGGCTCATCAACCACCATGACTGTAAGTCACTCTGACAGGGCCGGGCAGGCGTGGGACGCTGGGGGCTCCTCAGAGGGTGTTGCCTAGTTACGCCCAGTTATGAGGGGATGTGCTGTAGTCTTTGGAACTTAACTCCTTCAGGTTTAAAATGCTTAATCATTCAAGTATTCGTGTAGTAAAGAAGGGGGCACTGAACTAATGAGAACCTACTGTGTAGCACAGGGAACTCTACTCAGTGCTTTGTGGTGACTTAAATGGGAAGGAAATCCAAAGAAGAGTGGAGATATATATATGATGTATACATATAACGGATTCACTTTGCTGTACAGCAGAAACTAATACATTGTAAAGCAACTATATGCCAATAAAAATTAAAAAAAAAGGGAGCACTGAATGTAGCAACAAGTACCTTGGGTTTTGGGATCGCTGTTCTTGGAGGTTAAGTCTCGGAAGGAGTGAGTGATGGGGTCAGGAGGAGAGGGACGCTGGGGACAGCGGGTGGGTTTCAGGTGTCACAGGAGAGAGCCAGAAGGCTGCACGAGGCGGGGCGCGCCTGTCGTGTTGTACCTGCGTGACTGCAGAGGGTCACGTCCTGTCTGGGGAAGTGGGTGTGAGGCATGGCAGTGAGGGCAAAGCTGATTTTTGCGATGGGCCCGTTAATGTGAGGTGATGAGGTGGCCGAGAGCCAGCAGCAGCTCAGCCTGGAGGCCGCTGTTTGAGTGTTTACTGGAGGCGCCCAGTAACATCAGGAGAGAGCGCGGTTTCGCGTGAACTGGGAAGTGAAAACTGGTGGAGCATTGGGCTTCGGGACGCATGGAGGAGTCTGAGGGGCGTCCAGATAGGCTGGCAGGAGCTGGGAGAGACGAGAGAGGGCTCAGTGCGGTGAGCCTGGAGGTGACGATGACAGGAGAGGGACTGGGGGGAGAAGCAGCAAGGCGGGGAGAGGTGGGGAAGTGGGACCCGTGACGGCCGACTGCTGGGCTGGCGGGGTTGGACTTTTCCATGTTAATTTCAAAAGACTCCTCCCCCCATTCATACATTGTGCTTTTATGGAGGTGTAATTGACGTATTCTATTACTTTCAGGTGTGCAACCTAAGGATTCGCTCTGTGTAGGTGTTGCAGAATGATCACAGGAAGTCTAGATAACGTCCATGCCCACACAGTTACACGCTTGTTCCTTGTGATGAGAACTTGTAAGATTACAAGCAACCTTCGCATCTGCAGTGCAGTGTTACTAACTTGCCACCATGCTGTGCGTTATATCCCCAGGACTTATTTATCTTGTAAGTGGAAGTGTGTGCCTGTGGGCCCCTTCACCCATTTCGCACCCTGCCCCGCCTCTGGCAGCCGCTAGTCTGTTCTCTGGGTCTGTGAGCTCTCACGTTGCTTTTTCCATGTGAGGGGGAAGACCATTGTCAACACCCTCACTTCTAGGACGTGTCTGAAGAGCCACCCGTGAACTAGCTTGCTGACTGGATCAGTAAGTGCCCGTCTCCACTGGCTCCTGGGCCCCCAAGGAGTGTGACAGCAGATGAACCCCAGGCCCTCTTACAGGGAGCCCGTGGCCCGGTGGGGAGAGCTCAGTAGGTGGCTGAGAGCTTGCGGGACGGGGCGAGTGTCACTGCCAGGTGGCGTAGCGTGGGTGTTGACGGTGGGACAGCCCGGGAGCCCCTCTGCTCAGGGTCCTGTAGGGCCACGTGTGTCTGCACTTGGCTCTGTGGGCAGGACCATTTCAGATGATGCCATGGGTGGGAGGAATGGTGGAACTGTTTACCCTCGTAATAATGGCGTTTCATACATTTTCCTCCAGAGTCCTCTCAAGTTAATTTCCTTGGAAAACTTACCCTTCTCAACGTATTTTATAAATCTGGGGAGCATCACTATGGTTAGAACACGCCTAATGGTAAATCAGTTGGTAATTTAGTTCATCTTTCAGAAAACTACTGGAGACATTGAGTGATGACTGTGCTTGGAGAGGTTGATGGGCTGTAAACTGAGTTACTACATGATTTGCCTGTTTACTTCATGTGTCTGAAATACAGGGAGGCAGTTAATTGTAAAGATGGCCGTATAATTTTTCATTTATTTTATGATGCTCAGGACACCACAGCTTGGATCTTTCTTTTACTTTTATCTCCTCTCGCTCTTTGCCGTTTCATTCATTGTTATTTTCACTCACTGCTCTTTAACCTTTAGTGAAAAGAAAAAAAAAAGCTCTTCTGGTGTTGTCCCATCAGTTTTGTTTCAGAGCCAGGGCCTTGGTGTAGGCGGTCCAAGTTCAGACCAGAAAGAAGTTCTCCGGGATGCACAGGAGAGAATCACCTTATTGTCAAACCCAGAGGCCTTGTGACATTGGGCTCTCCTTCCTCCTGCCTACCTGGCTTCTGCTCTGTAACTTAGGCTCATTCCCTCCTTTCTCCAACCACTTCAGTGCCTACCTGTATCCTAATGGCTCTCCACCATGGCGGGAGCAGCATTCCTGGCATCTTTGCAGCACCAGTGTTGGGCTGGGCCTGGAGCAGGTGCTCAGCCAGGGTGTGTCGAGTGACTCTAGTGGGGCAACCTCGGGGTCGTCTGTCACTGGCTAAGATGTCACTGATTCGTGGTGCTCTCGGTGAAGGCCACGCCCCAGAGCTTGGCTGTCCACAAGTAGGCCCTCAGACAGACAGTCTTTGAGTTTTTAAAAAGCTTTCCTGGGTGTAAGATTACAAGCAACCTTCGCATCTGCAGTGCAGTGTTACTAACTTGCCACCATGCTGTGCGTTATATCCCCAGGACTTATTTATCTTGTAAGTGGAAGTGTGTGCCTGTGGGCCCCTTCACCCATTTCGCACCCTGCCCCGCCTCTGGCAGCCGCTAGTCTGTTCTCTGGGTCTGTGAGCTCTCACGTTGCTTTTTCCATGTGAGGGGGAAGACCATTGTCAACACCCTCACTTCTAGGACGTGTCTGAAGAGCCACCCGTGAACTAGCTTGCTGACTGGATCAGTAAGTGCCCGTCTCCACTGGCTCCTGGGCCCCCAAGGAGTGTGACAGCAGATGAACCCCAGGCCCTCTTACAGGGAGCCCGTGGCCCGGTGGGGAGAGCTCAGTAGGTGGCTGAGAGCTTGCGGGACGGGGCGAGTGTCACTGCCAGGTGGCGTAGCGTGGGTGTTGACGGTGGGACAGCCCGGGAGCCCCTCTGCTCAGGGTCCTGTAGGGCCACGTGTGTCTGCACTTGGCTCTGTGGGCAGGACCATTTCAGATGATGCCATGGGTGGGAGGAATGGTGGAACTGTTTACCCTCGTAATAATGGCGTTTCATACATTTTCCTCCAGAGTCCTCTCAAGTTAATTTCCTTGGAAAACTTACCCTTCTCAACGTATTTTATAAATCTGGGGAGCATCACTATGGTTAGAACACGCCTAATGGTAAATCAGTTGGTAATTTAGTTCATCTTTCAGAAAACTACTGGAGACATTGAGTGATGACTGTGCTTGGAGAGGTTGATGGGCTGTAAACTGAGTTACTACATGATTTGCCTGTTTACTTCATGTGTCTGAAATACAGGGAGGCAGTTAATTGTAAAGATGGCCGTATAATTTTTCATTTATTTTATGATGCTCAGGACACCACAGCTTGGATCTTTCTTTTACTTTTATCTCCTCTCGCTCTTTGCCGTTTCATTCATTGTTATTTTCACTCACTGCTCTTTAACCTTTAGTGAAAAGAAAAAAAAAAGCTCTTCTGGTGTTGTCCCATCAGTTTTGTTTCAGAGCCAGGGCCTTGGTGTAGGCGGTCCAAGTTCAGACCAGAAAGAAGTTCTCCGGGATGCACAGGAGAGAATCACCTTATTGTCAAACCCAGAGGCCTTGTGACATTGGGCTCTCCTTCCTCCTGCCTACCTGGCTTCTGCTCTGTAACTTAGGCTCATTCCCTCCTTTCTCCAACCACTTCAGTGCCTACCTGTATCCTAATGGCTCTCCACCATGGCGGGAGCAGCATTCCTGGCATCTTTGCAGCACCAGTGTTGGGCTGGGCCTGGAGCAGGTGCTCAGCCAGGGTGTGTCGAGTGACTCTAGTGGGGCAACCTCGGGGTCGTCTGTCACTGGCTAAGATGTCACTGATTCGTGGTGCTCTCGGTGAAGGCCACGCCCCAGAGCTTGGCTGTCCACAAGTAGGCCCTCAGACAGACAGTCTTTGAGTTTTTAAAAAGCTTTCCTGGGGGCCTTCCCTGGTGGCACAGTGGTTAAGAATCCACCTGCCAATGCAGGGGACATGGGTTCGAGCCCTGGTCTGGGAAGATCCCACATGGCGTGGAGCAACTAAGCCCGTGCGCCACAACTACTGAGCCTGTGCTCTAGAGCCCGTGAGCCACAACTGCTGAGCCTGTGTGCCACAACTGTTGAAGCCCGTGCGCCTAGAGCCTGTGCTCTGCAACAAGAGAAGCCACGCAATGAGAAGCCTGCGCCCCACAAGGAAGGGTAGCGCCCGTTCGCTGCAACTAGAGAAAGCCCGCACACAGCAACGAAGACACAACACAGCCAAATATAAATTAAAAAAAAAAAAAAGCATTCCTGGGGACTTCCCTGGCGGTCCAGTGATTATCCACTGCAGGAGGCATGGGTTTGATCCCTGGTTGGGGAAGTAAGATCCCGCATGCCGCGTGGCACGACCAAAAACAAAAAGCTTTCCTGACTGGTGTTGTAAAGGCAGCCTGGATAGAACCCCGAAGAGACGGCGTTGGTCCCCGGGGCCCATCTCTCTCTTTTGGGCGTTCCTGCATCTGCCCAGCATCTCCAGCCTGTCTTCATGTTGGGGCCCCGTCCTCTGGGAGCGCTCTTCCCAGTTCTCTCTTTAAACCTTGGCTCTGCCCGTTCTTTTGGCATCTTTCTTTCCCTTTTACCAATGGGGGCGTTTTCTGTGCCTTCTGCAGAAGAGGTGGCCTTTATGGGAGCTCAGGGCTCTCGTGGGAGGCCCTTCTAGTTGGGGGCCGCTTCGGGGCACATTGTGGGCGTCTCTCTGCCTTCCTTCCTGACCCGTCCTGTGCTGTCCTCTGTCTGGACCCAGCCCTCTCGCCGAGCTGGGAGCCTCTGTTACGTGGCAGTGTTGGAGCCTGTGGCGCCTTGTTAGTTCTCAGTCATTCTTCTTCCATCTGAGAGTCCTTCCTGGCTGCTCAGGCATGTGGTCATCAGGATTATACCAGTTGGACCCAGAGGACACGGCTCATGGTCCCCGCCTTGCCTCCCGGTAACAAATTAGTCTTTCTTAAGTTTCATTTTCTTAGTTTGGAGGAGGATAAAAATTTCCGTCCTTTCTGAGATGTTCTGTGACAGTAGCAGCCCAGACTCTGTTATTCGGGGTGGGAGGGGTGGACTTGGACCTGTTTAAAGGTTCATTGAGTGATGTTGGTCATCTGGGCGACGGGTGCTGAAGGCGTGCTTTTGCACCCTGAGCCTTCCCCTCATGCGCACCTGCTCCCCGGCACCTGGGCCAGGAGGGACTGGTCTGGTCCTTCCCCATCCTTGCTTCTCCCTAGCTCGCCCTCCCTCCCTCCCTCCTTCCTTCCTTTTAACACCTTTGTAGAGATATCATTTATGTAACATACATTTCACTCACTTAAAGTGTACAATTCAGTGTTTTTAGTGTATTCACCCAGTTGTACCACCATCACCACAGAGAGAGGCCCAGAACTCATCAGCAGTGATTCCCCTTCCCTCTTCCCAGCCCCTGGCAACTGCTAATGTACCTTTCGTTTCTGTAGATTTGCCTGTTCTGGATGTTTCATGTAAATTGAATTATATGTGTGGTCCTTTGTGACTAGCTTCTTTGACTGACTGTGATGTTTTCAAGTGTCACCCAAGTTGGAGCATCTCTTTTTATGACCTAATAATGAATATTCCATTGTATGGATAGGCACATTTGATTTATCCATTCATCAGTTGATGGACATTTGGACTGTTTCCACATTTTGGCTGTTATGAATAATACAGTACAAGTTTTTTGTGTAGACATGTTTCCATTTCTCTTGGGTGTGTACCTAGGAGTGGAATCGCAGGGTCATGTGGTCAACGTTGGACCTTTTGAAGACCTGCCAAGCTGTTGTCCAGAGCGGCTGCACCCATTTTCACTCCCATCCACAGCGTGTGAGGGTTTCAGTTTCTCTGCATCCTCACCAACACATATTATCTTTAAATTTTTGCCCCCCTCCTGGCTGTGAAGTGGTACCTAATTGTGATTTTTTCTTTTTTTTAACATTTTTTGGTCGCGGCTCGCGACGTGCAGGATCCTAGTTCTTGACCAGGGATAGAACCCCTGCCCCCTGCAGTGGGAGTGCAGAGTCTTAACCACTGGACTGTCAGGGAAGTCCCTCTAGTTGTGATTTTGATTTGCGTTTCTGTGGTGGCTAATGACGGTGAGCCTTCTTTTTGAAAGATTTCTGTGTACAGTGTAGGAAGAATGGGGTCGGGGGAGACTTAGAGAAATGTGTCTTCGAGGAGCGCTCCAGGCACTGCATTCCCTGACCCTCTGAATGGCTGTGCCTGCAAACACCTCCCCTCTCAGAGCCAGAGCCATCTGTTTAAAACACTAGAACACATTTCAGACTTTCAGGAAAGCATACAGATGAATACAGGGGATGTAGACCACGTCCACAGTTGATGCTGTTGTGTTTTCCTGGGCCCAGCTCTTTACTCTCACTTCCCCTGATCGTCACAGTTCTGAATTTTGTGGTTACCCTGCATGCAGTAGGATTTTTGACCACTCATGTATGTACCCCCAAATGATATATTGTCTCATTTTTGCATTTAAAAAACTTCCTATAGGGGCTTCCCTGGTGGCACAGTGGTTGAGAGTCCGCCTACCGATGCAGGGGACACGGGTTCATGCCCCGGTCCGGGAAGATCCCACGTGCCGCGGGGCGTCTGGGCCCGTGAGCCATGGCCGCTGAGCCTGCGCGTCCGGAGCCTGTGCTCCGCAACCGGAGAGGCCACAGCAGTGAGACGCCCGCGTACCGCAAAACAAAAAAAAAACAAAAAAAAAACAACTTCCTATAAGTGGTGTCACACTGTGTGTATTCAGCGTTTCACTATTATGTTAATGAACTTCCCCATCTTGAATCTGGTGGCTGAAGTTCCTTCATGTTTGCTGTGGTTGGTATTCCATTATATGCGTATGTTCTAGTTTGTTTATTCATTATTCAGTTGATAATGGACATCTAGATTTTTCTTAACATTTTTTCTCTTTGTGGTATTATGAACATCGCTGAACCTGTCTCCTTGTGTACTTGTGTAACTGTTTTTCCAGGGTGTGTAGCTGGCAGTGGAACTATGTCACGTGGATCTGCTTTTTAGAAGGAATCATTAGGGTTCAGTGAATTACTGTAGTGTTTTAAAGCAGTACAATTTATAAAAATGTTTATTGGTTAATATATTTTCTAAGGAAAGATTTCATTATTTGAAAGGAGGTATGTGTATTAGTTGCCACTTATTCTTTAAAAAGGGCTTTAGTTGAAGCCTGTTTTTCTCTTTCTCTATGCAAAACCGAATAAAAATGTAATTTTAATAAGATAAAATGAGGTTCCTCTTAGGCTGAGCTTGAACTTTGTTGGAACATTTTCTGCTCAGTAAACACAAGTGGTTTGCCCATGAAGAATTAATGAGTTTCCTGCTGTCCTGGGAGGGAAAGGCCTGCAGTATGTGATAATGTTGCAGACTTTTGTGAAAATGACATGCAAATGGTGGGTTGTAGACCAGACTGCCTGCTGGTTTTGAGCCATATTGAATACATTTGCGCATATGGAAGAATGCAAATGTTCAAGGAAAGATAGATTCATAGTATTGGTAAATACTGTCTGTAGGTCACTGCATTATTCACACTGCTATTATATGGTTATCTCATTTCATACACATTCTTATTTCCATTCCCGGGATGAGGACGGTAAAGCTGGGAACAATTACTTGGTTAACGCTCTTATTGGGACTTGAACCCAGGCCTCTGGATTCTTAAAACTGGAAACTTTCTACCAAGGTCAGGGAGGCATCCATGGAAATTTCAGGAAAGGGACCACGACAGATGCGTGGTGCTTGACCTAGGCAGGCTGATACTTTTTTTTTTTTGGCCAAAAAAAAGGAAAAAAGAAAAGAAAGCTCCTGGGTGTCACTGGAAAGTCTTGAAGGCTGCAGCCTGAGTCCCTCACGTGTCTAGCAGTTGGGTGCAGGCTGTCACCCGGGACCCCCGCCAGCGCTGTTAGTTGTGGTGCCCACACGTACGGGCCCTCCATGTGGCTGGTGTGGGCTTCCTCACAGCATGGTGGCCAGAAGAACCAAGTGGAGGCTATATTGCCTTTTAAAAAAGTTACATCTTTATTGAGATTCACATATCATAATGCACCTATTTTAATTCACATACGCCACCATTCACTCATTTAAAGTGTAAAATTCAATGATATATAATTGTATTCAAAATGTTGTATAACTCTCACCACAGTCAATTTTAGAACATGTTTATCATCTCAGAAAGAAACCCTGTACTCATTAGTGGTCGCCCGGGCTTCCCACCCCACACCCCAGGAAACCACTAATCTTTCTGTCTCTATAGTATGATTTGTCCATTATAGACATTTCATATAAATGTAGTCATATAATAATGTGGGGATTTTTTTGGTGACTGGCTTCCTGTACTCAGCATAATGTTTTCAAGGTCCTTTGTGTTGTAGCATGTATCAGCATTTCATTTTATAGCTGAGTAATATTCCATTTTATGGGTATACCACATTTTGTTTACCTGTCCATCTAGGGTGCATCTGTTTTCTTTGCATGGGTTATCTAGTTGTCCCAGCACCATCTGTTGAAAGACAGTTCTTTCTCCAGTGAAGGGTCTTGGCACCATTAAAAAAAAATATCAATTGACTGTAAATGTGAGGAGTCTGGACCCTCAGTTCTGTTCCACTGATCTCTATGTTTATCCTTATGCCAGTACCATAGTGACTTTATTACTGAATCTTTTAGTAAGTTTTCAAATCTGGATGAGTGAGTCCTCCAACTTCGTTCTTTTTCAGGAGTGTTTTAACCTGGTCATTCTGGGTCTCTTGAGTTTCCATGTGAATTTCAGGGTCATCTTATCAATTTCTACGCAGAAGCTGCCTGGTATTTTGATAGAGATTGCGTTGAGTCTGTAGTGAATTTAGAGAGTGCTGTAGGCTTAACAATATTACGTCTTCTAATACAAACATGGGTATTTTTCCATTGCTTTAGGTTTTCTTTAAATTCTTTCAATAGTAGTTTTTAGTTTTCAGAGTATAAGTTTTATACATCTTTTGTTAATCTGTTCCTAAACATTTCATTCTTTTTGATGTTATAATAAGTGGAGTTTTTTTAATTTCGTTTTTGGATTGTTCATTGCAAATGTATAGAAATACAATTAATATTTGTATGTTCATCTTGTATGTTGAGGCCTTGCTGAATTTGTTTTTTTTTTATTTTAATTTTTTTGCGGCACGCGGGCCTCTCACTGTTGCGGCCTCTCCCGTCGCGGAGCACAGGCTCCGGACGCGCAGGCTCAGTGGCCGTGGCTCACGGGCCCAGCCGCGCCGCGGCATGGGGGATCTTCCTAGACCGGGGCACGAACCCGTGTCCCCTGCATCGGCAGGCGGACTCTCAACCACTGCGCCACCAGGGAAGCCCTGAATTTGCTTTTTAGTTTCACTACTTTAGTGAATTCTTTACTATTTTCTGTATATAAGATTATATTATCTTGTTTCGTTTCTAATCTGGATGCCTTTTATTCTCATGCTTGCCTGGTTGCCCTAAGACCTCCAGTACAATATTGAACAAAAGTGGGGAGAGTGGACATCCTTGTCTTGTTCCTGACCTTAGGGGGAAAACATTCAGTCATTCACCTTAGGTATGATGTTAGATATGGGTTTTTTGTAGGTGTCTTTTATCAGGATGAGGACATTTCCTTCTATTACTAGTTTGTTGAGCATCTTTATCATGAAGGGGTGTTGAGTTTTGTCAGGTGCTTTTTCTGTGACTATTGAAATCATTGTGTGTCTTTGTCCTTTTTCCTATCGGGATTTTCAGGTTTTAAGCCAGCCTTGCACTCCTTGGATAAATCCTACTTGGTCATCATGTACAATCCTTTTTTAATGTTGTTGGATATGGTTTGCTAGTATTTTATTGAGGAGTTTTGTGCGTATACTTATAGGAGATACCAGTCTGTAGTTTTTTTTGTTTTTTTTGTTTTTTTTGGCCGTGCAGCTTGCGGGATCCTAGTTCCCTGACCAGGGACTCCCTGTAGTTTTCTTTTGTGATGTACTTGTCTGCTTTTGGTATCAGGGTAATTCTGGCCTCAGAATGAGTTGGGAAGTGGGTGGGCTCCTGCTTTTCTCCCCTTTACCAGAACAGCTCTGCTTCTGCCTGTCCTGTGTTTCTCTGTAAAAATTCTTTTGAAAAGTTGGTTTACTGCTAAAACACCCCCCTTCACACACAAAATGAAACCTCACAGGACAACAAAACTTGAGCTACATGTGTTAACACTGACATACAAAAAAACCATCTTGAGAGAAAATAAAGCTGCAAAAAGGTATATAAAGATGTGTATATTATAAAATAATATTAACTTAATCTTTACAAACATGCAGAATAACATCATAGGTTGCCTAGAGGTGCACAAGCCTGCAGCAAAGGTATAAACACTTGTGTGAGAATTTTAAATGTCAGATTCAGGTTGCTAGTTACCTCATAGGACAGTAGAATTGGGGAGGGTTTCAAATCTATTGTATGACAAAATGATAGGGTTTTTGTTTTTGTTTTTCTGGCTGTGCAGCGAGGCTTGCAGGGGCTTAGTTCCCAGACCAGGGATCGAACCTGGACCCCACAGTGAAAACACCAAGCCCTAACCAGGGACCGCCAGGGAAACCCCCAAATGATAGGGTTTTGGATGGAGCTAAAGTGACACTGTGGTGTTTGTGTGGGTATTTATGTTCTAGGTGCTATTAAGCTGGCCTTGTGACCTGCTAGCTGGGTGTGACCTTGGGCAGGCCACTTAAGCTTTCTGTCCCTCAGTTTCTCCATCTATACGGTGGAGATAGCCATATCTGCCTGCTGGGTCATGAGGATAAGAGGAACAGACACGCTGAGTTTGGAATGATGCTAAATCTGTTCACCACGGCTGTTATGCTCTGTGTTTTATTGTCTGCTGTATCTCATGCTGAAGAGCAAACAGGAGTCTGGAGCAGATTCGGAGGCTGTTGGGAAAGGCTGAAGCTGAGCGGTTGGCACACAGTGGGGTGGGCATGGTGTTGTCCCTCCCCCTTCCTGTGTGTTTCTTGCCTTTGGCAGAAGCTCCTCCTCCAGGGCCCCTCCAGGCCCGATGTGACCTCCCTGTGGGCCTTGCCCACCGCAGAGGTGTCCTCACGGGGCAAGTGGAGGGTCACTGCCTTGCTTTCGGGTCACAGCAAAGACAGGCCTCTTCAGAGCCCCTCCCCTCCTCTGTGGAGTGAGGGCTGGACTGGGGTCTTCAGCCGCCTCTGCACTCTGGTGTCCCAGGACCTCGAGGCAAGGTCTGCCCTGGCGCTTGCCTCCTGCTCACTCCAGTGACAGGCCGCCAGCTGTGGCTTTCATTTCCCAACCGTTTCCCCCTCTCCCGCGCCTTCAGGGTCTTATCGTGTTGTTCTCTTTGCTTGGAACGTTCTGTCTACCTCACTCTTCCTATTCTTTTCATAGGTCTCAGTTTAAGGAATTTTTCCTCGAGGAACCTTCCTTTTCCGTAAGACTGGGTTTATGTACCCTTGTGGCATGTTATTGTAGGAATTCTCATGGAGCATTATAATGCTGGTTCGTTTTTTGCTATTATAAGTAAACTGCAAGGTCCTTAAGAGTTTGGACTATAGTGTGCTCATCTGTGCCTGCCCAGCACCCATCATAACGCCCATCACAAAGTGGCATTGTCAGATGTTTGTTAAATTTTGCTGAGAAGTTTTAGGATGTAAAAAAGAGCATTTTACCTGATTTAAATATTGTGCTGCAGGCACAGGAATGGAAAACTGAACAGAAACTGCATAGGAAACTGAAAAAATGACCTATATATAATAATTTAATGTATTATTAAAGATGATATCCTCAAACCAGTGGGGGAAAGGGTGGGTTGTTTAATAAATTGGAATAATAGGGCTTCCCTGGTGGCGCAGTGCTTGAGAGTCCGCCTGCCGTTGCAGGAGACGCGGGTTCGTGCCCCGTTTCGGGAGG
>NW_006780611.1:3235164-3250902 GCF_000442215.2 Lipotes vexillifer | reverse complement strand
CTGCGCGTCCGGAGCCTGTGCTCCGCAAATGGGAGAGGCCGCAGCAGTGAGAGGCCCGCAAAACCCAAAAAAAAAAAAAAAAAAAAAAAAAAATTGGAATAATAGGTTACTTTTTAAACAAGTTTCCTACTAAGTAGTATATAGCAAAATAAAATAAATTCTAGGCGATTGAAAACACAGGGGTAAACAATGAAACCACAGAAATATGAAACACGCTCATGTTTATGCAGCCTTGGGTGTTATGGACTGAATGTGTGTGTGCCCCCCAAATCCGTATGTTGAGATCCTAACCCCCAATGTGATGGTGTTAGGAAGTGGGGCCTTTGGGGGGTGATTATGTCATGAGGGTGGAACCCTCATGAATGAGGTTAGTGTCCTTATAAGAGAGACCCCAGAGGGCTCTTTCACCCATTCTGCCATGTGAGGATATAGGGAGAACATGTCTGCACACCGGGAAGGGAGTTCTCCCCAGACACTAAAAGTGCAGATGGCTTGATCTTGGACTTCCCGGCCTGCACGACCGTGAGACTTTGTTTATAAGCTGCTCAGTGCATGGTATTTTTTATTATAGCACCCTGAATGGACTAGGGCAGTAGGGGTGGGCTTTTCCAAGTGTAGTCCTCAAAGCAGAACCCTCCGTAAAGGATAAAAGTGTGATGACTTAACATAAACCTTTAAGCCTCCCACACACCAGGAAAACAGATTTGCTACCTGTATTAGTTTTCCATTGCTGCTGAAACAAATTACCACAAACCTCCTGGCTAATAACACATATTTATCATCTTACAGTTCTGGAGGTCAGAAGTCTGCACACAGGTCTCACTGGGCTAAAACCAAGGTGTTGGCAGGGCTTTCTGGAGTCTCTAGGGGAGAAACCATCTCCTTACTC
The DNA here is from genome assembly GCF_000442215.2 of Lipotes vexillifer. Classification (NCBI taxonomy): domain Eukaryota; kingdom Metazoa; phylum Chordata; class Mammalia; order Artiodactyla; family Lipotidae; genus Lipotes; species Lipotes vexillifer. Next base: position 3,250,013 of record NW_006780611.1, on the reverse strand, counting down.
TCTAGCTTCTCAAGGCTGCCTTGACTATGGCCCCCTTTCTGCATCCTCAAAGCCAGCCGTGCAGCCTCGCTCTGAGCCTTCCTCCATGGTCATGATCCGCCCCCCCGACCACAGCCAGGGAGGTTTTCCACTTAAGGACTTGTGATTAGATTGAACCCACCTGAATAACGCAGGGTGCTCTCCCAAGGTGTGTGCCCTTAGTCGCATCTAAAAAGCCCCCTCTGCTGTGTTGTTACCGAGTCTAAGCTGGTACTGCCCGCCCTACAACAGGCCAGTTATCGAGAGAAAAGTTGTTGGGACAGGGAGTAGCGACCTTATTCAGAAAGCCAGCAGACCAAGAGGATGGTGGGCTCGTGCCCCAAAGAGCCAGCTTGCCTGAGTTAGAACTCAGGCTCCTTTTATACGAAAAGGGGAGGGGGTAAAGTGAAACACTTCCTGGTTCCTGTCGGCCCCCAGAGAGGATGTGTTCATTTTTTCCTCCCTGCAGTCCTTCACAGGTGGGCCTGGGCAGGAGGTTTCCTGTGAGATAAACAAAGGTATTTTATCTTAATGCTCATTACCTGGGAGGCAGGGTTCCCAGAGATGGGCCACTATGTATAATTTAAGCTTATAGGCAACATCCCTTTAGCGATGAACTTGTGATAGAATATAAAAAGGTTCTTCTGTATTACTATTCCCCACTGTCAGCATCCATTCAACAATCTTGTGAGAAAAGGAATGAAGACCATTCTGCTGAACGGAGGTGATGAATATTCCTTAGAATTTTTGTTAGTCCTTTTTATCTGCAACTAGTTGAACCCGACGAAACCTCAGCACTTTGTTGTCTAATTCGTAACTGAACTTGGGTTTTGGTTCCAGTTCCCAATACATATACTGAATTCCGGTGCTATTTATTTGGAGCCAATTAAACAAATTGGTTGCCCCTTCTCCAATGGGCAATGGAGATGGAATTCCCGTCTCCTTCGGTTGGATGGCCAGGCCTGTTGGAGGTAAACTCATGAATAAATAGTGCCCGAAGTTTTAATGTGATTGGCCACCGCTAGGTCTTTAGCATTTATAGATTCTCCTGCCCGGGCACACACCTGCAATGGCCTGCCATACAGTAGTCTAAAGGGGCTTCTGGGAGCCACTGATCCGTAGCAGCGCAACTGGCAAGGCCTCATCCCAAGTTCAGTGTCTCGCGACATGTTGTAGCAACGTTCCTTTTTAATGTATGATTCACTTTCTTGGCTTTTCCTGTTGATTGTGGTCTCCAGGATGAATGTTGTTTTAATGCCATCATCCAAATCAGGGGATAAGCTCCCTACGGAGGCTTTAACCACATCAGAGATTTTCTGTCCAGGTGGTATATGTTTCCACGCATCCTGAAAGAGCGTCCACACAAACACTACCAGCTTGTCTGAAATTTCTTGCAGTTTAAGGCATTTGAGGAGAGTCTGTCTTTCAGTCCGCGGTGGGGCAGGTTCCTCTGTGTTGAGTCCCCATCTGGGGCGGTCTGACAGCAGGCTCTGGGTTATTTTTAAAGACCTTGGGCGAAAGAGCTCTGTCTCCTTTTCTGGGATTTTCATGAGCTCCATCTGTAGGCGTAAAGCGTGTTCTGGGGGAATTCCCTGGTGGTCCAGTGGTTAGGACTGCGCTTCCACTGCCGCGGGCCCGGATTCGATCCCTTTTGGAGAACTAAGATCCCACGAGCTACGCGCTGCGGCAAAAAAAAAAAAAAAAAGTGTGTGTTCTGGACTCTGATGTCAAGGCATTTTGGGGAAAAGCTTCAGGGCGAGGTCTGTCAGAAAGACAATCAGCTCACTTCCCACTGTCGGTTTTACCCGGGGCTCCTGTGGGGAATTAGGCGCCTCAAGTCCAAGGGAGCCCCTGGGCCTCTTCCGAGCGTCCCTGTCTTTCTGCCGTGCGAGGGGCTCCTGCTCTGTTTTCTGTTTTCCAGCGTTCCTCGTCTTCACAGCACGCTTTTCTTTCCCCAGTGAGGGCTCATCCCTCCTTCCGGGAATCCAGCGCCACTGCCAAAGAAGTGGTGTGTCATCTTGCGTCTTCTTTCTTCTGTCGTTGTTCCCTGTTGAACACTTTAAAAGCAACATCTGCCAATCGAGAAGGGTTCATTCCAGATTTGCCACCTCGTTTCTGCAGCTTTGTCCTGATATCTGAAGCGCTTTGCTCCGAAATGTCAAATTTACCATTCTGATATTTTCAGGGACCTCGGGATCTGCATTAGTATGACGTCTGTAGGCCTGATAAATCCTCTCCAGAAATTCAGGGAGGCCTTCATTTGTTTTGCCGAATGTCTTGAATATTGTTCAGACTCTTTAGCTTTGGTTTCCCTTTGCAGAGCCCTGCCAAAATGGGGCCTTCCTCCCTCACTGAGGGCCCCCATTTGGATCAGCTGTGGGTGCTGCCAGGTGGGCTTCAGGTGCAGAGGATCCTCCCTGTAACGAGGGTTGCGATCTTCCCAGTTAAAGAAGTCTGAGAAACCCAGCCAGCTGGTCATTTGCATTTAGTCCCCCTATGAGATAATGGCATAGGGGAAATAGCCATGATGTCCCGGAAGTGGCTCCTGGCCCAAATTGGGTGCCCTGTAGGGTCTTAGATGGCGATACCAGACCAAGTCCCTGTGCCCCAGAAGCTAAGACAGGCTTTTCTAATTGACCCCTAGAAGGAGGGGAGGTCCTGAGCCCCAGTGTCGGGAACTGGAGGTAGTGGACGGGGTGGGTATATTGGCAGAACGGCCAGAGTGGCTGGGACGCCAGCGCAGCCAGAGGAGTGAAGGTTTGAAGCTGTGTGTGCTCGTTCTCATTCCCTTCCTTAGTTTCCCTGATAACAGTACCAATGCTTGCACAGAAAGGACTCGGTCATTCTTCCCTGCTTTTTTCCACAAAACAGCTAGAGAGTCGTTCAAAAGCCACTGAAAACCATAGATAGCAATTGATCATCTAACCATTAAAAGGATGCCTTTTTGCTTTGGCATCAACCAACTGGGATTGCAGTGCAGTTGAACAAAAACTTGATTACTGCTGTGGCAAACAATTTAAGATAATTTCTGTAATTATGACTGTTATCTTTAGCAGGATATACCAGAATTTTAGGAGTTCCGTATAATTTCTAGAATATATTCATTTACCCATGTGATACGATCTAAGCAGTTTATCATCACTCATCTGACAGTGCCTCTCCTGCAATTCAACACACCACATAAGCCCAATGATATTAATATTCCTCTCTCTGAGACGGACAGAAAACAAGTAATTTGAGGTGTTCCAGGGACCCTCCGGAAAGTCCAAAAGTTAGCCAGAGGCCAAATGAACCCCACCTAGAACTTGATCTTTGGGAAGTCTGTCAAAAATATCAAAACGTTTTTAACCAGTGATAATAAAAGATGTCAATGGCAAATACAGATCACTTAAAGTCATTCTTTTACCAGAAGCAGTTCAATATTTTAAGAAAACTTTGTCCTCTTAGAGAACCAAATTCAGGTCTTGTACCACTTTACCTCTGAGATTTTAATTAAGTTCAATCCTATCTTAGAACTTAGTTTAGTTTCGAGTTACAGAAATCTGGAGAGACTATTCCAGACAGACATTCCCAGAACGTTATTCCTGCAGAGTTTACCCAAAACTCCCTGCTTCATTTACCTCTATTTTTACTTACTTAAAAGCTTCGTCACACTGTTATCTTTCTTGCTGACAAACTTTATAACAGGGATAGGGTCTTATTTGATTTCTAGTAAACCCAGGTACAATGAAAGTATTCTACTTAGTGGTGATGACTCTAAAGTCATATCTGTATCAAACCAACAAGCTTAAGCTAACCTTAACACCAGATGTTAATACTGAGTATTTCCTAGATCACGTGAACCTGAAACTCATTCTGGCCAGTTTCTTTTATATTTGAGTATTTATAAGCACTTAATTTCCTTTAAGCCAATTAAATAGAGGTCTTTTACGGATTAATTTTGGCAATGCCACACATCTACAAAACATGTGCAAACACAAACACAGGGACCTCATAGTTCCCATTCGAAAATTTTAGCCGTGAATCAGGTACAACAATGTAAAAGCCATCAGCTATAGAAGAGGTTGGATTCAAATTGGGTTTCTGGCAAATGGGACAAATCAAGGTCACCTGTCTACTGTAGCGAAACCCTTTTTACTAGTATTTATGGAAAAGACACTTCTGTTTGTTGGTAGCTTTTGGTGATTTTAGGAACCAAGTGGAACCTCTTTTCTCTTTTTCCTCGAATGTCCCACTCTTGGACAAGGACGGGGTTTTTTTCCTGTTCCTTTCCTCCATTTAATACCAGTAAAAGTTTTAAGTATCACAAAACTGATTTGGCTGTTAGTGGAGAAACAGTGCCAAACAAAATGAAACAAAAAACCCAAAAGAACAAACAAAATCCTAAATAAACCCTCGTTTGGTCTTGGGGTTTTACATATAGCAAGGACACAGGAGACCATAAACGGCGTAATTAACACAGCAAGACAGGGTGCACAGGGTCCCAAGATAACCCTTTCTAAACCCCCTGTGGAGATCCTAACAGGTACTGTGGCCACACGTTGTTACAGTATCATCTTCCACTCACCCATGCTTCAGAGCTGTCTTCAGATCCCTTATCCAAAATGCACCTCAGAGGACTTTCTTTAGGGATAGTTGAAACATTACTCCCTTTTCAAGACAAAACACAAAGGGCACACACAAGTGCTAGCATCCAAAGAAACCAACGAACCGGTTCACAAATCGGGTAGGAGTCCAACAACTCTTTCCACTCTCCGACAGGGTACTTCACTCAAATACAAAACAAATTGGCTTATTCCAGTGAAAAAGCCCCAAACGGAGAGGAAATAAAGTTTCTGGCTGTGCACACCAGAGCGACTTAACCCTACTGTATGGAGCCCGTCGGCCCCCAAAATACAGTTTCCTTGATCCAACTGCCAAGCGCTGGGATAGTCGGTGTCGTTTCAGGGAACTTTGGAGGGCAGATCCTCAGGGTAAGTGGTCTTGCCAGCTTCTAGGGCCTTACCCGAAAATTCCCCGACTGGGGCGGCTGGCCACGAGCAGCAAGGCTCCTAGATGGCTCCCCCAAATTTGTCACCGAGTTCAAGCTCGTACTGCTCGCTGTGTGACAGGCCGATAATCGAGAGGCGAGTTGTTGGGACAGGGGATAACGACTTTATTCAGAAAGCCAGCAGACCAAGAAGATGGTGAGCTCATGCCCCCAAAGAACCATCTTGCCTGACTTAGAATTCAGGCTCCTTTTATATGAAAAGGGGAGGGGGTAAAGTCAAGCATTTCCGGTTCCCATCAGCCTCCTGAGAGGAGGTGTTCATTTCTTCCTCCCTGCAGTCATTCACAGGTGGGCCCGCTCAGGAGGTTTACTGTGAGCTAAACAGAGGTATTTTAGCTTAACGGCTCATTACCTGGGAGGCGGGGTTCCCAGAGATGGGCCACTATGTATAATTTAAGCTTATAGGCAACATCCCTTTAGCGATGAACTTGTGATAGGATACAAAGGTTCTTCCCTATGACAGTGTGAGGTGACCTGTTCACAGGTGCTGGGATTGGGAGGTGACATTTTTGGGGCCCTTATTCTGCCCACCTCACTGCCTCAGTGACCAAGGAATCCTTTGTTTACAGAGAGGTTTTTACAAATCAGTGAGAAAAGGGTGAACAGCCCCTTAGAAAAATGGACAAAGGGTCTGAACAGGCATTTTACAAACAGAAGCAGCACAGGTGAACAAAATATGTTTCAAGATCGCTCAGCCTCCCCAGTAATCGAGAAGGTGCAGAGCAGCACTGAGACCCCTTTTCTCCCATCAGATAGCAATGATTCATGGTCCCTACTGTGGGCCCTTGAATAACACGGGTTTGAACTGCGTGGGCCCACTTACAAGCGGGTGTTTTTCAGGAGTAAATACTGCAGCCCTGCACCATCTGGGTGCGCTGAAACTGTGCGCGCAGAGCTGCAGGGAGGAGCAACCGCAGGGCTGACTGGAAGCAACGCTCAGATTTTCGACTGTGCGGCGGGTCGGTGCCCCCACACACCGCGTTGTTCAGGGGTCAGCCGTTTATACCCACCGTCCATACGTGCATCTTTTATGTCCCAGGCCTGCCTTCTCTGGGACTTTATCCTTTAGAAGTTATATTTGTGTGAAAGTATTGTGCCCAGAGAAGTTTATTGCTGCTTTTATAATCACGCACAATTTTAAACAAGTTAAATATCTCACGGTCAACACTGGTTAAACAAATTACCCTATAAACATATGGTGGGACAGTGTGAAATTAGAGGGGAGATTGTCCAGAGAGGTGGTACTCATATTATTAAGATTTGTAAAAAAACTTACAAAACTTGAAAATAATTATAGATTTATGGGAGTTGCAGAGAAAGGTATGGGGAAATCCCACGTGCCCTCAGTATTGTTTTTTTTTTTTTTTTTTGCGGTACGCAGGCCTCTCACTGTTGTGGCCTCTCCCGTTGCGGAGCACAGGCTCCGGATGCACAGGCTCAGCGGCCATGGCCCACAGGCCCAGCCACTCCGCGGCATGCGGGATCCTCCCGGACCGGGGCGCGAACCTGCGTCCCCTGCATCGGCAGGCGGACTCTCAACCACTGCGCCAGCAGGGAAGCCCCAGTATTATGTTTGTAAATGTGTATAAGCTGCGTATATTTTTCGTGTGTGTTGCATAATATATATGTAAAGATAAAGTAAATGTATTTAAGTACATTGAAGAACAGTAATATGGGGAAATAGTTGTGATACATTTACTAAGTAAACAAGGTAGGATTTCATTCTGTTTTAAAAAGCTAAGAAGACTTCATCTATCTACTAAACACCTGAGTGTCTGTTTGTCTTTACATACACGTACCCTGCAAGGCTCTGCCTCAGTGTTACAGTGGCTGTCTGTTCCACATGGACCGCACCAGTTAGGACTCTGAGTGCGTCCGTGGCGTCAACAAACAGGGGCTTGTTTATTTCATGCCATGAAGTCCGAGGTCCAGGGTTGGGCTGGCAGCTCTCAAGCCTGCTGGAGACCCGTGCTCTCCCCATCTCCGCCGCCAGCCCCCACCCCACTGCCCTTCTTCCAGGGAGGCTTTAGTTTTAACTCGTGTTTATTTCTCTCGGGGGCAGGATGGCTGAGGCACCGCTCGGCCTGATATGTGTGTTCCGGGCCAGAAGAAGGGGAAAGCTAAGGGCCAGGGGTGTGCCAGCTAAGTGTTTCTCCTTTATCTCTTTCTGACCGGCCCCGGGTCCTGCAGCCGCCCCTGGCTGGGCATCGAGAGGAGGAAGGGGCATGGGTGGGGTTGCTCCGCTGACCGGTGTGCCGGCAAGTTACTCTGTTTCCGTCTCTTCTAGATCTACTCTGATGAACACAGACTTTATAGTGAAACCATGAAGTCTTTTAACAAAATTATATTGCTCTTCTCTGTAATTCTGTATTCCATCTGTAGACAGAATGGTACCAGAGGAGAATTTCCCGATGGGCGTTTCGTGGTCCGTCTTTTAGTCCCAGGGCAGAGGCTGCGGGGAGCCTCACCAGCTCCCCTAGTCGATGCCCGAGGCTCTGTGCTGACGCCCTTGGCGCTGTGGGTCCCTCAGTGAGGCCCGTTCGCAGGGAGGCTGAATGCCCTGCTTGTGTGCGGGTTGTGGGCTTGCACAGCGCTATTCATTCCTTCCAGACATGCCCTCGGGACCCTGCAGTGGCCGGAGTTGCTCCCTCGAGCGTGGGTTCGAGGAGCTGGTCTTCTTCCTGAGTCAGTGGGGGCTCCTGGGAAAGCCGAGGAGAAGCTAATTTGTTTTCCTTTCTTTCTGAATAGCATCCAGCATGTGTATGGCGCCCAGCACCCCCCATTTGATCCACTGTTACATGGCACGTAAGTGACGCCTCAAATCTCGCAAGGCTGTTCTCATCTCAGGCCAGGTTTTGGGGGGCTGTGGCGACCCCCCAGCTCCTTGGAATTCCTGAGGGGGAGGAAAGTGGCCTTTCACTCAGCCAACACACATCAAGCAGTTGCTTTGTGTGAGGTGCTGCTGGCCTTGCATAGCCCATCCTCGGAGGAGGGCAGACGTGGAAGCCACGGCCCAAGGTGGGCAGCCTGTGCGGGGTCTCGGGCTGCCCGTGGGCCAGGGCGGGGCTGGCAAGTCTTTGTGAGCTTAGATCGGGAGACGGCTTCTTAGAACACACCAGAAGCAGCAACAGCAAAAGGATAAATTGGACGTCATCAAAATTAAAACCTTTTGTGCTTCAAAGGACACACCATCAAAAAAGTAGAAAACCTGCAAAGAGAAATTGTTTGCAAACCACGTAGCTGATAAGGGGTAATTGACGTTCCCTGCTCTCTGCCCACCGCCTGCAGCTTGCTTGCCCGTGTCTGGGCTCCTCCAGCAGGGACGGGTGTGGGGCAGGGGTGGCCCTGGAGGACCACATGTGTCGGATGAGCTCCCGACACTCGGTGGGGCCAGTGTTGTGTGTCGTCATGCTGTGGGCATCCTTGAAATTGTCCCGTGTCCAGATCCACCTGCCAAGGGCCTGTGTCCCGCAAACAGTCTCTCCCGACCCACACCGCCAGCTGCTGCCGTGGGAGGTCTGCGAAGGTGTCGGGCTGAGAGTGTTTGTGGGGCAGGGCTGGGCACTATCGCTGGGCAGTGCTGTGTGTCCTTGTACGTTGGTCTGTGGGGCGAACACTCAGCGTGACTCTCCCAGAAGACCTCTCCTCCTTCCCTCTCACTGCATCCTGTGAGCTTTGTCTTTTTCTGGATGTCTCTGCATCGTGTTTGCTTTTTCACTTCACTCTTGGCTCGCTTGTGTACCTTTTCACCTGGGGTCTCTGACCGGTCTTGGGTGACCACACTCAGCCCCCCGAGGCGCAAGTAAAAGCTGCCTTTGCTTTGCAGCTTGCTCAGGGCCACACCCAAGGTGCCGACCACGCCGGTGAAGGCCAAGCGAGGCAGCACCTTCCAGGAGTTTGAGCGCAACACCAGCGACGCCTGGGATGCCGGCGAGGATGACGACGAGCTCCTGGCCATGGCGGCCGAGAGCCTGAACACTGCGGTCGTCATGGAGACGGCCAACCGCGTCCTGCGCAACCACAGCCAGCGGCAGGGGTGCCACAAGCTGCTGGGGGCTCTGGGGCCCGAGCAGAAGCCAAAGCCTTCGGTGGAGCCTCCTTTGGTCCCGAGTGGTGACCTCCGGCTGGTGAAGTCTGTCAGCGAGAGCCACACGTCCTGTCCCGCAGGTGGGAGGGGAGGGCTGCAGATATAGGGCCCATCTCCAGAAAGCGGGCTTGGAGGCTGCTCACCGGGGTGGGGTGGGCCCCATCCTCCCATGCAGCAAGGGTCCCCGCCCTGGGGCTCCTAGACCTGAGCGGCAGCAGGCCTTCTGGGCAGCAGAGGCAGCGCACTTTCTCTGGCCCTCCTGGCTGAGTACGTCTCCACTGCAGACGGAGTGGCTGGCTGGGAGCTTTCGTGGGCTGCTTGGGGGACCCCGCCCTTGTCAGGATGCCCTGGCTGCTCCCGGGGGTGTTTCCAGGACAGGGGCTGGGCCAGCTGCACGTTCCGGGGCTGGACCTCCCTCGGCCGCTTCTGGCGATTCCCTCCAGGACACAGATGCGTGGGCTCAGGGTCTGTGGGGGTGGGTGTCTGCTCTTGGGAATTGCCAGCTTTGAATTATAAACTCCGCCAGGGTAAGCTCACGTCTGCATCTCGTATCCACGTGCCTGGCACCGCCTTCCTCACTTTTGCTCTTTTTGTGTTGGAGGGGCTGAGATAGAAAACAACGCAGTTGTTAAATGAGCATCTGCGATGGGTGAGACACTGTCCTCTGGACTCGGGCTGCCCCAGGGGACAAGCTGAATGGAAGTCCTTGCCCCGTGGAGTGTCCATTCTGGTGAGGGGGACAGACAGCAGCCTACACATGATGTGTGAGGAGGCACGAGGGCTCGAAGGTGGCAGGTGCCAGGGGTCAGAATGGAAGTGGGAAGCGGCTCCCAGAGCAGGGTGGGGCCTGGGCTGTGGTCCTAAATCAGGCAGTCAGGGCACCCTCCCAGGGGAGGCAGCAGTGTTAAGGAGGTGAGGGGGTGATGGTGGGGGTCTGGGGGCAGGGGGGCCAGCAGTGCAGCTGCACACCCTCTAATCCCTCTCCCCAGGGTCTCCTGGGGGTTAGGGTGCTCGCCCCGTGCTTACAGATAAGAAAGTGAGGTCATCACCATAGCCTAAGGTTACCTGCTGGTAGTTGCAGAATTAGGTTTCATACTTAGGTCTAGTTTTCAAAAACGCTTTCCAGAAATTAGCTTCTAAAATGTTACAGTCTTCTTGGGTGTGAATTATTTCCTTTGCTCAGTTTTTGTATTGGAACGTGAACCATTTTCCTTTAAAATAGGCTGAGCTTTGAAGTATTAGATCTTAACTGTGGAAGGACGTCCAGTTAAGGGCTTTTACAGGTTGATGGAATGTTCCTGTGACTCGTGACGGGCCCTCTGAGCACCTCCTGTGTGCCCGAGCCGGGCAGGTGTCCCCAAGCCGGGCAGGTGTCCCCGGGCACCGAGTTCCTCCTGCTGTGGGCTCTGCAGCTGATGCTGCGACCCTGTGAGCCGCAGAGGCGGGACCACGTCCAGGTCCTCTTTGTTCTTCCTGGGCGTCCTGGGCAGTTAAGGAGATGCTGGTGATGTAACCCGAGCTGTCCTCAGGGCCTGCTGCCCATGGGGCGTGGCAGCCACGCCCATCCCCGCAAAGGGATGCGCCGCCCGGGGCCGGGGCGTCTGCCTCGGGTGAGAGACCTTTGAGGTCCATTTGACTTTACTGCTCCTGTGAGCAGCGCTTTGAAATTCTGAGTGTCCTGGAACGTTCCACTGCGGGGCATGGTGCAGTTAGAGTGTGGCTTCTCCCGCGGTGTGGCTGTGTCTCTGCCAGCGTTTGTGCCACTGCCCGTCCCAATCGTGAGTCCCCACGGGGAGCAGATGTCACCCTGTGTGGTGCCCGTGGGGCCTCCCTGCTGCCGTCGGCTTTGCCCTTCAGCCCTGGGGAGATGGCGGCCTCAAAGCTCAGTGGTGGTGGAGTGTGGGCTCGTAGGCTGGCTTCCCTGGGCCTTCACTTCACCTTCTGGCTGTCCATTTCTTAATGAATGTCTGAGACATCTGCTGCCTTTGTACCTGAAGTCAGAGGCACTTTGCTTGATTTCGGGTACCACTGGGTTAACGGCAAAGCGTGTCATTGGCTGGGAAGGGCTCCGTGGGCATCGGCCAGGCGAGGGCTGTCCCCATAGCTGACCGTGACCCAGCCGCGAGCGGGTCTCGTATGGACACCAATGGGTGGCGGTTAAATCACACTCTCGGGGGCCCCGGAGGTGGGATGTTGACATGTTTTCCACTCACGGTGACAGGAGGCCTGGTTGTAGACCTTACTGTTTCCTCGGGGGCCGTTGCTGTTGCTTTACCTTCCAGATCCCACCAGCCCCACCTTCGAATGGGGCTCAGGGGCAAGTGGGGCCATTAGGGTCTGAATAAAGTCACACGGAGCATCTCTAAGATCGCAGATAGATAAAAGCTAGCAAGTTTGCTCTGTGCTGCCGCGGGCCCCGCCCCTGCTGAGGCGCCTCCTGCAGACTCACGAGGACCACTGGGAAGAGCAGGTCCTCAGGAGGGAGGGGAGCTCTGAGTCCCGCCACCGCTGCCCTCCCCTCACCGCTCCAGCCTGTCCTCCCGGAGCCCTGAAGTGGGAGGTGCTCTCAGTGCTGCGCCACGTTTGCAGGCTTTTCTGGAAGCTTAACTGGGCCAGACTCTGCCTGGAGGGCTGGCCCATCTTGCTCCTTGGTGCCCTGCGGGCCTCCTTGGGAGCCTTTCCCGTGTGTTTGGTGTGAAGCATGTCAGCTCCCTTCTGGCAACTGCTGCCGGAAGCCAGCGTTAGCGTGTTCGCTCCACGCTGTTTGTTCCTTGCCCCGTTTCCTGGAGCTTAGTTTTTACTGTACGTTTTTTTTTTAAAATAAATTAATTTTTGGCTGCGTTGGGTCTTCGTTGCTGCACGCAGGCTTTCTCTAGCCGCAGCAAGCGGGGGCTACTCTTTGTTGCAGTGCGCGGGCTTCTCACTGTGGTGTCTTCTCTTGTTGCAGAGCATGGGCTCTAGGTGCTTGGGCTTCAGCAGTTGTAGCACGCAGCCTCAGTAGTTGTGGCACGCAGGCTCAGTAGTTGTGGCACACGGGCTTAGTTGCTCTGTGGCATGTGGGACCTTCCTGGCCCAGGGCTTGAACCCATGTCCCCTGCATCGGCAGGTGGATTCTTAACCACTGTGCCACCAGGGAAGCCCTTTACTTTAAATTTCAGTTTTGGAAGATGAGATTGCTCAATGCGATTTAGGCCCAGGGGTCTGCAGCCTTTCAGGGCCTCTTGCTTGTGGGTCCCGTGCTGGTCCCTGGAGGCTCTTTGTCAAGTGACCCGAGGGCCCTCTGCCCTTTCCTTTGCCTGTCTCCAGTCCCGGGTGCTGGGTGCCGCGCAGTGTCACTTCAGGCCCTCTTGTGGGTCCTTGTGGGCGGCCCTTCAGTCTGTCTCAGGTCAGTGGTGCCTGGGTGAGGGCTGGGCAAGCTTGCACTCTGGTGGCCCATCGTCTCCACCTGCAGTGGGGGAATCTAGCTTCCTTTGCTTTCTCTGGGTGACGGTCCTTGCCTGACCTCCCTCCTGGGGCTCGGGGAGACCTGGGACGTTCAGACAGTCCTCAGCACCTTCATGGGCTTCATGCTCCCTTCACGTGTGCCTTGGTGGCTTCCCTCCATGCCAGGCCCCGGTGACCCGTGCAGGCATCTCCCCACCTGCCCTACACCAGCAGATCCTCGGGGCGCGTCACCCAGGCAGGCCCAGACCGCTGGTAGCCCTGACAGACCTGGTCTCCGGTTGTGTGGTTGTCAGTGTCTTGCTTTTCGTGGGGTGCGTCTGTTTCACTGGGGAACGCCCCTCCACCAGGAGGGCCTGCGCGCTTCATGGGTGTGAGCTAGGTTCATTTTGTCCCTCAAGAAACCAGGTCCTCACTGCTCGGTGATGGCAGATCCACGGAGGGAGAGCAGCGAGGCATGTGTGAGGCCTCCTTAGTGGCGGGTGTGGGTGTGGATGTGTCCGGAGCCTCACCTCTGTTCTCTCCCCCTCCCTCTGCAGGAAGCGCCAGCGATGCCGTCCCTCTGCAGAGATCCCAGTCTCTCCCACACTCGGCGACCGTGGCACTGGATGGGGTGCCCGAGCCCAGTACCGTCAGCAGCTCAGCCTTAAGTGAAAGAGAGGCCTCCCGGCTGGACAAGTTCAAACAGCTCCTCGCCGGCCCCAACACAGACCTCGGTGAGTCCCCTGTGGGCGAGGCCATGCCGGCTGTGCCTCGTTTCTAAAGGGGGTGCAGCTCTGAAGGCCAGTCTGCTGCCATTTAACACACTTGCTCCCCGTGTAATTCACCTGGTGAGAGGTTGATCTGTTGTGTTTCATGCCAGTAGGTCACTAAGACGAGAGCCGTTTGTCCTGAAAGTTTACTGTCGACGTATTTATTAATGTGCTTCCTCTGCAATTCGATCAGCATTTTCCGATCTGTTTTCCTTAATGCCCAGTTGCACTCTTCTGGCTTCTTAGCACTGCCTTGGGGAGCTGTGCAGGGCTGGCCAGGTGGACGTCCTTGTCCTTCATAGCGGTGGTGGGGCCGGCGATCCGGGCCGGTGACAGACGTCCTGACTGTGGCTGATTTTGCACCTTCCTGCAGCGGCCCAGTGGGTCTGCGTAGAGTGTGAGCACTGCAGGGGGCAGGGGGCAAGACAGGTCTTGGGTGGAGGGGCCAGCAGGGGACAGGACAGTCACAGGCGTGGTTCTCGTGGGTCTTGATACCCACTTGGACGCTCTGCAGCCAGGCTGAGGCGTGCTTGCTTTCAAGTTCTGCTGGAATTCCACTCAGATCTGTGTTTTTCTATTTATGGATCTCATCCCTGTTGAGTGCCACTCTGCACTGGGCATTCTGCCCGATGCTGGAGCTTTCGGGAGGGTGGAGGTGGCTGTAGTCACTCACGGTTGCGCTCCACGGGCTGGGCGCCGCGGCGGGCAGTGCCCCGCGTGGCCAGCAGGTGGCGCGTGAGGCCCGCGGAGGGTGGCGGCCGCGGCCCCGGCCGAGCCTGCGGACCTGGTTCGGGAGGCTGGAGGAGGGCGGCCTTGGAAAGATCCTGAAGCTCGGAAGGTGCTGCTCCAGCCCGGGTGCTGTTCTCACCGTGGGTGTTTTCTTCTTAGTTTTGTTCAGTTTTTGCCTGCGCAGTCGCACGGCACAGAGATTTGGGCTGGCTGTTTTTGGTAGGTGCAGAGGGAAGACGAGCCCTTTCCCTTCCCCAGCTCGCCCCTCCCCCTTTGCCCCGTTCCAGGTGTCACCTTCCAGAGATGGTCCGCGCACATGTTGTGTTAAACTTTTGATTTCGATGTGATTTCAAATTTACAGAAAAGTTGCAAGACCAGCACGAGCGCCACTGTACCCTCCTTGCCCAGATTCACCAGTTGTTTACATTTTGCCCCATTTCATTCTGTGTGTGTGTGCTTACGTGCAGACATGCTGTTCCTGAACCGTTTGAGCCACCTGCCTCGCGAGACTTCATTATTTCCTCAGAACAAAGACACCCTCTCGATGTTGTCATGATATCGCTGTCAAAGTCAGGAAATTAAACATCCGCGCGGCACTGCTCTCTAACGCACGGCCCACGTTCATATCTTGACGCTTGTCCCAGTAGCACCCATGATACCTTTCTTCCTTGTTCAGAACCCACTGCAGGATCACGCGTGGCGTTTGGTTGCCACGTCTCTCGTCTTGTTAGCTGGAGTGATGCTCTGGCCTTGCCTTGTGGTCTTGGAAGAG
>NW_006780611.1:3227343-3235050 GCF_000442215.2 Lipotes vexillifer | reverse complement strand
AGAGCGTAGGCCCTTCTGAGTGGCTTGTTTCACGTTCCCCTGGTGAGATTTGGGCCAGCTGCTTTTGGTAGGAACAGCACTTAATTGATTTGCCTTCTCGGTCGTCGTAGCAGGAGGCCAGGGTGCTGGTTTGTCCTGAGGTCGATGAAGCCAGCTCTGATCCCTGCTTCAGGGGGTGTCTGCCAGTTCTTCCCCCCAAAAGTTACTCTCGTTCCTTTGGCGATTCAGAGGTGATTTGTAGAGAGGTACTTGGGTCTGTGTGTCGTTACATACGTTTTTTTCTTTCCTCTTCATACGAATGGTAACGCTGTTCTGCTCACCTTTTAAGTTTAACAATGTATTTCCCGATAGTTCTAGGGAGAGGCTGTGGCCCCTGTGCGGGGCCGTCTGTCTGCGGCCGCCACGCCGCTTACTCGCTGCCCCTCCCGAGGGGCCCTTAGGTTTTCCTGACTTGCTCTCGTTACAGACGCAAGAGCTGTTCTTCCCACAGAAGAACACCTGTTCCTCACCCTGACCTGACGTTCCTGGAGCATCCCTGAACGTGGGGAGCTCGGGGAGGGAGAGCTTGGGGGCCTTGGTGTGTGGAAGTCTCATGCTCCGAGCCCGATGGAAGGGGACTGTGTGTGAGGAGTGGAGTGCTGTGCGGGGGCAGCGAGGGTGGGGCTCCCGGGGCAGCTGCCTGCATGGCTTCCTCTGCACGTGCCCGGGAACGAGCCTCGTAGCCTCCAGCTACAGCGGTGGCAGCACAGGTGTCCCCCTCTTTACACCACCTCGCTTTCACGGAAGACCTACTCAGTACCTGTTTTTCCTAACTGAAGGAAACCCGGAGAGGGTTTTTGCGTTTTCACTTTACGCCATTTCAGCTTATGAAAGATTTCATAGAAACACTCTACTTTCGGACAGTGGGGGGAACCTCTACAGATTTTGCTGATAATATTGATACATATGAAGTTTTTAAGAGAGTGGCCAGCACTCAATAAACACTCAAAAAAAGTTAGTTATTTTACTTCTTCTGATTATTTTCATTTGCACTGGCCTGTTTATTCTCGACTTGATTTTTATAACATTGACACATGTGGCCATTATATATTTTCTTGGTTACATTCAGCAGCTTCTAATGGTAGGTGGCAAGGAGATAGCTCGTGAAAACAAGATTGCCTGATGGGAACTGCAGTTCTGGGTCAGGTTCTGAGCCTCCAGTTAGAATCTTCTAGTGGACTTTGTCATTGGAGTAACTTTTGAAAATAGAATCGTACTTAAAAATAAAGCTTTCAAGGCTTGTGGAAGTGAGTACACGTGGATGGACTGAAAGGTTAAAAGAAAACCAAATTCTTTTGTTCGGCTGTGGGATTATGGCTTTTTTTTTTTTCTTTAGAATTCTATGTAAGTATCAACTCTAACACCAAAAAGCGAAAACCAAAGCTTTCAAAGTGAATTACTGGATTTGTATTTAGTGGCAAGAGAAAACACAGCTGGCAAATTGCCTGTTTTTATAAGGCAGTTAAGATAGCTTCAGAAGACGGTGGGATGTATTATCTTCACATCACGTAAAAGATGTAAGTGGCAAATATTTGCTAATGTTGAAGAAGAAAATCACTGGTGCGAGCAGCGCCCGCCACGGAAGCCGTTCTACCTGCAGGATGTCACGCCGTCCGTCAGGGCGCTGCTTTTCTTTGCTCAGCTTGTGCTCCCTTATAGGGATGAGAGTAGCAAATAGAACTTAACAGCTCACTCTGCTCTTAGCATTGACTCAATATTTACTTGTGCAAAGGCTGCCTGCTTTGAAGCCCAAGAAAATGACACTTGGAGGCTTTCGTCGTGACCACGTGCGTCTGAACTGGCATGTGAGTTGGCCATCGGCAAAACACGTGCATCCCAACGCCTGCTGAGTGACCGCCTGGTGGCAGCCGGGCTCTGAGGTCGTCCGTGTGTGACACGCAGCCCTGGCGCCGGACATTCAGACACGGGCACGGAGGGAGTGAGGCCAGGTGCAAGGTCACGGTCCAGTTACCCCGTGAGCACCCGGGCTGGGCTTTAAGACGGAGAGCGTGCCGGGAGACGTCTATGGGGAAGAGAGGGTTTTTTTCGGGGGGTGGGTGGGGGGTGATATGGAGTTGTTCACTCAGGAAGCCAGGGTTTGAGTTCGGTGCCCCATCAGGCCCCGGGGCTGGAGGACAGCCCTGCCTGCAAGGGGCCCTGATGGCAGGAAGGGTAGGCAGTGCATCCTGGGAGCCAGTGTGATAGGTGACTCAGGCTCCTGTCTCATCAGCCATCATGGGGGAGTTGGGACTCCCCTGCAGGGTCCTTGTAACATCGGAGGTGGTTGACGTCAGGTGCCCATGTAGTTCTTCATTCGGCCAGTGTTCGTAGAGCACCTGCTGTTGCTGTAGGCGCTGGGGGTGAACCGGGAACAGACCCCAGGGTCCTTGCTCTCAGGAGCTGACGTTGAGTGTCGGGGACAGACAGACAGACAGATGCACGCAGTCAGCACTCCAGGAACTGGCCGAAGATAGTAGGCGCAGTGGAGAGACAAACAGAGGTGTGGGGTAAAGGCTGGAGCTTCCCAGGGAGGAGCCAGGGGTGCAGAGGTCTTGCCCTGGGATGGGGCTTCGGGGATGGACAGGGCCTGGTGGGGGAGGGGAGTGGAGGAGGGAGGCCGGCAGGGCAGCGAGGGGCAGGTCTGGAGCGCTGAGAAGGCCAGGAGGAGGCCCCCAGCTTTCTCTCTGTGCAAAGCCTCTGGCAGGGCTGGAACCAGGGGAGCGGAACAAGGCCACGCAGCAGTGGGGAGGTGCAGGGATGGGGGGACGGGGAGGAAATTAGGGGGGTCGACTGGGGGAGGGGATGCAGGGCGGGTCGGGTTGGCGTCGCCTGGTGGACGGGAAACTGGTGGCCCAGGGAGAAGGGGCCACCAGGACTGTGTCAGCTGGAGCTCAGGGGCTGCGGGTATAGGGGGACAGCTGATGGATACAAAACCAGGGCACGCCCAAGAAGGGTGTTTTTTCACCGGGTGGCAGAATCAGGTACTGGTGAAACAGAGCCAGGGGAGGCAGTGTATCCAAATAACTGCACAGTTGCTGCGTTTCGGGTCCTCACTCTGTGCAGGGCACTGTGCTTCCTGTATGTTGACATGCGTGTGCACCGCCCCCCAACCCAGACACACCCGGAGCCTGACCCCGGCAGCAGCCGGTTCCTGATCACAGCTGGGGCGGTTGAGCCCTGGTGCAGGGGGCGACCCTGTGGCCCCGTGGTGAGGGCAGGGCCGATGCTGGCTGGGTCCTCGTTCCTCTGCTGAGGGCCTTGCTGGAGGACCGGGAGCGGACGGCGTGGCCTGGCTGTGGTGGCAGGGCTGCCGGCACCCCTGTTCCCGAAGGCCCGGGCAGTGGCCCGCCGGCGCCCAGCGTCAACCGTAGGGCCAGGCGCAGCCCCACAGCCTCGCCGCTGTGTCCCAGCCAGGGACAGTGGAGGTTGTGAGTGTGTGCGCCCGTGCGGGCTTGTCCTGCTGCCTTGTGAAAGGGGAGGATGGTCCCAGAGGGGCAACAGAATGTGGGAGGGAGAAGGTGGCAGCTCCGCTAACTCAGCCTTGGGGAGGACTCCCGCCGGGGCGGCCACCCCGGGGGCCCCTGGCAGCTGCCCAAGTGCAGAGACCCCAGGGGAGAGGAGCCGAGGTCTCCCCGCGTGCAGTGTTTGCGCTCCCCCGCCGCAGCGCGCTTTGCACCCGCTAGCTGAGCCGCGTGCTCCACCCCGAAGCTCGGCGGAGGTGTGGAGGTGTGGGCGGTGTCTGGTTCTTTGCCCTGCCGGTGCCAGTGAGCTGGACACGCTTCCTCAGATTGCCCTGGGCCCTGCCGCCAGCCGTGCTTCTGAAAGCTAATTGGAGTGTAAGAGGCGGGGCTCCAGGGAGCCCGGCAGGGAGCCTCTGCATCCTGGTTTTATCTCAGCTGTGAGGTTTGGGGAAAAAGTACTTTTCAGTGAAATAAACAGAGAAGGTTTAAAAGAGGGTTAATGAATTCACCACGCTGCCCGAGCCCTGCAGTCCCCACCTGCAGCTCAGGACCAGAACCCTGGTGCACATAGTAGGGCCTGGCACACAGTAGGCAACATGCAGCAGTGGGAGGAGCGAGCACATCTCAGGGTGAGCCGAGGCAGCATTCGGCCGGGGCCTTTTCCTTGGTTACTGCGTATCGTGGTCCTGGCTGTGGGTTGGCTGAGCCCCTCCTGTCAGGGAAGCACCGCCGAGGCTGATTCTGACTGAGCAGAGTGCGTGCGGGCTCCACTTGGGGTCGGGGGAGTCTCTGTGAGGGGACAGGGAGGCCAGAGCCCACGGGCCCAGGCTCTTCTCCCCCACCTTTCTTTCCCGCTTCTCCTGGATTGCCCCCCAGCTTTGGTTCTCCCTGGTAGCATCTTCTCTGACGTCAGGAGGAACACTGGCAAAGCAGCTTTCGTTAAGAATGTGCACAAGGAGTTCGTTTTTGAAAAAGTTCATCTGCCTTGAAAGGCAGATTCTGGGTTGGACGTGTCGCCTGAGTTGACTTCCCAAGGCCCTCACTCCTGCCCCCTGAACCTGTCACCGTTCGTGCCCCCATCTCTGCACAGCCGTGCCCCCTCCGGTGACTCGGGCCCAGCCCCCCCGTGTTCGCCTCTCTCCTCCCCACTCCCACCTCTGGGCTGCCACCAGGCCTCCTGCGCTCAGCACCTCCAGCCCGCCGCCTGGTCCCTGCCACTGCCTCTCGCCTGATGGCGACAGCCCGTCCCCGCTGGCCCCCGCGCACCTGTGTCCGGCGTCGTGCTCTGCAGAGCTGTCAGCAGCCCTTTGGAAATGAGATCCGGATCAGGTACCATCAGAGCCATCTGGCGGCTCCATCTCACTCAGAGAGTCAGCCGTCGGCCTGATGACGCCCGAGAGGCCCGGCCTCCCACGACCTCCCTGTCCCCCTCCCATCGTCCCCTCACTCTGTTCTGCGGTCGCTGGGACGCAGCGGCATGTCCGTGTCTGGGCCTGTGCTCTGCCATCCCTCTGCCTCGGCTTCCTGCGTGACTCATTTCCTCCAGGCCTCTGCTCGAACAGACCCTCATCATCAGGATCTCCGCATCACGCCCCCCACGCCCGAACGCCTCCATGCCTTCACTCCCTCTCATCCTGCCGTGTTTTCCTCGGATCACCCATCGCCCTCTGCCCCCGACCCCCGGAGGGAGACCTCGGTCTCTTTCTAGGGGTTGGCGGTGCCCGGCGTGTGAGCTCAGGGTGGGCACGGGTCGCCAAGCACCAGTGACACGTCTCCCCACTTACTTGGGTGGGCGCAGTCCTCCCAGTCTGGCTTTATTTTCTTTCTGTGAAAATAATCACTAGGTAAGTAATTATTCCTGACGTCCAAATGTAGCTCAGCTGAGGCAGCATCCTCCCTGCAGCCAGGACCGTCGCACATGTGTGGACCCCGTGCTGCGCCATCCCCGTGTCACTGACGCCCTGCTTCCCCCCAGAGCCTCTGCCCGGCCCACGGGTGGCTGATCGCCCGAGTCCCGCCACAGAGGAGGGGACTCCGCACGGCTCCTCCCTCTGTGTCGCTCTCGCTGTAGGGTTTCCATGATGATAGTTCACGGAATGTTATTGAAAGTGAGAGATGTGGAAAAAATAATAAAACCCACAAAGCGCAATTGCCACTGTGTACGCTCGCTAAATTTATGACTGTGTTTTCTTCTCTCCTCTCATTACCTGTAATCGGTTCTCGCCAACCCTTTAGAGCCCCCAGCAGAAGGGGTTCCCCGAGCTTGCTTTGTCTTCTGGGCTTCAGGACGGCAGTGTGAGAACTGCAGGAGACGCGCCAGTGCTGACTTCATTGCACTGCCACTGCCAGTGTCCTCATTTTTTGGGTGGCATTCGCACTACTAGGTGTGGCATTTGAGCTACGTGTAGTTATCACTCGGCTTAAAATAAACCAAAGTGAATATGATTTGGTGAAAGTTAAGCATTTCATTTAATATCTCTGGTAGAGCAGATCTTCAGTTTAATTAGGAAACCTTTCAGGGGTCTTTCAGGTAACTTTCTCATGGACGATGATTTCCTGCGTATAATCTTAAAAGCAAATATTAAAAAAAATGTTTGTACGTCTACTGTACAGTTTTAAAGGAGCAGTTTGAGAAATCAGTCCATTACACGTTGTCTTTTTTTCTCTAATGATTTCCTTTGTAGATCAGGACATGAAGCAACCAGTTGAATAATCATGAGACCATGGTGTCTGTTTTCTTTTGTCTGAGGGATGAGAGCAGAAAAGTGGGCAGAGTGTGTGGGAGTCTGCTCCCTGCCCTGCAGCCCTTTGTGCTTGTGACTCAGCTCTCAGGGTTGTGTCCATCTCACCACTGGACTGTGAGTTCCTCGTGGGCCGTGCTGTGAGCCACTGGTCTTCATGTCCGGTGATGGGGGCCAGGACATGGCGCTTGCTCAGGAAGTGCTGCTGGGGTCCATTGGCCTGCTCTCTCCTGCCCCACGGCCCCTCAGTGCTCTTGGCCTCTGTGGTTCACCAGCTGAGGAGGGGGATTGGTTAGGATTCGTTTGGGCTGAAGATATCAGAAAACCAGATTCAGGGGCCTTTAGACAAATAGGGGTTTATTTTTCTCAGCAGGATGTCTGGAGGTAGGGAGCTGTGGGCATTGATTTCATCAGGGATCTAAGCTCGTGGCCACAAGGTGGCGGTCATTGTCCTGTGTCAAAGCAAAGGGCAGTCACCATGGCATCTGTAGTCTTATCAGAAAAGCAGTTTGACCAGAGCTGGGTCACGTGCCCCCTGCCCGGCTCCCGCCCCCCGAGCTGCAAGGGGTGCTGAGAAGGATCTCATGGGCTCGGCCGTTGGCACTTTGGAATTGGGGTTCCGGTTACAGGGAAGAGGGAGGGGATGGATGTTAGGTGGACAGCCAGCTGTGTTTGCCACTCAGATAGGCACGTGTAAATCTGTCACCCCACCAGGTTTCCGGTTCCTTGAGGTAGGGACTGTCTTTCTTGTATTGTAGCACTTAACCCATGGCTGGTGTCTAGCACTGCCCCGACCACACGGTGGAGACCCAGAAATTGTTTGAATTGTGTTGAACTGTATACACAGTCTTGGGTGTGGAGGGAATGAGTGAATGAACTTTGAATTCTCATAGTCAAAGACACAGTATTTAGAATGAGCCCTCCTGTGTCCTGGTTTTGCCCCCAAATGTAGCTCAGATTCCAAAGGACCACAAACCAACACATAGCCAGGTGTCTGGTCCTGGAAACTGCAAAGAAAATAATACTTTTAAATTAATTAATTAATTAATCAATGCACAGGTACTATCTTGTGCGCTCTGGAAATGCACGTCCTGTCAAGTTGCCAGATGAAGCTAGAAAGAGGAGGGTTTTCTGAAGAAGGGAAGTTGGAAGAGATGGTGAGCGACTGGAACTCCCTGTAGGCGTGGAAGGGTGTGGGCAACACAGCAGCAGGATCTTGACTTCTTTAGAATCAAATCAGGGGCTCTGCGACGGTGGTAGTGGTGACCTTGGTGGCAGTGATGGTGGTGGTGATGGTGGTGGTGATGGTGGTGGTGGTGGTGATGGTGGTGATGGTGGTGATGGTGGTGGTATTGGTGATGGTGGTGGTGGTGATGGTGATGGTGGTGGTGTTGGTGGTGGTGGTGGTGGTGGTGGTGGTGGTGGTGGTGGTGGTGGTGGTGGTGGTGGTGGTGGTGGTGGTGGTG
>NW_006780611.1:3214212-3227205 GCF_000442215.2 Lipotes vexillifer | reverse complement strand
TGGTGATGGTGGTGATGGTGATGGTGGTGATGGTGGTGGTGGTGGTGATGGTGATGGTGGTGATGGTGGTGGTGGTGGTGGTGGTGGTGGTGATGGTGATGGTGGTGATGGTGATGGTGGTGGTGTTGATGATGATGGTGTTGGTGTTGGTGGTGATGTTGGTGATGGTGGCTGGCCTTGACCGAGAGCTTACTCTGTGTCAGGTACATGGAAATACGTGGAATCCCTGAGAAGGAGCTCAGAGAGGCCGGGGCACGACGGCTGTCCTCTTCAACTTTACCCTCCTGGCTTCCTGTCACGTGTTTTCCAGACAGAGGCCCTACTCACTCTGGTGCTTTTTCCTGGGGTGGTTTAGTTGCCCATCTTCCTAGGAAAATCCCAGGAGCCAGAGTCAGCCGTGCTCCCTTGTTTGGTTACTTTCTTTCTTTTTTTTTTTCCAGTACGCGGGCCTGTCGCTGCTGTGGCCTCTCCCGTTGCGGAGCACAGGCTCCGGACGCGCAGGCTCAGCGGCCATGGCTCACGGGCCCAGCCGCTCTGCGGCATGTGGGATCATCCCGGACCAGGGCATGAACCTGTGTCCCCTGCATCGGCAGGTGGACTCCTAACCACTGCGCCACCGGGGAAGCCCTGGTTACTTTCTTGTGCCGTTTGTCTGGTTGGCGCTTACAGGTAGGAAGGGAAGTTGCACGTGTTAAAGATGAGAAGCAAGAAAGTGGAGAAGAAAGAGGTCGGGTGCCGTTTTGACTTTGTCACTCCCAGGCCCTTTGTGACCCTCAAAGGGCCTGAGTTATCCCTTCCCGGGAGGGAAACACAGCAGTCACATGTGCAGGGGCGGTGGGGCAGGCGAGGCCAGATGTGGGGCCCCGTGTTTGCACATCCTGGACCTCCGCTCTTGAACTGCCCTGAGGATGGGGCCCCTGACGGTGGCAGGTCAGGAGACTGTAAGCTGAGTCACGCGACAGGAGCGGATGTGTGCGACACGCTCAGGGGCCGCGCGGAGGAGCGGGGGGCAGGGCTTCCTGGACAGGGCCGAGTCCTGGTCCACGCTGTGCTCCAGGGATGAGCGGTGGTTTGCTGTTCACTTGACGGGCCCAGGGGCTGTGGTTGCCTGCTCAGCTCGACACTGCACTCATTTGAAAGCTTTACTCTGCAGGCCCACGAGTCTGTGGGGTGCAGGTGCTCACGGACGCCGTCTGAAATGGCCGGTCACCTGGCTGCAGGGCGTGCCGGTGGTTGTGGGCCTCTGAGCCCATGCCAAGGATCCTGCCCTGCGTGGCGCCGAGGCCCACGGGCTGCTTCCCCCTGAGCGGGTTTCTAGTTTCAGCACAGAAAGCAAGGAAGTGCGTTATTGGTGTGGTAATGCTGGAACAGAATACCGTGGGCTGGGCGGCTACAGCTGACATTTATTTCTCGTGCTTCTGGAGGCTGAGAAGTTCAGGGTCAAGGCACCGACGGCAGATTCCGTACCTGGTGAGGTTCATAGATGGCGCCTTCTTACTGTGCTCCAGCGGCCGAAGGGGCGCGGGCGCTCCCTGAGCCTCTTTATCAGGGCACTAATCCCATCCAGGGGGACCCCACCTTGTGATCTAAGCACGTCCTACAGCCCCCACCTCTGAACCGTCACCCTGGGAGTCGGGATTTAACATAGGCCCTTTGGGGACACAGTCTATGGCAGCTTTCCTGCTCGATGAGACGCAGCACTGTGTGGTCACCGCACAGCACCAGCCTGCCCTCCTCAGGGAGGAAACCCTCTTTGTGAAGGTCTCCCCCACAGGTTTCCTCGCTGGTTCCATGCTGCCCTAAGCGATCAGTAGAGCGGCCCCATTTTGCAGATGAGGAAACTGAGACTCAGAGGAGGAGGAGGGCCTGCCTGAGGGTAAGCCCACAGGCAGCAGCAGCCCTGGGCTCCCTGCATGTCTTCTGCACTCACTGTACCAGGACACGGCAGTCCACTTGTAGAGATTTGGTGCAGGATTAGATCGCACGTGACCAAAATGAGAAAAAGAGAGAAATTCCTGATGAATAGAAGTGCAGGGTGTGGGAGATGAGAAGTCACTTGGGTTGGCCTCACAATGGGATAGGACACAGAAGGGAAGTTAGAGAAACAAGGAAGCGCTGGGTTTTGTGTCGGGAAGTGAAGAAAATCATCTTTATCCTAAATTTGCCACAAGGAGTGAAGTGCTGCTGGGTAAGGCTTTGGTTTTGGTTTTGAGCCAGGTCTTGAGATACTAATACAAACTGAGGCTTTCTGGTGAAATCTTAGACTGCACTCAAATTGATCCTAAAGGAAAGAAGTTCAGGCTTGCTTAAAGTGCTTAAAAAAATGAAATACCCTTTTTCTTAGGATAAGATAGTCAGAAAAAAATTAGTTCAGGATGTCTTTTTAAATCAGTGTTTTAACCTATGTGTTGTTTTAGGTTCTAGAAGTAAGAACAATCACATTATAGAAAAGTCAGCAGCCATGATGGCCAGTCACCTTGCCCCCCATCTCTGGTCTCCTGGGGGACAGAGGAATGTGGAAAACAAGCATGTGGGCTTTGGGGTCACATCAGGTCATGGCCACGCTTTGCCATTTACTGGCAGAGTGACCTGGGCAGTTTTTTTTTCCCCAGACTTCTTTCCGTGTTAGTTTCCCCACTTGTAAAATGGGTCTCATGGTGCTTGCCTCCACCTGACTTTGGGAAGCAGTCCCGTGAGGAGTGGTCCGTGCAGTGCAGCAGGCTCGCCCTGGCGCTGGTGCGGGTCTCCATCACTGCCTTTCCCAGTGGAGCCTACCCACCTCTCTCCACAGTGGCAGCGAGGATGCAGGCACCACTTTTCACCCCGATCCAGTTAATATCACCTCATGTGCCTTTCCCACCTTGCTGCAGTCTTCATAACCATCATTTTTAACGGCTGTATAATTTTTTTTTTTTTTTTTTGCGGTATGCGGACCTCTCACTGTTGTGGCCTCTCCCGTTGCGGAGCACAGGCTCCAGACGCACAGGCTCAGCAGCCATGGCTCACGGGCCCAGCCGCATGTGCTATCTTCCCGGACCGGGGCACGAACCTGAGTCGCCTGCATCGGCAGGTGGATTCTCAACCACTGCGCCACCAGGGAAGCCCCAGGCTGTATAATGTTTTGAGAATGATCTTTACTTAAAATTGTTATTAAAATTGTGTATCTGTCTAAATCAACATTTAATTTATATGCTTAGTCAAAATCTAGACATATTTAACAGTATTCAAAATACGTACTATAAAAGCACTAACAGGAACGTTGTTCCTTGAGATTCTGCAGGAGTGGGAGTTGTGAGAGCACTTAAAGTTTGGGAACTGGTGATGTTCATTCGTATCTTTTGTTTACTAGTTTTTTTTTAATTGAAAAAGCTACATCATGCAATGTTAAAAAATTCAAGTGGTCGCTAAGGGTTTACATAATGACAAATAAATCTCCGTCGCCAGGCCAGTGGCTCCCCTTCTGTTTCTTACCTCCGTTCATAAGTGCTCTGTGTTTATTCAAGTGACTGTATGGGTGTGTGTGTGTACGTCACTCCCCCCAGCCCCTGTTCTCCGTAAAATACAAATGGAAGCATATTAGTCTCATGGGCCTCTTTTCTCACTTTATACACGTTGGAGAGCCTGAGAATAGGTGATACTTAGCATAGTCATCATTTTATTCACTAGTGTCAACCTGGCATACAAATCATCAAACTCTCAAGTAAAATATTCCTTTTAAAAAAATTGAGGTGAAATTCATATAACATACAATGAACCATTTTAACCTGCACAGGTCAGTGGTAGTTGGTGCACTCACAGTGTTGTGCAGTCACCTAAAGGTTGTGCCCCACCTAAAATATTCTTCTTCTTTTTTTTTTTTTTGCGGTATGCGGGCCTCTAACTGCTGTGGCCTCTCCCGCTGCGGAGCACAGGCTCCGGACGCGCAGGCTCAGCGGCCATGGCTCATGGGCCCAGCTGCTCTGCAGCATGTGGGATCTTCCCGGACCGGGGCACGAACCTGTGTCTCCTGCATCGGCAGGCGGACTCTCAACCACTGCTCCACAAGGGAAGCCCCTAAAATATTCTTAATGAGAACATCCTCATGACCCCGTAAAGAAAGAAATCTGCACCCCCATGTTCATTTCAGCATTGTTTGCAATAGCCAACACATGGAAACAACCTAGGAGTCTATCAGTGGATGAGTGGATAAAGAAGATGTGATACATACACACGCGCGTGCACAGCGGGATATTATTCAACCATAAAAAGAATGAAATATTGCCGTTTGCGACACCATGGATGAACCTTGAGGGCATTATGCTAAGTGAAGTAAGTCAGAGAAAGACAAATACCATATGGTCTCACTTGTGGAATCTAAAACAAAAACAAAAACAACTGAGCTCACAGATGCAGAGAACAGGTTGGTGGTTAGCAGAGGTGGGGGGGTTAGGGGCAGGTGGAACGGGCGAAGGGGGTCAAAAGGAGCAAGCTTCCAGCTGTAAAGTAATACTGTACTGTACTGCTAAGAGGGTAGATCTTAAAAGTTCTCATCACAAGAAAAACACATTTTGTAACTGTGTGGTGATGGGTGTTAATTAGACTCAGTGTGGTGATCATTACCTTGTATACCTGAAACTACTATAATAGGCCAGTTACACCTCAATCAAAAATATTCTTAATGCAAAAGAATTGCCAGACGGGAACAAAGACACAGACCTCCTAGAGAACGGACTTGAGGACACGGGGAGGGGGAAGGGTAAGCTGTGACAAAGTGAGAGAGTGGCATGGACATATATACACTACCAAACGGAAAATAGCTAGCTAGTGGGAAGCAGCCGCATAGCACAGGGAGATCAGCTCCGTGCTTTGTGACCACCTAGAGGGGTGGGATAGGGAGGGTGGGAGGGAGATGCAAGAGGGAGGGGATATGGGGATATATGTGTATGGATAACTGATTCACTTTGTTATAAAGCAGAGACTAACACACCATTGTAAAG
The DNA here is from genome assembly GCF_000442215.2 of Lipotes vexillifer. Classification (NCBI taxonomy): domain Eukaryota; kingdom Metazoa; phylum Chordata; class Mammalia; order Artiodactyla; family Lipotidae; genus Lipotes; species Lipotes vexillifer. The sequence continues at coordinate 3,222,229 of NW_006780611.1, read as the reverse complement.
CAATCATACTCCAATAAAAAAAAAGAATTGTCAGAAATGTAGTCATCAGGAGGCTTTTTTTGTGTTGTTTCTTTGTTTTTTGGCGTAACAGCAGTTACACAATAGGGGGTTTTATGCATATAATCAACTGAAGAGGTAGGTCTTCCCTTCACTCTTCGGTCGCCCCTCCTCAGGTGTGACCTGTGGTTCGACGTTATTCAATTACAGATGAAATCACCTCCCAGAAAATATGATGTGTCATATCGTGTGTGTGTGTGCGTGTGTGCGCAGCAGGACCTTGGGAAGTCCCCTGGTGGGGGCTTTCCCCTTCCTGCTGCCCGAGAGCTGGTCCTACCAGGCGTGCGTTTCTGGAGCCCTGCCTGGGCCGGGTGCGGTGCCCGACTTCCTGCCCTGAGCCCGTGGGGCCGCCAGGGTCGGCCGTGGTCTTCCCATCTTACCGAGTCCCCGGTGAAAGTGGCTGCATCACAATGGATGGCCCATCCTGACTCCAGGCTTCGTGCTCCTGCTGCCCCAACAAGCTGCCTCTGGTGGGGACGAGGGACTTAGGTGTGGAGCAGTGTTCTGGAAGGGTTGGAAAGGCAGCGTGTTCGCCTGTCGTTATGCTCTCCGGGGTCATCGCCGCGGGTGTGGGCACAACCTAAAAACTCTGTCCGGGTGCAGGACCAGGGAGGTGAAGCCCGCTCACGTCTCCCGACGCTGTGGACACGTTGGTTGTGACCCTGTTCTTCTTTTCTTCGGGGCTTACGTGCTTTGTCCTTACCTCCTGTCCAGGTTCATGTTACTGCTGTCAGATCTGGCATTGTGAGCGTGCTCAGTGCGCACTGCGGGGTGAAGTTTGTTGGAGCAGCCGGCGGTGTTGGACCTGCTCTGTGGTGCGTCCAGGCACTGGGCACGCCCAGGCCACTCACTCCCTTCCCATTCATGTCCTTGCACGCCCATCCCTGTAGCTGAGGCTCCTGGGCTGCTCGGTTCTGCCGTGGAGGGCGGGTTGACCTTAAGGAGGGGAGGCTTTACCCCCAGTTTGCCGCCAGGGCCTGGGATGGGCTGCCATGGTCATCTGCAATGGGCCTTGGTGGCTTTTGGCTTCGGGGAGCATGCCTGTGCTAGGCTGTGGTCCAGGACACACCCCGGGCACAGGGCAGCAGGCTGCTGGGGAGGAGACATGGCGAGTGGAGCTGAGCCCTGACAGCCGCAGCAGCGACGACAGCACAGCGACACCACCTCTGCCGAGGTGCTGAGCACACCGCGCGCGGGAGCCGTGTGCTGTCCCTAGAGTCAGGCGGCCGTGACGTGGTCGCCGTCTGCGGGCCTCCCGGCCAGCAGAGCCAGCACTTGGAGCCAGAGGTGTCCGAGGGAGCTTGTCGTCATCCTGAGACGGCCGCGCTGCAGGGACGAGGCTTCTTTGAAGATGCAGCGGTGGGAGAAGCCAGGGGTGCAGGTCGGGCAGCCGTGGGGCAGTGGGAGAGACACTGATGGGGAATCCCCTGGCTCCCCAGTGGTTAGCGCTTTCGCTGAGTTGGGGAACCACGATCCCTCAAGCCGCGCGGCGAGTGGGGCACAGATGCTGAGATCTCGGATTCACACCCTGCCTCTGCCGCCTTCATGCCTTCTGGTCATTTGCTGCATCCTTGGTCTCGGCCTCCTCATGGGCAAAATCAAGGAGTCGGGCTGATGGCAGCAGTGGCCCGAGAGCCTCGGATACAGTGACTTGTTCTGTGGGCAGGTGGGAGCCGCGAGGGTTTGGGGTCTGGGAGTGGAATGATCAGAGCCACACTTTGGGCAGGTTAATCTGGCCTCTGTTCCTTTGTGATAATCCCACCGAAGGGCTGCAGGTGACAACGTGTGGGCGACACTCTGAAAGGCGGCTGTGACTGAGTTAGCTGTGCTTTGAACCCAAGCTGTCTGGAGCTGCCCCGCGCGTTTGTGGGTCCCTTGCCCCCCTCCCCGGCCTGCTTTCTCCCGGGCACCGGCCCTCTCTTCTCTGCACACCCCGCGGCCACAGCTGGCTCAAGCCAGTGAGGTTGTTTGGAGCTGGCCGGTGGTGGGGCGCAGACCCGGACCCGCGCAGTCCCGCGGATCATAGGGGCCCCGTGCAGCTGGCCTGGGGGCCGTGTGGGCTCCTCGGCTCACGCGGGTCTGCCGCTCTGTCGGGCGCTGGGCCTCCATCTGCCTGCAGCACCCTCCCTGCCTGGGTGAGCCTGCTCCCGTCGGCTGGGCCCACCCTCCTGGGAGCCTCTGCCCGTGGCCCTGTGGGTGGCGCCGCATCCCGCGTGCCTTTGTGAACTGGGCTTTCAGTGGACTTTGGTGAGGAAGGGCAGAGGCTCCCAGCGTTTTAGTTGAAAGATGCCGCCAGCTAGCTCAGGGCTCTGGGGTGGATTTCGTTATCCTTGTCTCATGACCTACCACCACTGTTAAATTTAGGAACTACCCTCAGTTTACATGAAAACGTTCCCTAATCCTTGTGAACTTAAAGTTGCCTGTTTCAGCGTATTCCTTAGTTAGCATTTATCTTTTCTCGCTTTGGGTCCTTCCTTCCAAGTCACTTTACGCTTTTTTGAGCCTCACCGTTTTGCGTTCCTGCGGTGTGTGGTGCCTTCCTCATTGACGGACTCCGTCGTGTCGTGTCGTGTGTCAGGGCTGCCCGCGTGGCGATCACGTGGCCACCGCCGCGCGCCCTTCAGCATCGTGCGTCTCTCAGGCGCCCGAGGCCTTTGTGTATGCAGGTCACTGGGTTCCATTTGCTTGTCCCTTTACTTTAATGACTTTCTCGATCAGACCGTTAAATACCTCGCGAAAGTACACTCTTTTCTTCCATTTATTCGTGGTTATTTCCTCAATAAAGTGCATATTGAATTAGTAAGACATGAATTTCCTTTTGTGTGCCAAGCCTATCAGAATTCATTAAAACTTTTCTAGATTTGGGCCCTCTGTACTTGAAAATTCCATCCCATTACCTAAACCAAATATGAAAGTATAAAATCTATTTAGCAAAGTCATGTTTTGATCTCTCATATACAGGGTTCGCATGGCAGGAACACAGCCTTATCTTGTGGAATATTAACTTTGTTTATCTCTGGTATTCTTAAGTATAATTTAAAATTACAAGTGTTCAGTGTTTAAAGTTTAGCACATAGCGTGAATAATCATAAGAAAAACAATAGCATTGAATATTTTTTGATGCCCATCTTGTGCCATGCATGGCGCTCAGTACTCTCTGGAATTTTCTTGATCTCTTCTCACAACGACCCTGTGCGGTGGACACAACCTCCCAAGACCAGGGTCAGAAAGAACGATGAAAACCAGCTATACACCTGCTGTCCTGGTAGCTCAGGGGGTTAAAAGAGCTTATCTTTGTGTCTTTTCGGGAGGGCCTTTATGGTGTGTGTGTGTGTGGTCGATTTTCACTTGTTATAAATGACGTTTTTCCCAAGATGGTAATGTTCTCTCACAGCACGATTGTTAATGGCTCTGTGATAGTCATTAAAGTACAGCCATTTCTGCCATTTGCTCATCGGTGACACATTTCGTAAGCCATTCCGCTATTATTTGGGCATTTCAGTTGTTTTCAGTTCTGGTTTTGTTTTTTATTTATTGTTATGACTGACCCCAAGGAACACCCCCAATCATAACTCTGCACACCTTCTGTGTTTCCTTAGGATAAATCCTGAGCCCGGGCTTGGTATTAATGGAGGAGCACCGTCGGTCCCTCGGTCGCCGTGTCCTCGCGAGTGACCCTTCGGTTCCCCGAGGATCCTGTGTAGTTTGAGAGCCCCCGTTGACTTGATTGCTCTCTGCCCTTTCGTTCCACCCACGTCAGTGCTTTTGAATTGAAGTGCCCTGGGCACGCGGTAGTTTATTTGGACCCTCTGATGCTGTCTCGCTCAGGACCTGCCCTCCTGCCTTCCTTCTGTTGGATTTGCCCAGGTTTTGCTGCTCTAGTCCTCCTTGGCGGGTGGGCATTTTAACCAGGTTGCAGCCGTTTCTTAGTCTCACCTATTTACTCTCTCCCTAAGTTACTCATTCTGTCATCCATTTGTTGATTTCTTCCTTGGTTTATTTGGAGAGCGAATTTCTTAAGCACCTGCCTCATACTGGGCCCTGAGGATGCAGGAGGTATTGATTAGTCTGCTCCTGGGCTTGTGGAGGGACTGAGACCAGTCGAGTGGGGGAAGGAGTCCCTGACCTTAGTCGGAGCGAAGGACGGAGGCGAGGGAGAGGCGCTGCCCGACAAGGAGTGGCTGGGCCGTGCTGTGTGTGCACACCTGTGCGTGTGCCCCCGTGGGAGATGGAGCCTGGCAGGTGGGTCCGGCGCAGCCGGGCGGCAGGGCTCTGGCACAGTGAAGTGGTTCGGATGTTATCCTGAAGCTCGTGTCGTTTCCGTGCTCGCGGCTCTTTCGGAATGTCCCCTTGGGAGAGTCTCACACCTTTGGTCGGTCCTACCCTCCTCTCTGGCTGCGTTTCTCTCCACTTCCTGTCTCTGCACTTGAAGCTCATGGCTCCGGTCCTGTCTGTCCCCTGGGCCTCCCAACCCCCTCTGCACGGCCAGCGCTGGGGCCCCCTTTGCTCCCACAGACGTTGGTTGTGAGGTATCTCTGGGGACCCTGGGCTGAGTCCCCTAGGAATCACTGTGGCTCTGCTCGGGCCTGGCTCAGGGCCCTGCCTGGTGGTGTCTGGTCCCCTGAAGAGCAGGTGCTACCTGCTGTGTGGTGTTCAGTGGTGGCGCCTTTATCTCAGCTAAAACCTGTTCTCAGGAAATTCCCCACTGCGCCCTTCACCAAGTCGCGTTGCTGGTTTCCAGTGGGCTTAGGTGACTTCTGTGGGGGCCCGAAGGAGAATCCGTCCATCAGAAGCGAATCGAAGACTCACACCACCGTCACCAGATTGGATTCTCCTGGGGCCTGTCATGTCCGGCTCTGCTGTGGGCAGCCCCGCGGGGGGAGCCCCGTTATTAGTTCCCGGCCTTGAGGTGCGCACAGGTGAGGGGGCGACGCAGCAGGCGCCAGGACGGGCGGCCCAAGAGGGGTTTGGCCAGTCCTGGCTGCAGATGAGCTGAGGGGGGCCCGTGAGCTGGTCAGGCTGGCCTGGCAGAGGCCGCGGGGCTCGGACTGGCTTGGAGGGCTGGCGGGGGCTCAGGTCGGCGACAGAAGGGGCCCCCGGGGCTCGGAGTGGTGTCAGCCTGGGTGCACGCACCGGTCACTGTCTCCTGGGGAGCTTTAAAAAAACACAGCAAAACCAGTGCCTGGCCTCCCCCCAGGCCGGGGCCTCGGAACCCTGGGTTGTAACCCCGGTCCTAGGGCGGAGGTAGCGGGAGCGCTCAGACGGTGTCTGGAGCCTTGCGGTGGGGCTCTGGCTACGCGACGCTTTGGGAGGTCATGGGCAATGCCAGACCTCAGTAACTCACTGTAGCCCGCAGTGTCGCCAGGAGAAGGTCTGCTGTAGCGTAGAAGGCCTTGTGATTCCGTAAATAACACGCGCTTGTTAGGAAATCCTGGGAAAGACAGAGGACCGCTGCAGGCCGATCATTACCTGCATCATGTCTCGCCGCCTGAACCGTGGTCCTGCTCTTCGTGTGGTCAGTGTCCCCTACCTGCCGCCTGCGGTCACGTGTGAAGGGTGGGTCCTCTCTGGAAGGTCCAGGGCCTGCAGTGAATTCTCGGGGTGCCTGGGGCAGCATCCACAGGGTTGGGGTGGAGACTGCAACTGTCAGCTTGGCTTGAGTCCTGGCCACACCACTGACCACCACGTGACGCTGAGCTCGTGGAGAGGATTAAGTGAATTCACTTAAGTACAGCTCTCAGAATGTGCCTGGCATATAGACGGGACTCAATAAATGTTAGCTGGGATACTTACTTTTATTCTTGTGGTCACTTCTGGCTCTGCTCTCCTGCTTTCTTCTGAATTCTTGATTTAATTCGATCAGTTAACTGTGCTTTTTTGGTCCAGGCACCTGCTGGGTGCCACCAACATACAAGGTGAAATGAGACCTGGTGCTGTGACCCAGGGGACAAGGATAATGGTCTCGGGCAGCACCACCCAAGGGGAAGATGTCACTGTGTGATTTCACATGTTTTGTAGCCACACCGAGGACATGCAGAGAAATAGGCGAAATTAATTCTAAGGATTTAGGGATTTCCCTAGTGGTCTAGTGGTTAAGACTTTGCCTTCCAGTGCAGTGGGTGCGGGTTTGATCCCTGGTCTGGGAGCTAAGATCCCTCATGCCTCGGGGCCAAAAAACAGAAACAGAAGCAGTATTGTAATGCTGCTTTTAAAGTCAATAAAGACTTTAAAAAAAATCTTAAAAAAAAATAATTCTAAGGATTTACTTATTATTCCAATATGTACAAAGTATTGTCTTAACATATTATAAATTCAATATATAATCCGTGTACAAGCTGTAAATGGTAACGTGGACTCATATGTTGGTACCGCGTCGGTAAGAAATTCCTGGTGGCTAAGGGAATTTTTTCTTTTGGATTACGGATGTCCAGCAGTCGATTTTAAGTTATTTAGACAGTGATTGTGTTAACCCCTGAGACTCCAAAGCTTCTGTCTGCTGCAGGTACAAATGCCTCATTTCCTAACCCCTCCTTGGGTAACACTACTTTTGCCTAAATTTTGGCTTAAAATGAGGCGGCGCCTTTTTCCCCCGGGGGTCAGATCTCTGACCCTGGTTCCCTGTGGTGTGTGTGGGTGCTTCTGCTCCTGCCCTTGGCTGGCTCAGCGCGGGCCCCCTCACCCCCTCGCCGCCGCCCTGTGCGCACAGGCCATGCAGAAGGGCCGGCTCAGCTTTGCCTTCTCATCTGCCTCATGTCTCTGTCCTACTGGATGCTGGTAGCAGAAAGGAGACGTGGAGACATTTGTTTTCCACATTGGCATAAATTATGCGGTACCTCCTTGCCAGGAAAGATCATGATGAGTTGGTTTTTTTTAAGGAATTTTATTTACTTTTTGGCTGCATTGGGTCTTTCTTGCTGCGCGCGGGCTTTCTCTAGTTGCGGTGAGCAGGGGCTACTCTTCTTTGCAGTGTGCGGGCTTCTCATTGCTGTGGCTTCTCTTGTTGTGGAGCGTGGGCTCTAGGCACGTGGGCTTCAGTAGTTGTGGCGCACGGGCTCAGTAGTTGTGGCTCACGGGCTCTAGAGTGCAGGCTCAGTAGTTGTGGCGCACAGGCTTAGTTGCTCTGCGGCATGTGGGATTTTCCCGGACCGGGGCACGAACCTGTGTCCCCTGCATCGGCAGGCGGACTTCCAACCACAGCGCCACCAGGGAAGCCCCCTCTCTCTGTCTTAAAGGCTCGTCCCCTCCCCCTGCTCAGCGATGCTCAGCTTTCCTGGGAGTGGACCCATCTGTGACATTTTCACGTGCAGACTGCAGCTGAAGGAGCCTAAAGGCTTTCGTTTCTTACTCCCCTGATCTTGTTAGTCACCACCAAGTGTGTTTATTGAGAGTCTGAGCTGAGCCCGTCATGTGTGTAATCATACATGCAGTCGAGTCTGAGCTGAGCCCATCATGTGTGTAATCATACATGTAATTGGGTCTGAGCTGAGCCTGTCATGTGGAATCATACATGTAATCGAGTCTGAGCTGAGCCCGTCATGTGTGTGATCATACATGAAATCCTCAGGCTTGCTTTTTCCCGCCTACAGGGAGGCTGTTGACAGCAGGTTCCCGGGGCTGGGCAGCTGTGGGGAGGGTAGCTGGTGTTTGTCCGGTTCCAAGTGTCATACAGATCGAGGCTGCGGTGTCCAGGATGGCTCCTGGCTCTCGGTTCACGCTCCGGTAATTGTCGAACGAATAAATGGAAACGCACAGCCAGTTTCAGCTCTCCTTTCCATGTGTGCCTCTGTGTGTGTGAAAGATTAGCTCACTGTGAAACCTGTTTTTCTTCCTTTGCCAGAAAGCTATCAACAGAGATTCTTGCCTTCGTCGTGTTGTAGAGTTGATTGACATGGTTCTTTGTGCCTGGAAAGCAAATTGTGTTAAAATGTTCCTCGAGATCTATTTATACGTTACTCGGTTC
>NW_006780611.1:3191241-3214074 GCF_000442215.2 Lipotes vexillifer | reverse complement strand
GTTCAGCAGCACCGTTTGCTTAGAACTAGGTCCCGCTATGTTCTTCACACACAACCGCTGCCACACAGGGGAGCGGGGCTCCCACGGACCTCGCCCCTGCCTGTCGGCCACTGACCTCGGGGAGGTGGAGGGTGGGATCTGGTTCCTCACCCTCCGACGTCCCCTTCATGTGGAGGGGCATGGTGTCCCCGCCCAGGGCCAGTGCAGGCTGTGATCGTGGGCTCGTGTGCAGCCTGCGTGTGGTCTGGGGAGAAAGGACCGTGGTCTGCGTCCGCATCACACCCTTGGCCTTCTCAGTGCTGCTGCAGATCGTGTATCTAAAACATGCCTCTCGCTCAGCCTCACTGCCCACCCCGAAGACGCTCTGACCACCAGAACCCTGTTAAACTCTCCTGTTCTCCTTTCTCGTAGAGCTGCACTTGGACCGTGTGTACCAAATGGTGTTTTGTAAGTGACAGCCTTTTTGAACCAGAGAGACCTGGCTGCCAGCAGAACATCTGGGCAGCACAGGTGACTGGCCTGCCCAGAGGGAGTGGCTGTCATTTCTGCTTGCAGACACTGTGGGCTTGGGCAGCCAGTGCAGCCTAGCCGTGCCGGGGTCGGGGTGGGTCTCTGTTCCCGCTGGGCCCTTGAAGCTTGATGCCAGGGCCCTGAGAGAGCCTGGCTGAAGCGCCCTGGGGTCCCCGGGACAATAGGCCACTTGCTGCCGGGGAATCGGCAAAGGCTTCACTAGGTCTTGGCTGTCTTATCTGCACAGAACGTCCCAGCAGACGGCATGAGCAGAGTTAAAACGCCTGCAGTTCTTCATGCAAGTGGTGACGTAGGCTTACCCCCTTCGCTCCCCCGACAAAAAAACCCCATCCCCAGACAGTCGTTAGGCCGTGTCTGATTCAGCAAGGCTGCCCCAAAAGGTGGCACCGCAGAGTTCTCCTGTGTCTTCCCTGGGATTAGAAGCACGCTGAGGGCAGGGCTGCCTGAGCCCCTGTGCCCTCCTGAAACCTGGCACAGGCCTTCCTACAGCCAGCACTCAGGTTGTAGGCTTTTTTTTATCCTGTTTCAGAGAATGTATGGAGATGGAACACACTTGTTGAGTGTGATTCTTCCCTCCTGGCCCAGGACTAATAAATGTATGTAAAGGTGATAAAGTAAAAAAAAAAAAAAAAAAGGCAGCCTTGTGACTTCTCCAGGAAGCAAGGTGCAGGGTCGGGGGATGAAGAGGCCAGAAGCCTTTGAACGGCCTGCTGTTCTCTTAGGTGCTCGCGTTCTGCTTGTAGCAACACCCTTTCTCCTGAGTGCTGCCCAGTCGCTGGGGAAATCTGTGTCCTGCATCTCTCTGTCCCACCGCCACTGTGCCAGTTCCGATTCTTGCCCTCTCTGGCCTGGACCATTCTTGTGCTGTTTCCTCTGCCCACCCACCTGCCACGTGTGGTCTGATGACAGCGCCCATCTGCCTCTGTCGGCTTCTGCTTCAAAGCCTTTGATTGGCCGCCGTGGTTCAGGGGTAAAGTTCAGACTTCTTAGCCCGGGACAAGAGGCCAGGCCCTTCCCTGTCTGGCCTTGGCCCGCCCTCTTGCCTTGTCAAGGGCTGCTCTCTGCCACTCACTTCCTCTAGCCCACGGGATCGTCTCTCTCTTTGAATGTGCCCCTCACACACACACACACACACACACACACACACACGTGCACACACACAAGCCCTGGTATCTGGTGCACATGTCCTGCCTGCCAGGCCTGTTCTGAGTGCTTCATGTATCTAATTTCCTGCTTAAAACAACCTGCGTGCTGGGTACTATTATTGTTCCCTTTTAGCCGAGGAGCTGGAGGCACGGGAACGGCCGGCAGGGTCCCTGAGGTCACGCCGTCACCAAGTTCCCTGACCAGGATTCGAGGCAGGACGGGTCCTGTTCTCGTGTGGCATCCCCCGGCCCCCTCGGCCTCCCTGCTTCTGCTGACGCGGCTGGGCTCCCCCCACCCCTCCTTGGCACCCGTGTGCCATCTCTGAGTCCCAGGCCAGATGGCAGCTCCCCTCTCGTCCTGGTGGGATGCCGGTGCTGACAGCTCCTGGGTCTGGGCGGTGGCCCTGGGGGTGGGGCTGCACCCCATGGGTTTCAGACCCCACCGTCCGCTCAGTGGGTAGGCACTTAGGCAGCCCGGGGGCATTTTGAATTTCTTAAAATACATGTGTTGGACTTCAGCGTCCCTGATGGCCTGGAAAGTGTGGGGATCTTGAGAGGAGTGTTCTATTGAGGCTTCTCTCTTCTGAGCTGCGTGACTTTCATGAAGTCGTCTCTGTTTTTGCCGCTGATCAGAGACAAGTCTCATAACTGACTTCCCAGCATGGAGAGAGTACATCTACTTGACATTGCTGCCGAATTAATACTGCGTCTGGAAAGCCAGGGAAAAGCCAGGTTAAGAGAGTCTTCCTGCATAATTTATGAGAGACTGAGTCATAAAATAAGCATTTACAATGGCCTGTTTGCCCAAGGTAGGGAGCGATAATGCAGCTATTGTTCACAGCCTTGGGGACGGTGGTGTTTCTGTGCCTCCTAAGGTCTCCTGCCTCTTAGTCCCCTCCGTCGATTTCTGAGGTTATCTCAGCTTCTGTTTCCAAAATTGGCTGTCTGACTGTTTGGGGATCAGAGCTTTGAAATTCAGTGATATGTGTGCAGACGGAAATGATGTTATGAAAACTGAATGTGTCGGTATTTCTAAATAATGAAATCTTAAAAAAAAAATCCTACAAATGAACAGATTCAGTGCCAGCCGTGCTGGGCACGGTGAATGAGCGGGGGGTGCAAAGGAAAGTGAGACAGGCCCATTCCCCGGGTGCTGCCAGCTGCTGGAGAGACAGGTTGTGTCCCTGACGGTATGAGCATGGTGCCCTCGAGAGGAAAGGGTCCCGGGGTGGGGGAGACGGTTTCCCGATAGCGGGGGGTATGGCAGGGCAGATGGACAGCCTCTTCCCTGGGAGAAAATACTGCGAACCACGTATTTGGAGCTGTGTGAGGGCCTTGCGGGTGTCGGCACAGCTGCCCCGAAGGCGGACACGGGTGCAGATACTGGGGAGCTCCGGCTGGGCCGGAGGCTGGCCCGTGTGCCCCCACCCGTCTCCCACCACCCGGGCTCCAGAGGGCAGGCCCACCTCTGTCACTGAACGACGGAGCAGCCATCGCAGCTTCACCAGCAGCCCTCCCGTCTCCGAGGGCGAGAGGTCCCAGGGCTGCGGGTGGGCTGCGGCTCTGTGTGTCTCCCGCCCAGGCCCTGGTCTGGAAGCACAGACTCCATCCAGGGCAGTTCTCCGGGCGGACAGCGGAAGCCAGGGGCTGGCGGAAACCCTGGGTGCCTCTTAAAGCTTTTGCCAGGTCATAGCATGTCACATCCCCCCGCGTTCCATTGGGCAGAGGCTAGCACCCGGCCGAGGCCGGCCTCAACGGGCAGGAACACGCAGGAACACGCAGCCTTGTGTTGGGAAGCGGTAGGAGAGCCTACCGGGCAGCCGGTTTACAGAGTTCACGCGGCTGTTGTGGTGGCGCGGAGGGTGGCGTGCAGGCCTGAGGCTGGACTCGGGGTGCGATAGGCGTGAGTGAGGAGGGCACCCGGACTTAGCGGCAAAGCAGTACAAGACACGAGGGGTGTCTCGGAGGCCACGGCGTCGCCGGGATGAGGGCGCTGAGGGAGCGAGGGCCCGCAGGGGCAGCAGCGTGGCCGTGTTGCTTGTGTTTGGGGCCGGCTAGCTGGCAGTGACCTTGTCGGGCAGGAGGCCACCTGGGGAGGCACAGGTTGGGCAGGGCTGACGTTCTGACACTGGGTGTGGTTGAGGTGTCCCAGCATCACACGTGGGGGTGAAGACGAGGGGTCTGGCAGAGCCCGCCCCCAACCTGCCGCGTCGCGGGGGACACGGCTTCAGGAGGCTCTGCAGAGCTTCTCGTGTGATTTCCAGCAAATTCTCCGGAGTAGCTTCTCTCGGCCACCGTTTTGTTTAATAGTGGAGGGAACACAGAGATCAGGGAACTTGCCTCAAGGGCATCCAGCGAGCGAGGCCAAGCCTGCAGTTCAGCCCCCGTGCTCGGGGTGCAGAGCGCGTGGCCCCCTCCCGCGGGCCGTTTTCCTTCTGAAGTCGGGCGCTCCTAGTGCCCTCTGCTTCGAGACCGTATCTAGTATATAATGAAATTTTGTTTTCTGCAGTTTTTCAAGTGAGTGCACACCCATGGCCTGATTGAGAAAGTAATTAGTATTCACATTAGAGCCCACCAAACAATCCCCTGATATTTCAGCACCAACAGAGGAGCAAAGCAGCGCTGTGTTTGTGATCTTTGATTTATAGCCGCCTGTGCCCAATGGGCTCTGGGCAGAAGGCTATAAATAAAATTAAAATAAATGGAAACAGTGCGCCTATAAATTGTGTTGCAGGAACCTCCAATTGCCTTTTAGAGGAAATCCCCAATAAAATGCTGTTTGGCAATTCGTTTGAAAGAGAAGGGGCCGTAGATCATTGTGGCAGAGTCAGTAAAGTGAAGGACAAGGCTGCATTGTTGGAATATTTTAAATACGAAAACGAGCTGACCCACTGATACTTGCCATTTGGTGTTGGCTATGTTGGGACGCCCCGGGTACATCCTCGCGAATGGGGTGAAGGCTGTCAGTTGGAAGTGCAGGATGTTTGGGGACGCCAGTCAGTGTTTCTGTCATTCCTTTCCTCTTTCAAGTCACCTCCTGGATCAGAGTCATGGAGGCTGGTGGGGCTGCATTTGAGTAGAATGCAGGGAAGGGGCCCACCTGGACACAGGTGCCCCTGGGCCGGGGGGCAGGTCCACAGAAGGAGCTGTGGGCTTATGCACAGAGAAATCACTTGGTCTCTTTGAAGTCTTGCTGTGTTTCAATGAATGGTGTCTCAGTTATGACCTATGAAAAACGTTAAGTCTCTTTAAAAATAGGTTGTGTCCATTTTAAGAAAATATTTTAATAAAAGGTTGACTTTCAGAAAGTTGCCTTGATGTTTATTCTGCTGAAATAAGTTATAACTGTATTGTTAATCCCTGGGTATCTGGCGCTAACAAGCTATTAAACAAGTCACGAAGGCGATTGGAGAACTCCTTTCTTGGGGAACAGAGACCTTCTCGGGCGAGCACGTCGATGCTGCGCCTTTTTTGTTCCTCCTGGGCTCCTGCTAAGCCGCGTTGGGGGTTTCTCTTCCAGGATGAGTTTAAGAGTCAGTGGAGGCCCAGAGAGAACAAAACACACAGGTGCTTTGAGACCTCGCCGAACTGAGAAGGGGTCCTGGAGGCTTGGCCAGGTTTGAGGAGGGAGAGTGAATCTCAGTTACGGCTGTGATTCGGAATGGTCAGGTTCTTGGGAACATATACTCGTGTTAGTCTCACACTGTCTCAATTTTATATATGTGCCAACTAGGCAGAATCTGGAATCCCTGTTTGCTGCGCGTAAAAGCACTTCCGTGAACTTTTTTTTTTTTTTTTTCCCTTTGGCTGCTCGGCGCAGCTTGCGGGATCTTAGTTCCCTGATCAGGGATCGAACCCGGGCCCCCCGGCAGTGAAAGCCTGGAATCCTAACCACTGGACCACCAGATAAGTCCCACCACTTACGTGACTTTTAACTCAGTTGACCGTACTTGTGAAAAGCTAAGTTGTTTAAACTTGAAGGTCACAGTTCCAGCCCCATTGTAAACACCCTTGAATTGTAGGCAGAGGACTCACAGTGAAACAGACCTGCCTGGGAGGGCTTGGAGACAGGGCCATGGAGACATGGCAGCTGCTAAGCCACCTTCGAGCTCCTGAGCGCCTTTCAAGGTTGCCAGCAGGAAGTCAGCCTGGATTGCCAACTCCCTGCCCCTTGCTGAGTCCCACAGTGTGTTCCCATGCTGGGCCCCCAAGGCCTTGCCTACAGGGCTCTCAGCTCCCTGTCCTGTCCTCGGGACTTGACTCCTGGGTGAGATAAGGCTCACGGAGCGAGTGGGAAAGGCTGAAAGCTCAGGGGAGGGAGGAGTGGTCTGGCTGAAGGATCACTTCTTCATGGAGGAGGTGACAGACAGCTGGGCAGAGAAGTCTGAGCTCCTGTAGGTGGAGACAGGGGATGGTACTTCCGAAGAAGCAGGTGGCTCAGAGCAGTGAGCCGTCTGGCTCCTCTGGAGCCTGGCCTTTGGGCAAAACAGCAGCTGCAGGCTAAGGGGAGGAAGGCCTCCCTTCTCTGGGCTGAATCAGCTCGAGCCAGGGTGCAGGGACCTGCCAGAGGGAGGAATCGGGCTTCAGTCTCCACTTTGCTCCCTCTGCCAGTGCCTTAACTTTTTAAAACAAAATATGTCACAGTCTTTTCCTTTTTTTGAATGGAAGCATTAGGGACTTCCCTGGTGGTCCAGTGGTAGACTTTGCTCCCAATGCAGGGGGCCCAGGTTCGATCCCTGGTTAGGGCATTAGTTCCCGCATGCTGCAACGAAGACCCCATGTGCCGCAACTAAGAAAGACCCGGTGCAGCCAAATAAATAAGTAAATAACTATTAAAAATAAATAAATAAATTGAAGCATCATTGACCTACACCACTATGTTAGTTCCAGGCATACAGCGTAGTGATTCAATATTTCTGTACATTACAAAATGATCACCAAGGTAAGTCTAGGCACCGTCTATCACTATACAGAGTTATTACAGTGTTTTTGACTGCATTCCCCTTGCTGTACATTTTATCCCCATGACTCATTTATTTTATAACTAAGTTTGTACCTCTTGGTCTCCCTTACCTATTTCACTCCTCCTCACATCACCTCCTCTCTGGCAACCACCTGTTTGTTCTCTGTCTGTTTCTGTTCTGTTATGTTTGTTCATTTGTTTTTGAGATTCCACATATAAGTGAAATCATGCAGTGTTTGTCTTTGTCTGGCTTATTTCACTAAGCACGATTCCCTCTACGTCCATCCACATTGTTGCAAATGACAGAATTTCATTATTTTTTATGGCTGAGTAGTATTCCATCGTATATATAATATACCACATCTTCTTTATCCACTCATCTACTTATGGACACTTAGGTTGCTTCCATGTCTCAGACGTTGTAAATAATGCTTCAGTGAACATGGGGTGCGTGTATCTTTTCAAATTAGTATTTTTGTTTTGTTTGGAAAAATGCCCAGAAGTGGAATTGCTGGATTGTATGGTAGTTCTATTTTTAATTTTTTGAGGAACTTCCACACTGTTTCCCTTAGTGGATGTACCAAATTATATTCCCACCAGTAGTGCATGAGGGTTCCCTTTTCTCCATATCCTCGCCAACACTTACTTGTTGTCTTTTTGATAATAACCATTTCAACAGGCTTGAGGTGATATCTCATTGTGGTTTCAATTTGCATTTCCCTGGCGATTAGCAGTGTTAAGCATTTTTTCATGTGCCTGTTGACCATCTGCATTTTATTTCTGGAAAAATGTCCCTTCAGGTTCTCTGTCCATTTTGAGTTTATTTTTGTATATTTTATGAGAAAATACTCCAGTTTTGTTCTTTTTCATGTAGTTGTGCAGTTTTCCCCACACTGTTTATTGACGAGGCTGCCTTTTCCCTATTGTATATTCTTGCCTCCTTTGCTGTGGTTGAATTGGCCATGTAAGTGTGGGCTTATTTCTGGGCTGTCTTTTCTGTTCCATTTACCCATGTATCTGTTTTTGTGCCAGTACCACACTGCTTTGATTACTGTAGCTTTGTAGTATAGTTTGAAATCAGGGTGCACGATACCTCCAGCTTTGTTCTTCTTTCTCCAGATTGTTTTGGCTGTTGGGGGTCTTCTGTATTTCCATACAAATTTAAAAATTATTTGTTCTAGTTCTGTGAAAAATGCCATTGGTATTTTGATAGGGATGGCATCAAATCTGTAGATTGACTTGGGGAATATGGTCATTTTAATGATACTAATTTTTCCAATCCATGAGCATGGTATATCTTTCCATTTGTTTGTGTTGTCTTCAGTTTATTTCATCAATATCTTATAGGTCTCCAAGTATAGGTCTTTTTTACCTCCTTGGTTAGCTTTATTCCTAGTTTTTTTTTTTTGCAATTCTAAATGGGATTGTTTCCTTAATTTCTCTTTCTTATAGTTTCTTGTTAGTGTATAGAAATACAACAGATTTTTGCATATTAATTTCGTATCTTGCAACTTTACTGAATTCATTTATTAGCTCTAATAGTTTTTTGGTAGCATCTTTAGGGTTTTCTATATGGTATCATGTCATTAACAAATTGTGACAGTTTTACTTCTTCCTTTCTGATTTGGAGTCCTTTCCTTTTTTTTTTTTTCCTGTCTTACTGCTGTGGCTAGAAGCTTCAATACTGTGTTGAATGAAAGTGGCAAGAGTGGACATCCTTGTCTTGTTTCTCACCTTAGGGGAAATGCTTTCAGCTTTTCATCACTGACTATGATGTTGGCTGTAGGTTTTTCATAAATGGCCTTTATTATGTTGAGGTATGTTCCCTCTGTACCCACTTTGTTGAGAGTTTTCATCATAAGTGGATGTTGAATTTTTTCAAAAGCTTTTCCTATTGAGATGATTGTATGATTTTTGTTCTTCAATTTGTTAATGTAGTATATCACATTGATTTGCAGATATTGAACCATCCTTGCATTCCTGGGATAAATCCCACTTGGTCATGTTGTATGATTCTTTTAATATATTAGTTGATTTTTTTTTTTTTTTTTTTTTTTTTTGGCCACACCACACAGCATGTGGGTTCTTAGTTCCCCAACCAGGGATTGAACCTGTGCCCCCTGCAGTGGAAGTGCAGATTCTTAAACACTGGACTGCTAGGGAAGTCCCTATCGGTTGAATTTGTTTTGCTATTATTTTGTTGAGGATTTTTGCATCTATGTTTATCAGTGATATTGGCCTGTAATTTTTCCTTTCTTTCTTTCTTTTTTTTCTTTTTTTTTCTTTTTTTGTGTGGTGTCTTTGGTTTTGGTATCAGGGTGATGCTGGCCTCATGGAATGAGTTCAGAGGTATTCCTTCTTTAATTTTTTTGAATAGTTTGAGAAGGGTTGGTGTTAACTCTTCTTTAAATGTTTGGAAGAATCCAACTGTGAAGCAGTCTGGTCCTGGACTTTTGTTTGTTGGGAGTTTTTTCCGATAACTGAATCAGTTTCATTACTGGTAATCAGTCTATTCATATTTTCATTCTTTTTTTTTTGGCTGTGTTGGGTCTTCGTTGCTGAATGCAGGCTTCCTCTAGTTGCAGCAAGTGGGGGCTGCTCTTCATTGCGGTGTGTGGGCTTTCTCATTGCGGTGTCTTCTTTTGTTGCGGAGCACGAGCTCTAGGCATGCGGGCTTCAGTATTTGCAGCTCGTGGGCTCAGTAGTTGTGGTGCGCAGGCTCTAGGGCGTGTGGGCTTCAGTAGTTGTGGCGTGTGGGCTCAGTAGTTGTGGCTTGCGGGCTCCAGAGCACAGGCTCAATAGCTGTGGCACACGGGCTTAGTTGCTTCGCAGCATGTGGGATCTTCCCGGACCAGGGATTGAACCTGTGTCCCCCGCACTGGCAGGCAGATCCTTAACCACTGCGCCACCAGAGAAGTCCCTACTCGTGTTTTCTATTTCTTCATAAATCAGTCCTGGGAGATTGTACATTTCCTGGAATTTATCTATTTCTTCTAGGTTATCTATTTCATTGGCATATAATTGTTCATAGTGATCTCTTATCCTTTTATTTCTGTGGTGTCAGTTGTAATTTCTCCTTCCTTTCTGATTTTATTTGGGCCCTATTTTTTTTTTTTCCCTTGATGAGTTTCACTAAAAGTTTATCAATTTTGTATAACTTTTCAAAGAACCAGCTCTTTAGTTTCACTGAATTTTTTTTTTTTTTTTTTTTTGGTCACGCGTGTGGCTTGTAGGATCTCAGTTCCCCAACCAGGGATTGAACCCAGGCCACAGTGGTGAAAGTGCCAAATCCTAACCACTAGACCACCAGGGAACTCCCTCACTGATCTTTTCTGTTGTTTTTTTTGGTTTTTTTCTTATTTCATTTATTTCTACTCTGATCTTTATTATTTCTTTTCTTCTACTAACTTAATAGGTTTGTGTGCAGGAATCCTTTCCTGAGCTGATGGGCAGCATGGATTATCATCTGTATGCCCAGGTTGGTGAATTCACAACGTTGCTGGTGAATTGAGCAGCGATTGGGTTGTCTGGATGAGAAGGGGACTGAGTGTGGTGTGCGGCACATGCTTATGAGAAGATGGAAGGAGAGGACAGAGTGGTCGGGGCTAGGGTTTCTGGGGCTGCGGTGTCCTGGTCCTCTGAGCGTCTGTAGGGCCTAGCGGATGCTGTGTGTGCCTGAGGCACTTGGTGGGAAATGCATTTCGTCCACCTGTTTAGTGTGGTGGCTCTGGATTTCAAGATATCCCTCTCTTCACGCTAACTCTGCAACTTGAGCAAGTTCTTGACCTCCCCAAACTTTAGTCCTTATTTGTGAGATGGTCTGAGGGGTGTGGTGACTCAGGGCACCTGCCAGTTCTACTGGGTGGAGGAGATGGTGGGGGGCAGTAAAGATCGAGGACTTCTCTGCCTCAGTGACCACATCTGTCGAGTGGCAGTAATGATACCTGTGTCTCCTCAGCTCGTTCTGAGCCTTAGTGCTCAGGCATGCAGCAGCTCTCAGAGCACTTCCGGCACAGAGCGGCACTCGGTAAGTGTTAGACATTATCGTTACCGTTATATGTGCTTTTACAGGAATGGTGATAACTACCTTGCAGAGATGAGGGCGGCAGTGGGTAGTAAGTGACTGGCACAGACGGTGCTCTGTGAGCCGTTCACCCTGGGATGCCCCATGGTTGAGGCCTTTGGCTCCGCTGTAAAGCCGGCTCGCGTACTAACCACGTCCCGTTATCGAGCTGCTGAAAGGCATCCCCTGTTATCTGTGCACAGAGGAGCACGTGGCGGCTGGAGCCCACATTGGGAAGTGGGTCAGAGCTGGGGCGCCATTCATTCTACGGTTGACTCCTAGAGACTTCTGGAAAGTTCTCTGTAGGGGGCCGTATCATTTACCATCTGTTTTCAGGGTAAAGGGGTTACTATTTACAGCTAAAGAGGGGCACATAGGGAGTGAACCAGGCCAACTGGCATGTCCAGCAGCCTGGTTCTCTGGGCCGAAGAAGGGCCAAGCCTCCTTTGTATTAAAGGAAGGAAATCGCATCTTGTTCCTAGATGATTCGCCCGGGAGAACCAATGCTGTGCCATAAGCAGTACCTCGCGCCACCCTGGGTCCCTAGGACGGCCCCTCACGTGTCAGTAAGGACAGGACAGCTGCTTTCCGTCCAGTCCATCAGACAGACACACACGTTGCAGACTGAGTCATGCCCGGTGAGCGTTTGGGGGGGCACCCAGAAACCCCAAGCCAGGTGTCTGTGGGCTGTCCAGCCCTGACGGGGTCGCACAGCCTCTGTGTCTGGCTGTCACTTGCAGGGCTGGCGGGGTGGCTGGCCCCAGCGTGGGGCGACCGTGGAGATGCGCTGGGCCCTGTGTCCAAGGCTGTGGCCAGTGAGCCCCCTTGAACTGCGGCCGAGAACGGGGCCCCCGGCCGCGGGCTTCCTCCTCCTCTTCTCTCCCCGCTTTTGAGAGGCTTAGCAGCTTAGTTGTGACTAAAGGATGTGCACCGGTCAGGCCTCTGGGCAGCCCCACCTCCCTCCATTTATCCAGCTCTGGGCATTCCGCAGGCACCTCCCCTCCACCAGGTGGGGTGGCCGCGGTCACGGTCACAAAGCTGGGGAGGGAGCCTCGTGGCGAATGGCTGTGCGGCGTGTCGTCAGGCAGGGCCCGCGCTGAGCCGTGAGCGTGGAGGTGGGACGCGGTGGGCGTGGGGTTGGGGCAGCTTGTGCGGGCCGGGGGTGGCCAGTCCGGGAGCCCAGCACGGCCCGAGCGGAGTAGGTGGGGTGGGGCCGGGTGGTCCTGGACGGGGTCGCCGGGCTCAGGGTTCTGCACGGGCCCCAGTCACGGGCACGACGAAGCCTCCGCACCCACCTGTGAGCTGAGCGTCGCCGTGGCTGACAGTTGAACACAGTGAGGACGGGCTGTGAATCTGAGCGACGTTGCAGGCGCGTGGCCCCAGCGTGGCTCCTGAGTGCAGAGCCGGAGAGCCGGGGCTAGGACAGCGGGCCCTGGACTTTCTGGGGGGCGCGGTACCTATGCGGCAGAGGACGTGTCGGGTAGGTGGTGTCGAAGGTCCCCTCCTGCAGTCAGGCCTTGACTCCTGGGTGCTTCCGCTCCGGAGCCGTCCGGGCAGCAGAGTCCCGTGTGGGCCTGGCGCCCGGGGCCCTGCATCACTGGTCTTGGATTCCCGCCTCTTCCGCGGGCACAGCTCCCTGGCGTCAGCGGAGAGCCGTGCTGGTGGGCTGACAGATGCCTTCAGGTTTTCATTAGTGGAGAAAAGAGCATAAAATGAGATATCAAGGTTTCTCATGAATTATTTCTGGAGAAGGATCCCCCTTTCTCATCTGAGCTGCCTGGATGTCATCTCCCTGCTTCAGGTGGGAGGATGTCTGTGCTCGGGCACATGGGTGTACCTGACGCTGTTCCCAGTCTTGGACATGGGTTCTGAATCCGTCTTTTGTTCCATTGAGAAGATTAAGGGCAATATTTGGTTGAAAAAATTTTAATGAGGCACCTAACAGAGCTATTATTCATTTTGAAACAAGTTGCTGGGGTTACCATAGTAATATTAAACCTTTTATTAAAGATTTTTCTTTTCAGTCTGTAGTCAGTTTTTGGTAAATGCTGATGGGGGAGCTGCAGATCCATGAACCTGGTGTCTGGAAAGAATTTTCTAGCTCTCTTGAGTTAAATCATTCAAGGAATTTATGGTATAGGAACATAAAGCTTATAAATCTAGTTTATCATATCTATCATTTAATTGTTCATGCAAGCCAGCTCTTCACGTAGCGATTTACAGTAATCTCAGTGAAATAACGTTTTTGTGTCACACAATGAATAATGCATGCAAAGAAATTGTCGAGCTCCTTAAAATCATTATGCTCAAAATATTAGGCTCTTTGATTTGAGAGTGATAGAATGATGATCGTGTACTGGTTGCAAGCTGGGGACGTCAGAGTCTGGCGTTCTCGCGGGCGTCGGGTCGCCAGCGCTCGGCAAGAAGGTGTTGGCGCTGGCCTGTCCCCGGGAGGACCGTGCAGCTCGCTGCAGTCACACTGCAGGCAGCAGCCCGCCACAGAGTGGGCGAGGTGAGGCCACGGGCTCTGGGAGGGCTGGGGTGCTGGTTTAGAGGAAGAAAGCTCTGTTTGAAAGATAAGATGCTTTTTAGACCTCCGTCTGTCTGGGGCAAGAAATAGGGGTCTTGCCTTTGGGTACTGTTGCCAGGCAGACGCCGTGGAGTGGGCCACGAGGAGCCGGGAAGGGAGAGCGTGCCTGGTGCTCTGCCCCCTCGCCGTTGCTCGTGTCTCTCAGCCACGCACACGTACCACGATGAGGCAGTGGCTGTTTCATTTGTGCGGTGAACGAGCTGCTGCGGTTTTTCGGCGAGGATGACTCGCGGGGTGAGCTTGTCCTTAGCGCACCTCCATTCACGTGGATGTTTCATCGGCCGCGGAGACACAGCCTCCCCGCCCGAGCTTCGGGCCTGTGAGTAGATGCACTGCGGGGGATATTGGGGTGGGAGGAGGCAGTTCGTGGGGGTGGGGTGGGGGGCCAGCCCCTGCCCAGAAGGGGGAGGGCGCTCCGTTCCTCAGGAAACGGACTCGGCTCTCCAAGGTGGGAGTGTGATCCATCACTGCCAGCAGGTTTGCGCCACCTGCACCTGCTCTCACGCTCTAAAACAATTGTGTTACGAAAGATTTCAAACAAACACAGAGGTCGAGAGCACAGAACAGTGAAGCCGATACACCTGTCACCCAGATCCCACAATTATCAAGATTCTGCTGTGATCGGCTCATCCGGCCCTTTTTTCTTCTCCTTTCCCTTTGCTGTAGTATTTCAAAGCAAATCCCAGGCATCGTGTCATTTCACCTTTCTGTGCTTCAGTACGCATTCCAAAAAGAAGAAAAATCTCCTGCTATTTTAAGCACATGGTGCTGGTGGAGAGGCCCTTCAGGAAGGTGTTTCCCTCCACCGACTCTGGCGTGGGATCCACAGCCCGGGGCTGGATCTCAGGGGCATCAGCCTTCCCTGGGAGTCAGTGACTCAAGTGATCTTTGGCTAATTGGGTGGAAGGCCTCGCAGTTTGGAAAACCAGTTTTGTAGAGTCCCTCTCTCAGTTTGGGAGACCCTGGGTTGGGGGGGCCTGACCTGGAGGCATTTGTTAGGTCTTATGGCTCTGGGCTTGATGTTCAGATTTCCGTGTGTGAGGACTATGGTAGATATTCTGGGACGCAGCGTGACTGGACCTGGGATGTCTGGTGTGGGTCTAGAAGGCAGAGCACTTCTTTTGGGAGGCGCCTCAGTCCCTCAGGCGTGCACATACACTGATGTCCGTAAGAGACATCTACTAGGGCCTCAGGTGTTAGGCGGGTTTGGTTGCTATGATTTGCCATTTCCGCCATTCCTGTTTTGCAGAGCCCCTTCTGTACGCTGGGAGTGGTTAGTGGAGGGCGTTATGCCGCTGCTCTGCCTTTGCATGATAGCCCTCCTCCCACGCCCCGCCCCGTTTTACACGACTGCAGGGAGATGTGGGGGTGTGCTGATTTTTTCCGTGATCTTAAGTCATGCTCGCCGGGTTTGCTGATGGTGTTCAAGGTTCGTGCTCTTCCCAAGTAGGACTTCTGAGTCCTTCATTACAAGATGTACAAATGACACTGTACTCAAGGCGACCAAGCTCGCTGGTGCTCTGTGTTTTCAGAAGGGACCCCACTCACTCCGGGGCGGGGGGGAGGTGGGGTTTGAAATGAAAAAGCGTTCAGTTCCAAACGGACATTTCTATATAAAACATTAAAAATATGTTAAGGGCCTGTTCTCTTGGCTCCTAGGGGAGTAGTGAAAACTAGCAGAGCATGAAGTGGGTCTCCGTGGTACACACTCACGGGGAAGACCGCAAACCTCTGCCCTCAGTGGCTGTCCTTCCTGGGTGACAGTCCAGTTGGGAAACTAGTTGGGGGAGTGAATTTGCTCTAAGTTACCTGGCAACGCCTTCGCAGTGGGAGGTTTTTGCTCGTTAAGTGTGGCTCTGAAACATTTCCTTTGAATTCCATTCTGCATCTTTCACCCTTCTCCCCAAAACCCCGGGGTAGGGAGCGGGTTCAGAAGAGCTCTTTAAGTTTGCCAGTGGAACTTGTGGGCCGCTCGACCCGGGCAGTATAAATCTCGTGGTAGAAGCTTGCCGTCAGGGACCCAGGAGAACAGGGAAGGAGGGCCTGCCTTAGGAAGGCAGTGAGTGCAGACCATCTGGAGCTGATTCTGGGCCCATAAATTGGTCTGTGACTAACCGCAGTGAGTTTTAAAGCAGGTCGTGTGTGAATTTTAAGCGCTCCCTTGCCAAGGCAGCTCCGACCTGGTCCTGGTTTCAGAGCAGGCCGTGGGGTCCTGGGAGCCCATGGTGGGCCCCTGGCCTTCAGCCTCCCCGTCAGCAGCTCGGACAGACCCCTTAGGCTCCCTGGTACAAATATTTACCGCCTCTGCCTCAGTAACAGGGGCTTTCGGTTGGCATCCATGAAGCTGTGTGATGATGCTTACGCTGTTACTGTGTATTACTTCTTTATTGCATACTATTTCTGTTGCAGATAGTCTTAAATATTGTTACAGTTTTGACTAGGTTATGACATGTTTCTCTGATCTCACATACGCTTTGGGCTGCAGGGCTGAGCAGTTTGTATTTTGCTTTGGTGCTTCTTTCTGAGTGGGTTTCATTCCACAGTAATGGGGCCTCCTCACTTCCTTTCTAGACCGTAGACCTTCACGACGTGGTTCCTGAACTCTGACAGCATCTCATGGTGGGCAGGGACCTTAGGGAGACCCTTAACAATGCGTCCCTTTCCCTGCCCCGCTGGACACATTCCTTAGCCTCACCTGTAAGGAAAGCAGGGGTGGGCTGTCTCAAAAGTCGGTCGGTTGTGGGCCTCAAATGCCACGACTCACCTAACGCTCCAGGCAGGGCGCCTGATGATTCCAACAGCGGAACATTCTTTCTTCCAGGAGAGAGACTCTGTTGGCAGGTTCTCCCACTGGTCTGGCTCTGGCCACCCAGGTGTGTCTCTGTCCACCTGGCAGGTGGTCTCTGGATCGCAGACGGTGCTGGCATTGTGGTGCTGCCCCGGCTCAGGCCATTCCTGGCTGTGACCGCAGGGCCCTTTACCAACCTGACTTCCTCCTCTAGACCCCGGGTCTGGGGGTCAGCCTTTCTCTGGAATTCGGAACCGACGTGGGAGGCAGTGGGCCTGTCTCTTCCCCTCCCGTGGGGTGGGATCCCGTTATTCCCCCGGGGCAGCTACCGCGTGCTCTCGGCCCTCCCGAGCCTGCTGTTGACGAAGCCGCAGCCTGTGTCGTCTTTGCTAGAGAAGAGCTCAGTTGGGTCACCTGTCCTGGGCTGGGCGGCCGGTTCAGCCACATTCTTCCTGCATCCCAGCAGGAGAGGGGCAGCCAGGCCTGTGGGTCACAGCACCCGGCTTGTTGGTTGTCTCTGCCTCTCTCTCAGGGAGGGATCGAACTGGTCCTGCACCTCTTTTTGGGCTTTTACTTCCTCAAGAAAGACTCGCAAAGATGTGATGAGGTGCTGATACAAACGCGGCTGCGCCGGCGCTGTGAGCACCGCTGGGGGGCTCCTCTGGCTGGGTTGTCGGCGCTCCCTCTGCGTGGAGGATTGCGGAACACGCCTGCTCCGTCTTCCTTTAAGTTATTCTTGTTACTCACGCGCGCAGCCAGATGAGTTTGGACGACGAGCTCAGGTAAGTGGCAGCCGGTGATGCCACGTCAGCCCAGGCCTGGCTGCTCCCTGGGGAGCAGCTGCCACCTGTGTGGGGCTCCCGCCCTCCTGCCCCCGTTGGGGGTTCTCGCAGCTGTTCTGTGTGCCTGCTGTGTGGTGGGCCTCGTGCGCGGCGGGCGGCCCGGAGCCCCTGCCCTCCTGGAGCTTGCGGGGGTGGTGTGGGCGTGAACACCAGGCTGAGGACGGCGCGCGGCCCCTTCCCGCCCTCTCGGGAGACGGACTGCCTGTGCTGCCGGGGTCAAGTGGGCCAGCACCGTGGTTGCTTTCGGGGCACGCCGTTGAGTGCTTTTTGCCCTCCGGCAGCGTTGTGGGCTACATGTGTCAGGGCTGATGCCAGCCTGGTGACTGTGTGTGTGTGTGTGTGTGTGTGTGTGAAATTCACAGTAGAAATATAGTGTGCAGAGCCCTTCTGGGGAGGGATAAAACCAGACCCAAGAGTTTGAGAAATAACCATTATCCCATTCAAAAACTGTACCCGTCACACCCACTAGTATGGCTCTAATAAAATAGAAGCTAACAGGTTGTGACGAGGATGTGGACAAGTCAGAGCCTTATGCGCTGTGGGTGGGAATGGAAAATGCTGCAGCCGCTTTGGGGAACAGTCTGACGGTTTCTCAAATAATTTAACTTAGAGCTACCACATGACCCAGCAGGTACACCACTAGGTATGTATATACTCAGGAGAATTGAAAACTTAAGTCCACACAAAAACTTATATGTAACTATGCATAGCAGCATTCTTTATAGTCTCCAAAACATGAAAACAACCCAGATGTCCATCAAGTGATGAACGAACACATAAAACATCGTCTATCTGTACAATGAAACATTTTCCAGCCGTACAAAGGAGTGAAGTCCCGACACAGGCCACAGTATGGATGAACCTTGAAAACATTCTGCTCAGTGAAAGATGCCAGTCGTAAAAGGCCACACTGATATGAAATGTCCAGGACAGGCAGACCCACAGAGACAGAGGTAGAGTGGTGGCTGCCGGGAGCTGGGGGCTGGGGCAATGGACAGTGACTGCTGGTGGGAATGTGGTTTGTTTGTGGGGTGACGAAAATGTTCTGGAATTAGATGGTGGTGCTGGTCTCCCAACTCTGTGAACATGCTAGGACCCACCGACTTGTACACTTTAAATTTTAGGGTATGTGAATTATGTCTCAAAATAAAAAAACAAACAGTTTGAAATGTACCTGCTGGCGTCTGCTGCGGGCTGCCTGTGAGGGGAGGCAGAGGGGCTCTGCCCTGGCAGGGGTGACGGTCTGTTAGGGGTGAAAAAGAGTGTCAGACGGTCGGAAGGTGCCACAGCTGAGCAGCTGACACCTTCCTCTCACTGATTGGAACTTGGGGAGGGGCCGGTGTCACTCTGCAGGTCACAGAGCGCCTGCCACCGACCCCTTCCGGGGGAAGAGGGCCTGCTGGTGCCGGCCTGGCAGGAGGGCCCTCGCTGGTTGAAGGCAGCACTGCCCCCGGATGTATGAAATCCAAGTTCCTGGTTCTGCGCTGTTCCAACTCATAAGGATCCGGTGCAGGCAGACCGGCGAGCGCTCCCCAGGCCCCGTGTACCGTCGGGATTCAGTGCGGGGGTTGGGATCCCACAGCTTGTCTCCAGCAGGAAGAGGTGCCGACGGGGAAGGACTGGGGATGGGACTTCCGAGGGGCTCAGGTCGGTGGCGGTGGGGGCCGGAGGGCCTGTTGCCGGGCTCGAGGCTCTCAGCACGGCCTTTCTGCTCTCCGTGCGCACTGGTGCAGCGGTTGCACTGAGCGGCGTGGCCGTGGCCCAGTGGCGGCCTTCGCAGGGTCCACGCTTTGTCGTGCCTTTGGCATTTGCTGAGGCCTGGAGGGTGCTTGGCTGCTGTGGTGGCAGCCCAGCCGCCCTCTTCTTTCTTCCTGCCCCCGAGGCCACGGCCAGCTGTTCGGCTCGGGTTGTCAGGGCATTCAGCTCTCTCTCACCCAGGGGGAGCTGTGGGCCTTGCAGTGGCCTGCGCTCAGTGCGGGCCGAGGGCGGCCTGTCCTGCTCGGAGTGGGCGAGAGAGAAATCCAGAGAAGAGGGCACCTCACCCCCTGCTCGTCCCCTCAGGCGCCCGCCTGGCTTCCCAGGCCCCCACGGAGCCAGACAGACCCTCCTCCGGGACCCCGCCTTCGGTCTGTCGACGTGATTCAGGTCCAGCCTGTCCTGGCCCATTTCTTTGAGGCTCAGCAGAGTCAGGAGACTTCTGGATCGCCCTGTGTGTGGTGGGAGCCTTTTTTACATTCTTCTGAACCTCAGTGGCGTGTGTTCTTGTTTTCTCGGCTGGGGCGCGAGGCTGTGGCCAGAGATGACACTCCGGGTGAAAGGCTGGGGGGCTTGTTCTTGGCCTGGCTCTGGGACCCGGAGGCCCTGCTGGACTTGGAGACTGTTTGCCTGGCACCAGGGCCCTCAGCGCTGCTCCTGTGGGGAACCCGCTTCCCTGGCAGCGCTACCTGGCTGTGGGCAGAATTCTATCTATCTATCCATCTATCTATCTATTCATTCATTCATTCATTCATTCATGGCTGTGTTGGGTCTTCGTTTCTGCGCGAGAGCTTTCTCCAGTTGCGGCGAGCGGGGGCCACTCTTCATCGTGGTGTACGGGCCTCTCACTACCGCGGCCTCTCTTGTTGCGGAGCACAGTCTCCCGACGCGCAGGCTCAGTAGTTGTGGCACACGGGCCCAGTCGCTCCGCGGCATGTGGGATCTTCCCAGACCATGGCTCGAACCCGTGTCCCTGGCATTGGCAGGCAGACCCTCAACCACTGCGCCACCAGGGAAGCCCCTGGGCAGAATTCTGAAGGGCCTTTAAGGCCAAGAGCATAGCAGGCAAATGTCTGAAGAAAGCCAGAGGCTGGAAGGGGATGACTGGCCCCTTGTTAGGCGTCCTTTTGTCTTTTCAGACCTCTTTTTCCCTCTTTCCACCTTTGTCCTTATCTCTCTCTCAGTTCATTGATTTTTTTTTCATGCTCCATCTGCACCCCATCCGCAGCCCTGGTCACGTTTCTAAGCTGCTTCTGGTGGGCAGGGATGTTACAGGTCTACTATAGACTGAATGCTTGTGTTTCCCAAATTCACATGTTGAGCCTTAATTCTCAAGGTGCTGATGTGAGGAGATCACCTTTGAGAGGTGATTAGGTCACAGGAGTGCAGCCCTTAGGAATAGGATCAGTGCTCTTGTAAAAGACACCCCAGGGAGCTCCCTTGCCCCTCCCCCATGTGGGAGCGCAGCAAGAAGACAACTAGGAACCAGGAAGGGGCCCTCACCAGCTACCGAACCTGCTGGTGCCTTGATCTCGGACTTCCAGCCTCCAGAACTGTGAGAAATAAATGTCTGTTGTTTAGAAACCCACAGTCTCTGGTATTGTTGTTCTAGCAACCTGAGCAGACGAAGGCAAGGTGCCTCTAGGGTCTGAGCAGAATCTCAGCAATGCTGAAAGCAGGTGAGAGAGGTATTTAGACACCTGCTTGCAGAAATGTGCTAATCAGCGTCACATGGAAGTTCGGACATAAGAAGTTTTGAACATTGGAAAAACGTCAGTTCCTTTCGTTGGGGGTCTTTGTGCCTTGGTCTGTGACTGTACCACGTGCCTGGCTTTGACCTCCGCCAGGACATTTCCTCTAGCTGGCAGGTTGCCACACCTCATTTGGGGCTTGTGGGTTTCACTTGCGGCTGCCTCCAGGTATGGCTGGAGATGCAGAGTGTCCTCTACGTGCCCTTTGCCTGAAATCTGGATTTCACTCCCCACTCTGCCGAAACTGGTCTTTCGGAGCTCACCAGAGACGTCCCATTTACCCAGTGGTGCTTGAGAGCTGACCAGGAGCTGAGGAGTGAGTTCAGTTTCCCGTGTTATGGGTGGAGACCGGAGCCTCACGGGGAGAGGTCCCTGTTCCAGCAGGCGCTTCTGGAGCACGTGCTGTGGACTGGGCCCCAGAGGCACAGCGGTGCATGGAGAGGTCTGCTCGGTGGGCTGGGAGCAGCTGGGGGCCGGGCAGGTCTGGAAAGCAGGCCTGTCCTGTCCTTTTCCTGCCTGAGTGATGGCTTTGCAGTCTTTGTTTTGACCTGAAGCATCTTGCACCTGGAAACGCTTTTCTCCCGGGATTTCTATGACCCTCCCCCACCATCTCTGAAGGTCCCCCCGACTCGCTTCTGCTCTGCCCACATTGATTTGGTGACCACCGTGCGTCATCGAAGTCTCCCACCTCTCTCTTGTAGTTCTCTCTGGCTTGATTCACATCCTCTTGGTTTTCACTCTCCTGAGCTTCCGTCCCTAATCCCAGTGTCTTGTAGAGATGCCCACTGCGGCATACTTGGTCTTTCTCCGTCTTAAATGTGTAAGGTGTGGTAGAAAGACCACGAGTTTTGGTTTAGAGTCAGGCAGCTGAGTATCATCCCCTCATGTGTAAAATGGGGACAAGAATTGCCCCTCAGGGTGAGAAGCTGTCCCATGGGGATGAATGCTGGCACAGCCCGCTTCTGTCTCCACCCCCCCTTCTTTTTTTAATGGATGTATAGTTGATAATACAATATTATATTAAGTCACAGGTGTATGATATAGTGATTATACTCCGTTTATAGTTATTATAAAATGTTGGCTGTATTCCCTGTGTTGTACAATACACCCTTGCAGCTCATTTTACACCTGATGGTTTGTATTTCCTACTCCCCTCCCCATATAGTGCCCCTCCCCGCTTTCCTCTCCCCACTGGTAACCACTAGTTTCTTCTCTATATCTGTGAGCCTGCTTCTTTTCTGTTATATTCACTAGTTTGTTGTATTTTTTAGATTCCACGTGTAAGCGATATCATATGGTATTCATATTTCTCTGTCTGACTCACTTCACTTAGTGTGATAATCTCTAGGTCCATCCATGTTGTTGCAGACGGCAAGATTTCATTCTTTTTTTTTAATGGCTGAATAGTAATCCACTGTATATGTGTATCACATCTTCTTTATCCAGTCGTCTGTTGATGGGCACTTAAGTTTCTTCCATATCTTGGCTGTTGTAAATAGTGCTGCTGTGAACATAGGGGCATAGGGGTGCATATATCTTTCCGAATTAGCGTTTTTTTTTTTTTAAAAGGCCCAAAAGTGGAATTGCTGGATTGTATGGTAGTTCTATTTTTAATTTTTTGAGAACGCTCTATACTGTTTTCTACAGTGGCTGGCACCAATTTACATTTCCATCAGTAGTGCATGAGCGTTCCCTTTTCTCCACATCCTTGCGAACATTTGTTATTTGTGTTCTTTTTTTCGGTGATAGCCATTCTGACAGGTTTGAGGTGATATCTAACTGTGGTTTTGATTTGCATTTCCCTGATGGTTAGCGATGTTGAGCAACTTTTCATGTGCTTGTTGGCTGTCTGCATTTCCTCTTTGGAAAAGTGTCTGTTCAGCTCTTCTGCCTATTTTTTAATCGGATTTTTTGTTTTTCTGAGTTGAGTTGTATGAGCTGTTTATATATGTTGGGTATTAATCCCTTATCAGTCATATCATTTGCAAATATTTTCTCCCATTCGGTAGCTTGTCTTTTTGTTTTGTTGATGGCTTCCTTTGCTGTGCACAGCTTTTTTTTCCCTTTTTTTAAATAATTCATTCTTTTAATTAATTAATTTTTGGCTGCGTTGGGTCTTCGTTGCTGCACCGGGCTCTCTCTAGTTGCGGCGAGCGGGGGCTACTCTTTGTTGCAGTGCACGGGCTTCTTATTGTGGTGGCTTCTCTTGTTGCAGAGCATGGGCTCTAGGCACATGGGCTTCAGTAGTTGTGGCGCGTGGGTTCAGTCGTTGTGGCTCGCAGGCTGTGGAGCGCAGGCTCAGTAGTTGTGGCGCACGGGCTTAGTTGCTCCATGGCATGTGGGATCTTCCCGGACCAGGGCTCGAACCGTGTCCCCTCCATTGGCAGGTGGATTCTTTTTTTTTT
>NW_006780611.1:3136128-3191144 GCF_000442215.2 Lipotes vexillifer | reverse complement strand
TCTTCCTGGCCCGGGGCACGAACCCGTGTCCCCTGCGTCGGCAGGCGGACTCTCAACCACTGCGCCACCAGGGAAGCCCGGCAGGTGGATTCTTAACCACGGTGCCACCAGGGAAGTCCCTGTGCACAAACAAGCTTTTAAGTTTAATAGGTCCCATTTGTTTATTTTTGCTTTTGTTTTCTTTGCTTTGGGAGACAGACCAAAAAATACTGTTATGATTTACGTCAAAAGGTGTTCTGCCTATGTTTTTCCTCTCGGAGTTTTATGGTTCATTCTTACATTTAGGTCTTTAATCCATTTTGAATTTATTTTTGTATGTGGTGTTAGAGAATGTTCTAATTTCATTCTTTTACCTGTAGCTGTCCAGTTTTCCCAGAACCACTTATTGAAGAGACTGTCTTTTCTCCACTGTATATTCTTGCCTCCTTTGTCACAGATTAATTGACCATAAGTGTGTGGGTTCATTTCTGGGCTCTTTATTCTGTTCCATTGATCTGTGTGTCTGTTTTTGTGCCAGTACCATACTGGTTTGATTACTGTAGCTTTGTAGTATAGTCTGAAGTTAGGGAGGGTGATTCCTCCAGCTCTGTTGTTCTTTCTCAAGATTGCTTTGGCTATTCGGGGTCTTTTGTGTTTCCATACAAATTTTAAAATTATTTGATATACGTCTGTGAAAAATGTCATTGATATTTTGATAGGGATTGCATTGAATCTGTAGATTGCTTTGGGTAGTGTGATCATTTTAGCGATATTAATTCTTCCAATCCAAGAACACAGTATACCTTTCTGTCTGTTTGTGTCATCTTCAGTTTTTTTCATCAGTGTCTTACAGCTTTCTGAGTGCAGGTGTTTTGCCTCCTTAGGTAGGTTTATTCGTAGGTATTTTATTTTGATATGACAGTAAGTGGGCTTGTTTCCTTAATTTCTCTTTCTGATAGTTTGTTTTAGTGCATAGAAGTGTGGTAGATTTCTGTATATTAATTTTGTATCCTTCAACTTTACTGAATTCATTGATGAGCTCTAGCAGTTTTCTGGTGGCGATTTTAGGATTTTCTATGTATAGCATCCTGTCATCTGCAAACAGTGGCAGTTACTTCTTCCTTTCCAATTTGGATTCCTTTTATTTCTTTTTCTTCTCTGATTGCTGTGGCTAGGCTTCCAGTACGTTCAATAAAAGTGGTGAGAGTGGACATTCCTGTCTTGTTCCTGATCTTAGAGGAAGTGCTTTCAGCTTTCCACCGCTGAGTATGGTGTTAGCTGTGGGTTTGTTGTACATGACTCTGCTCTCCTGATCCTTGTCCCATTTCTCCTCTCCTCCTCCGCTAGGCTAACTACCCCTCCCCACTTCCTGTTTAAATCACAGTTGTAACTCTGTGATTATCTCTTTTACTCAGGGTAAGATTCGGGGGTCATTGTCAAATCTCTGCCTCTCTGTCTTGATATCTAGTTATTGCTGAAGCCTGTCTGTTCTTGTTCTTTCAAGATGTTCTTGTGTTGTTTCCTTCCTTCTTTGCTTTCTGTCTTTGATGGCCCTGCCCCAGTTCAGACCTTTATTATTTCTGCTCATCCATTGAAGGAGCTTCCAGCTAGTCTCTTTGTGTTCCTCTTCCCCTATAACACGTCCCGAGTACTAGCAGGTGAATCAAACTGCAACACAGCTTTCTCCTCAGCTCTAACAGCTCCCTGCTGCTTCCAAGACAAATGTCAGACTCCTGGTGTGTAATGCCCTTCATACTCGGACTCTTAATTACTTGTTCAACCTTCTGCTCCCTCTAGACATAGGAACCTCCCGATCCTGAACTGTTGATTGTTAATCTTTATCTAATACTTGTGAATAGTGATGATTAAAGTATACACTAAAGTATAAGATAATCTGATGGCACGGCAGATAGCCGTGTAGTAACTATTATGATAGTTAAGTAATAACAATGAACAGTAGTTCACATATTCTTCCTGGTCTGGAATGTGTCTTTCTGCATATTTTCTTTGATCTCAGTGTCCCAGGATGCCTTCTCATCCTTCTGCCACCCAGAGTACCCAAGGCAGTGCCCTTGGGTACAGATTGATCACAGGCCCAGGTGCTGGTTTACCCTGTTGTCTTGGCATTAGTATTAATTATGCCCCCAGGTGTCTAAACAGTGTATCAAACGGCCACCCTACCTATGCGTTATGAAGAGCATGTGTTCCAGTGTGTGAACGGTGATGGGCCCACAGCCACGGCTCTTTAGACTCGCCCAGAGCCCTTATTTCCTGCCCATCTCCCTTGGCAGGTGTAGGGTTTCATATTGTCAGTTACCTCTTTAGCACCTTGTCTGTGCAGCCATGATGCCAGGAGTTAGGGGTACAGGGATATGTAAAACACAGTCCCTGTCCTCAGGGAGCCCCTGGTCAGGGCACAGACAGACCTGGAACCAGAAACAGCTTGTGTTGGCACCAACAGAAGTGTGCGCTCGGAGAGGGAAGGGGGTGATCGCTTTGGTGGGGTGGAAGTGGCAGGGCAGGCTGGGAGCCAGGGAAGCCGTTCTGTGGATGACAGTGGACTGCTGGGGAGACACCAAGGATAGGTGGTGTTCAGGCCGAAAGCACCCTGGTGGCTCCGGGACGATGAAGCGAGCCTGGCTGTGCCACGTGGGTGTGGACCTGTAGCGAGGAACAGAAACGGTCAGTTCTTAACTGTCCCTGGGTTTTCCTCTCATTGCCACCGAGCCTTCCTTCTGTGTGTTTACATGTGAAATGATATGCAGGGGACTGTGGGATTATGTTGCTTTGCCTTTGTAATTACATTGCACACTTATCTAAAATTAATTGAGCTTATCTCTGACAAGGCTGTCTGCAGCCTTCCTGCCAGCTTCCTGTCTGCTGGGTTCCTCAGTCACATGTGGCATCTAGGAGCGTGCTTGCTGGCCTTCGGGGTCACAGTGGGGGAAGGGGGTCCCTCGGGAGATCTGGGAGATGGTTCCTCTCTACTCTGCACTTCCCGGGGGGTGTTTGGTCTTGGGGGCTTCTCCAGAGTGATGAGTGCTGAGCAAGTGCAGGAGAGCAGGAACCGGAAGAGGTCGTGATGACCTCAGGGTCCTAACCAGACACACGGATGTGGCAGAAAGCTCTCTTAGGGGCTGTTGTGTGGCTGCCCCCATTGATAATACTTAGACATCATAGCGTCAGAATGACTGTACTTGCTGACCCCTTAACAGACTTTGCTTGTTATGAAGTGAGTAGCCGGCTGCCAGGGACTGTTATCAGCAAACACTGATAACCCCAGAAGGTGTGCAGCTCAGGCCTGCTGCATGTGTACGTATATTTCTTTCCTCCCTTTCTTCCTTCCTTCCTAAATTTATTTATTTATTTACTGACTTTGGGCTACATTGGGTCTTCGTTGCCGCGTGCGCGGGCTTTCTCTAGTTGTGGCGAGCGGGGGCTGCTCTTTGTTGCGGTGCACAGGCTTCTCATTGTGGTGGCTTCTCCTGTTGCGGAGCACGGGCTCTAGGCGTGCGGGCTTCAGTAGTTGTGGCACGTGGGCTCAGTAGTTGTGGCTCACGGGCTCTAGAGCACAGGCTCAGTAGTTGTGGCACACGGGCTTAGTTGCTCCGTGGCATGTAGGGTCTTCTAGGACCAGGGCTCGAACCCGTGACGCCTGCATTGGGGGGCGTGTTCTTAACCCCTGCACCACCAGGGAAGTCCTGTACGTGTATTTCTTAATGCAGAAATCATAGGAGACTGAGGGTCCGTCTTCATCGAGTCCTTCTGGAAAGCAAAGAAGAGAAGCTCAAGCTTCTAATTTGTTTGAAAAGGTTTAGATATTTAGCATGAAATAGCAGTAGCCTTTCCTTTAATTAAATGCCACGCAGCATCGGCTGTGGGATCAATGGTATTGAAGGGAAAACAGTGTAATTAGACCTTGTGAAGTGACTGGCAGATGACTGGGGTTCTCTGTCAAGGGCTGGGATGTGGGTGGAGGGCTGGTCATAGGACGGGCAGAAGAGTGCACGGCGCTTTCCCTGCTGTAGACTTTGAAACACCAGAGTTTTCCCCAAAGCACTGTGGGTGTACTTCTTGATTTCCCGTTAGTAGGGAATGGATATAACTCTCATTTAGTCAGTTCGCTGCTATTAGACATTTAGACCATATCTTTTCTTTTAATATATAAATAACGCCACAGTGACCTTCTTTATGCATACAAATGTTTACATTTTGGAATGTTTCTTTGGGACAGATTCCTGGAAATGAAATGACTGGCTCAGAGGGCGTGAGCATTTTCAGAGAGGCTGGTTGTGAGCTGGAGGTGTCTGTCTCCATGACATCGAGTCGTAAACCTGCCCTCAGCCCTGCGTGCTTGGTGCAGGATGCAGCGTTCCCTGGGCTCCTGTGGCTGCCCGGGCGCACGCGCAGGGCTCCCTGGGCGTCCCCGGGGCGTGGCGTCCTCAGAGTGGGCGCCTTTGTCTTGGGTCCGTCTGCGGGCCTCTCCAGCCATGAACACGCCTGGAGCAGCACATCCAGCTGAGCGGGCCTTTGCCGGGTTCTTAGTTCCTGTAATGAAGGTTGGGGGTCCCTGGGAGGGCTCTCATCGCTCCGCACCATCCTGTCATCTCGGGGGTGGGGGGCCCTTCCAAATCCAAGCCCCTCCTTCCCTCGTGCAGCACCACTCAGCCTCCTCAGCTCTGATCAAAACTCTGCACACCAGGGTCCATCGTTATGTTCCCTGAAACAGAGGGCCCCCTTTGCCTGGATCCTCCCGCCTTAGGAGGCAGTTAGGCTTATATAGCCTTTAAAAAATTCCTTATCCAGGACTTTTGGAAAACGTCTTTACTGAGATATAATCCACATACCATACAATTCACCATTTAAGTGTCCAACTCAGTGGTTTTTAGTATGTTTGTAGGGTTGTGTAGCTGTCACTATAGTACATTTCAGAGCTCAAAGAGAAACCCTGGGCCTGTTAAGCGGTCACTCCCCATCCTGCAGCCTCCCTCCCCTCAGCCCTAGGCATCCACTAATCTTCGATCTCTGTGGATTTGCCTATTCTGGACATTTCACACAATGGAATCGTACACTGTGTGGTCTTTTGAGAATGGCTTCTTTCACTTATTGAAATGTTTCCAAGCTTCATCCATGTTGTAGCGTCTATCCTTGGGTCATTTTTGGGCCAAATAATCTTCCATTGTATGGATGGGCCACACGTTATTTATCCATTCATCAGTTGTTGGATATTTGGAGTGTCTCCACTTTCTGGCTGTTATAAGTAACGCTGCCATGAACACTCATGTACGTACGTGTTTTTATGTGGATATGTTTTCATCTGGGTGAAATACCTAGGAGTGGAATTGCTGAGTCACGTGGTAACTCTGTTTAACTTTTTAAGGAACTGCCAGCCTGTTTTCCAAAGGGGCTGCAGCATTTTACATTCCCCTCAGCATTAGATGAGGGCTCCAGTTTTTCTTTTTTCTTTTTTTTAATTTAAATTTTATTGGAGTATAGTTGATTGACAACGTTGTGTTAGTTTCAGGTGTACATATACATATATTCATTCTTTCTTAGACTTTTTTCCCATATAGGTTATCACAGAAGCTCCAGTTTTTCTACATTGTTTATTCTAGGCATCCGAGTGGCTGTGAAGTGGCACCTGGCTGTGGTTTCGATTTCCCTGGTGGCTAATGATTTTGAGCATCTTTTCATGTGCTTATTGGCCATTTGTATCTCTTCTTTGAAGACATATCTATTAAGATCCTTTGGCCTATTTTTAAGTGGGTTATTTGTCTTTTTATCATTGACATCCAAGTCTCTTGATACTGCCCATTTTTTTCTAGCTGATTGCCACGAGGACCAGGCTGAACAGAGGGGTCAGCAGGGAAGCTGGCTTTGCCTGGTTGGGCTGTTTCCTGTGGCAGCTGGTAGGGGCCGGGTGGAGGTGGCCTCGAACTTTCCAGATGCGAGTGCCGAGGAGAAGCAGGACACCTACCGTGGAGGGTAGAGCTGCTGTCCTGGCATTGCTGGCCTTTGACTTCTGTTTTAATAGGATTTGTTTTCCGCTCTATGAACAAACTGGGTGTATTCCTGGAGGTAAATTATAATAAAAAAAAGGAAAGGGAGAGGAAGAGGAAAGAAGACTCCTGCTTGTGATACGAGCAAGTAACTGGGTTAAAACTAGCAAAGTCAAGCCAAACAAAAACAAATGACAAGGAAAAAATTAAGATTGCCAGCTTCCTTTGTGGTTCGAATACGCACAGTCCTGGGTGTCCTTTCTGATGACGACATGGCAGCTTCATCTAGTGAATCGAATGCTTCCTGGAGATTCGCTCTAAAATGCTGTGAGGGAGGAGTTTCCTAGAGCACCTGTGAGTTAAGCAGCAAACAGGAGATGCGTTATTTGGCTGTTTTGTAAAGCACATGAATGGTTTGTGTGGCAGTAAATGGGGTTACAGTGCATGGTACAAGGGGGAAGCGGGGTGTGAGTCTTGGTTTCCCTTGTGGGGACGTTGCGAGCAGCTCTTTTTGGTGGAGGGCCATTTGAAAGCAGGTAATAAACTTAATTTTTAGGAATGTGGTTGATCTCATGTAGAATGACTTAGCAGTTAATTGTAGCACAGTTTCTACGATAAAACGCATCTTGGTCTTTTGATTCTTTTAAAAACATTCCTCTTTCCGGGTTGTGAAATGCAGTGGGGCAGCCAGAGTCGAGCTCGGAAGGCCTCGCCGTGTGTTTTCTTGCCAGCGGCTTTAGGTCTTTATGTCTGTGAGCAAAGGAAATGGCGGGGAACTCTGGCGGCGGGGGTGGCCCTCTCCCCCTTTTTCAGGACTCTCAGGACTGTGGGCGCGGGTGGTCCAGCTTCTCTCGTGTGGTCATTAAATCCTTTCTGGTGAAGTCACAGCCTCAGGCACGGCTCCTGCTGGGGGGTGTCCCTGCTCTGTGGTCAGGAGCGGAGGGGAGACCTCCCCTCTCAGAACCCACTCAAGGCCCAGGAATCTGTATCTGCCCCTCCGCCTGTGATTCCTATCCTGGTTGGGAGTTAGTTACAGCCCCGTAAGTCAGGTTAGGTAATTTTATACAAAATAAAAGCATTGCTGGGCTTCCCTGGTGGCGCAGTGGTTAAGAATCTGCCTGCCAGTGCAGGGGACACAGGTTCGAGCCCTGGTCCGGGAAGATCCCACATGCCGCGGAGCAACTAAGCCCGTGCACCACAGCTACTGAGCCTGCGCTCTAGAGCCCGTGGGCCACAACTACTGAAGCTGCGTGCCTAGAGCCTGTGCTCCACAAGAGAAGCCACTGCAATGAGAAGCCCGCGCACTGCAATGAAGACCCAACGCAGCGAAAAATAAATAAATAAAATAAAATAGATTAAAAAAATAATAATAAATAAATAAAAGCAGTGCTGTCCTTCATGTGGTCAGCTCTGACTGTGTCCCTCCAGGTTTTCTTTTAGGGCCCCACCTGGACCCTGCTGCCCCCAGCCCGCAGGCCTTGGTTCAGATGCTCCCTGTGGGGAAGGCCTTTCCCTCTGTCTTGTCTGTCTGGTGGACCTCACCCCGCCTTTCAAGTGACCTCGCTGTGCAGAGCCTTTCCTGGCCTGGCATCTAGACTGTGCAGGACTCGCCTCAGGTCCTGAGCCCGGGCTGCCTCTCCTAACCCCCGTATTCCCCTCTCCCTGGGCTCAGCTCTGTGTCCCCAAGAGGAGGGTTTGTCCATTTCTGCCGGTTCTGATGCCTCTAAACGCACACGCTTTCCCTGTCTGGAGGAAAACCCTTTAGATAAAAGAAAAAGTTACAGCTAGAGAAGTTATTTTGCGAAACTTTATTATGTGAATTGCAGCAGTTAAGGGTCATCAAGATGAAAATCCCGGAACACTGAGAAGAGCTGCCAGGCAGTTGGGCATCCTTGCCGCTCACCTCCTCCTCAGATGCCAAACGGCCTGAAGCTGTGGCTCCTGAGGGCTCAGGGCGTGCGGCGCTCACCATCCCTGACTGCAGTTTGGGCCCCAGGGTCCTGCAGAAACACCTTCCAGAAGGATCCTTTTAGCTCCATCACCCTCCTAGCTCTGTCTGTGGAAGGGAAGCCTTGTTCCAATTTGCCAAAGGCCAGGCAGGAACGGGACAGGCGTCTTTCTCAGGCCTGCTGCACTTTTTCCTCTCCCGTCCAGGCTTCCCCTTACACAGAGTGGCGAGGGCCACCGTGTGACACATCACTGACGTGTCGGTGGCTAGGAAGTTTTCCATTTCTCCATATTTTCACCTGAGAAGAGAAGCAGGCTTTCCTGGAAAGTTACCTACTTGACTTTGAAAGCCTGAGGGTGGTGGGGTGGCCGTGAGCTGCTTCCAGGGGCAGCCACCCCCTCGTTTGGGGGTTCCTCGTGGGGTGCAGCGGTGTTCCAAAGCGGGTGCTGCAGGGTGCACCAGCCTGGTGGATTCCCGCCTCCGTTCCAGCTCAAAGCCTGGCGCACTGGGTGTGGGGTGGCCATGGGGTGACTGGGCGGTGAGCAGGACGCAGGGGCAGCTGGATCCAGGCTCATCCTTTGGCTGGTCCGCTGGCTGCTGTGCCCCTCACATCTGGGAGGGGTCACTGTGCTCTTCCCCTAGCTCCCTAGTCACCCAGTCAGCCCTGCGGCATTCGCTCCAAATACCGGTGCTTTTGCTTAGGAAACCCACATCCGGTCACGACACCTTCGCCCCTCTCCCCCGCCCAGCCGGCCCCTCAGCTCCTCTGAGTGTAAATCCAGGTGGTGGCACGCCGCCCCAGCCTTCCCTGTACGATCCAGGCCCTGCTTCCCTCTCCAGCCTGACTTCTCGCTGGCACCCCCTCGCACCCTCCCCCTGGGTGGGTGCATCGTGCTGAGCTACGTACAGTTCTGTGAAGTTGCTTTATGGTCCGCTCCACCGTGCTTTTGGCCGGGTGGCTTCCTCCAGCTGCAGTGCTCTGGGCCCCTTGGCATACACCTTACTCAGTTTTCTTTCTGTCAAAGTGACCCATGCACCTGGTCTGAAAAACAAAGCAGTAATACAAGACTGGCAGCAGAGTCCTCGGCCCCCGGCCTTCCTCCCCCTGCATCCCATCCCCGCGGGCTGTCACTCTATGTCTTGGTATGAGGAACTGTAGACTTGCCTTCTCTGTTTCTAAACACTCTGCAAATTCTGCAGGTTTTTACAGTCTAGCTGTATTTATTGCCATCTTCCTCTGGACGCAGAGAGGTTACCTCTCATGGTTCCCTTCCCTCTTCTCGTTCCCCACCGTCTCAGTGTAGCTCATGTCACAGTGTTTGGGAAATGGGGATCCATCGTGCTCCTGTGGCTGGAACTGGGATTCGGGACTGACTGAGCCACCGGTACCTGCCGTGTGTGATTTTCTGCTTTACCCTAGAGTTGTTTCTCTGTGCGGGAGGTGGGGACTCCTGCGTGGCTTCGGGGGTCTGGCTGCCCCCCGTGCCTTGGAAGTGGTCCACCTGCGTTCAGCTGCCGCCGGGCCTCTGGAGTTCTCTGCCGCGGATGGGCCTCCCCTTCTCAGGCAGCAGGTTTTAGTCTCTTCACCACTCTGCCGAGTCAGCTCCCTCTCTCTCATCCACGTTCCATCTTCCAGATTTTTGTTGACATTTCTTGTCTGCTCTCGTCTCCTCCTTGATGCCCTCGTTCTTGTTTATGACATTGTTCCTTTCCTGTTGTGTTGATGAGGTCAAGGGTGGGGGCCAGAGATGAATCTTCCAGGTTTTGAGTTGGCTTCAAGGTGCGTCTCAAGCAGCAGCTCACTGGGAATCTTCCCCGTGTCCCCCTTCCTCAGGGAGGAGCCCACCTCTACTCCGGTGTGTCCCGCATCACCTGCACACCTTTCTTGCGCGACATCCCTAAACACTTGCACTGTTAGACTTCCCCTCCCTCCTTCCAGTGAGCCACTGGAGGGTAGGAACTGTGTGTAATCGTAACCTCCGAGGCTCCTTCAGAGTCGATCGGTGTTCACAGACTGGGTAAATCAACGTGTGTGATGGACTCGGAGCAGGGCGAGTGTGGAGGTGGCCTTGGCCCCAAGGGCAGCTTACACAAAGGGGTGCTCAATAAGCGCTGGCCAAATTGCTGATTTATGAGACGCTCCCGAACCGTGGCTTTCAGGAACAAGAGATGTGCTTCTGATGCTGGTGACAGCTCAGCTTCTGGACTGGATTCAAGCAAGAGCCTAGGTGATTGTAATATACATGCATTTCTTATTTTTGTCCCAGATTTCAGTACTGCCACAGTTTTAAAAAATAAGAATTAAAGCCCGTTTAAAAGAGATGAGTATTAGAAAAAAATAGCTTATTATGGGTTGATTTTTCTGTTATTCCTGGCTTTTCAGAAAAAAAAAAAAAGGTACTTATAATAGGAGTTCTTTGCATACACCATTTTGTGACAGATTTCTGGTTCAGTCTCAAATGTGATATTTTACATCCAATTAGAACGAATGAGTCCCAGTGGCTGCATGGTTTGGGTTCACAGCCCAACCAGCCAAATAATTACATCAGTAAGCGTAACAAAATCATGTTCTTGCATTTGTATAGTATGTCACAATGCTTTCTCATGTACTGCCTCTTACAGAAATTCTGTGATTTAAGCAAGGAAGGTATTTTTATCTTGCTGTAAGTTTTAGAGGAAGAAACTGGGGCTCAGGAGAGATTAAGAGTACTGACCAAGGCCACACAGACTCTCGTTGGCCACGCTGGGCCTTGAACCCCAGGTCCGTTGAATCCACAACTAGCATTTGTTGCTCTATACCTCTCTGCTTCCTTTCGTCATGGACTGTTTGCAATGTCAATTTCCCAGGTGGGAATTTTATTGAGAAGGAAAGACTCAAAGTACAGATGAGTATGGAGTTGTGATATTGGTATCGTTTTCATAAAAATGTTTCCAAATTTTATTTTTTAGAAAGCAGATGCACTGTTGTAGAAAAAATGCTATTTGTTTCTCATTCATTTTCTGCTTATTAAAGTATTTCTTACATTTTAGTTTTCTCTCTTAGACAGCTAGTGATTCTGCCGTCTGATTCTAAGAGGTACGGGGACGGAGAGCTGAAAGAAAAGCCAAAACCATGCTGTAAACGTTAAGACTCAGGCAGTTGAAATAAAAGGTGGAACAAGATGCCAGGGAAGCGCTCATCATAAGAAAACTAATTTGCTTATAATAATACCAGAAAAAATAAACAAGACAAAGAGTTTTATTAAGACAAAGAGGGATGTTTTATAACGATAAGAGGTTCAACTCGTTAAGTAGAGGTACCTTTCCTAAATGTGTGTGTACCTAATAACACAGCTTCGTAACGCATGAAGCGAACATTGACAAGAATAAAGAAAGAAATAGACCAATTTCCAGTCGTAGGCAGAAATTTTAACACCCCTTCCTGAGTAATTGATAGAATAGGTAGATATAAAAATCAGTAAAGGGAGGTATGGATAGTGCTGTCACCCAGCTGGATCTCATTGGTGTGTAGAATACCACATCCACCAACTGAAGAATGCACATTCTTTTCGAGGACATATGGCACATTCACCAAGTAGACCATATGCGCTGCCAAAACAGGTCGTGATAAATATCAAAGGACTGAAATAACACCAAGTTCATCTGACCAAATCCTTTAAATTAGAAAGCAGTCTACTGTGATACCCAGGAAATCCTCAAATATTTGGAAATTTATCAACATACTTCTAAATAACTCATGGATCAAAGAGATCACAGGGAAAATTAGAAAACGTTTCAAACTGAATATGACAATACATATAAAAATGTATATGATACAACTAAACAGTGCTTGGAGGGGAATCTATACCTTCAAATGCCTATATTAGAAAAGAATAAAGGTTCAAATCAATGATCAAAGCTTCTACCTTAAGAAGCTAGGAGGAGGGTGGGGTGGGAGGAAGGGGGAGAAGAGAAAAAAAAAAGCTAGGAAAAGAAGGGGAATAAAATAAAGGTGGAAATCAGTAAACTGAAAAGTGTACAAACAAGAGCAAGAATCAAGAAAATCTAAAGTTAGTTTTTTGAAAAGATCAGTAAAAACTTGTAGTTAGACTTGACCAATGGAAAAAGAGAGAAAACGTGAATTACCAGTGTCAGATATGAAAGAGGAAACATCACTACAGACCCTACAGACACTAAACAATAAGTGGATACTGTTGACAGCTTTATGCCAATAAATTCAAGAATGTTCATGAAATGGACATATTCCTTGAGAAACATGGCCTAACAAAACCGATGCAAGAGGCAATTGGAAACTCTCATACCAGTTTAAAACGTAAATTTGTAATTAAAAAATCTTCACATGAGGACAGTGTCAGGGCCAAATGGCTTTTCCAGTGAACCCTGTCTCAGGAGGAAATAATAAATACTGATTCTCCAGAAAGTCTTTCATTTCAGAAAAGAGAGAACACACGTCTCAGCTCATATTAAGGTGGCACAGCCCCGAGGCCGAAGCCTTACAAAGACAGTGTAAGAAAAAGAAACTAGAGACCAACACTCCTGATGAATAGACAAAAATGTCTTTAAAGTATGTTAGTAAGTTGACGTTTGCTTCAACCCGTGGAGGATTAGCTGTCAAAGGAATTGCTCCCCTGTTGTAACAACTGGAAAACTGCCCCCAGTACTTGAAATAGCCGCCTTGGGACCTTGAGGAACAGGGGATGCAGGACTGTGTCCCTGAACGAAGGGGAACAGCAAGGTGAGCTTTACATTTGCTCCTGTTTACAGTTGGAGGCAGTTTGCAGGCTGCAGCGCAGCTGAACCTGGCGGTCTTGCTGAGTTGAGGACTCAGGAAAGGGGGTTCCCAGAGGCCGAGACAGAGCGTGTGGAGCAGAGTGCTGGACAGGAGAGAATAGCTAGAGGTAGAGCCCAGGTGTCGGCACAGCGTCCCTCCAAGTCCTTGGCCGAGTGCTGATCTGTTCACGGGTGGGGTGAGATTCCACGAGGCAGGGAAAGGGTCACCAGAAAGCAGTCAGTCAAACAACCACCAGAGCTCACGCAGGCGTCGGCTGTGGGGTGTTGCTGGCCATCACTTGCTGCCGGTACCGGGACTGGGAAGTCGTTCTGGCCAGTAGCTGAACATGGGAGAAACCCTGTGTGCTCAGGGCCCGCGTGCTGGAGAAAACACGCTCTGCAGGGCCTAAGTGCGGGAGAAAGCGTGCTCAGGGGCAGGTGAGAGCTAAAGGGAGCTGGGGACCACTCTCTGCAGGAGCCTGGAGAACCTGGACCAGAGCAGCCCTTGCTCCTCGATGGTCCTTCCTTCACCCTCTGCTGAAAAGGAGAGCGACATGCCAGCTGACCAAGGAGAAATATTTATAAGACCCAGTTCCATGATCAGAGAGGCATTAAATTGATAACTGGCACATCTGGCATTCAAAAAAAAAAAGAAAACAAAAACCCAGGCATGC
This sequence comes from Lipotes vexillifer, assembly GCF_000442215.2. Classification (NCBI taxonomy): domain Eukaryota; kingdom Metazoa; phylum Chordata; class Mammalia; order Artiodactyla; family Lipotidae; genus Lipotes; species Lipotes vexillifer. The sequence continues at coordinate 3,177,774 of NW_006780611.1, read as the reverse complement.
AAGGAAATAGGAAAATATGACCTAGAATCAGAAGAAAAAGCAATCATTAGAAACAGACCCATGAATCAATAATAAAATTATTATGAACAACCCAATAAAAAGATGGGTAAAAGCTTTCAATATAAACTTCATAAAAGGTGTAAAAATAGCCAGAAAGCACGTGAAAATCTGTTCAACGTGCAACATCATTACTCATCACAGAATGGCTAATTAAGACTGTAATGAGATACCATTTAACATTTAGTAGAATGATGAAAATTAAAGACCGACGTAACACTAAATTTTGACCAGGACTGGAGCAGTGAAAACTTTCATACATTAATGGTGGAAAGTGTAAAATGGTACAACCACTTCGGAGAACCACATGGCAGTTTTTTTTTAAATAAGGTTAAAGATGTATCTGTCCTGTGACCCAACAGTTCCGCTGCTTTATATTTGCCTGATAGAATTGGAAACATACACCCATAAAGCAGGTATCCACAGGAACCTGCACAGCAGCTTTTTCATGGAGGAAAGCTTGTAAATAACCCAGGCATCTGTGAACAGGTGGATGCCTAAACAAATGGTGATATATTCATAGCAAAGAATACTGTCCCTGCTTGTAAAGAAGGAACTACTGTTACACGCATGACTCTGACAGACACATTATGAGCAGAGAGGTAGGACACAAATGAGGGCATCCCGTGTGTAGCATTTACATGAATTTTAAGGACAGGCAGAGCTAATCTGTGGTGATAGGTATCAGAAAGGGGTTAGCTCGGAGTGGGGGGCAAGGAGGTGCTAGAAGAGGGTGAGAGGAGCGTTCTCAGTCTTGTTGGGGGGCTATATTCATTCTTTTATTGTGTATAAATTACACTTCAATTAAAAATGTGACACCTGCCCCCCCCCCAAAAAAAAAAAAAAAGAAACACTTCTGAAGGGCTGGAGGGAGGAATTGGTCTTGCATCTCTCCAGTACTTACTGCCAAGCAATCGCAAGGCACTGCATCAGGACAGACAAGCAGGAGAATCATGGGGTCTGACCCCCAGGAACTCATAAGCCCCCTCTAGGAGGTGAGACTGATGCTCCTGGCGTGGCCCTGAAGGTGGACGGGCTCCGGGCCTGAGCCTGTGCATCCGGAGCCTGTGCTCCGCAACGGGAGAGGCCACAACAGTGAGAGGCCCGCCCCCCCCCCAAAAAAAAAAAAAAAAAGAAACACTTCTGAAGGGCTGGAGGGAGGAATTGGTCTTGCATCTCTCCAGTACTTACTGCCAAGCAATCGCAAGGCACTGCATCAGGACAGACAAGCAGGAGAATCATGGGGTCTGACCCCCAGGAACTCATAAGCCCCCTCTAGGAGGTGAGACTGATGCTCCTGGCGTGGCCCTGAAGGTGGACGGGCTCCGGGCTCTGGGCTCCAGGTGGCACTCACAGAAGAGGGAAGGGGGCGAGGGCTGGAGTCGTCAGGAAGGTATCCTAGATCTGGAAGAGGCTGAGCTGGGCCTGGAAGGCTGGGTGGATTTTGAAAAGTTGGCGGTAAAGGTGGAGACGGACAGGAACTTTGTAGAAACACAGCAGGGTAGACAATGAAAGGTAGGTCTTCAGCATCCTCGAGCCCTCTCCCTGAACCCCTCCCCAGGTCTGGCTGTGCTTCTCGATTCCTGTGTGTGCTGGCAGGGATGCTCAGTGCGGCTACATTCTCTTCTCTGTTGTTCTCTTTTCATAATTTAGAGAAGTTTATTCCCTGTCCACCCACAAAACCATACCCATTCTTTTCCATGGCAACATTGTCATCCAGTGGGGATGTGACAGGGTTTTTAATCATCTCTCTATTAATAGACACTTTGTTTCTAATTTTCTGTTACGATTGTACTCAGATGCTAACGCCCTTGTGTGTAATCCTTGTGTACCTTTGCAGACATCCTTGTCGAATAGGTTTCTTCAAGTGAAGTTGCTGCTCAAGCATTATACGCCATTAAAATTTGACCACCAAAAAAATTATATCAATATACACTCTTACCAAACTATAAGAGAGTGGCTGTTTACCCAGAATCTCATCAATATTGGGCATTATTTAAGATTCTAACTTTTGACAAGCATCTTGGTTTAATAATGTCGTTAGTTCTTTGATCACCATTAAGGTTACGTGCCTAGTTTTGTACATTTATAGCCATTTCTGTCGCCTGTGAATTTTCCACTTTTCTGTAGATTGATCACTCTTACTTTTTTATGTGTGTTCTTTACATATTAGTGATGTTAACCTTTTAATATTTTATGTTGCATGTGTATTTTTCCGATCTGTCATTTGTTTTTTTTAACGTAGTTTCTTTCACCGTACAGTCATTTTAAACTTTTATATAGTTAATTTGTTAAGCTTCTCATTTATAGTTTCTGAGATTTGTGTCTTGCTTCGGAAGACCTTTTTCCCATCCCAAAGACAGCAAGATATTCTCTTATATTTTCTTGTATTTTAAAAATCATTCCTTTAGACACATGTTGCATTTAGATCTTTGGATCTTTAATCATCTGGAAATACGTTTTTGTATGGTAAGATATATGTTCTAACTTACTTCTCTGAAAATAGATACTATATTGTTGGGACGTCATTAGTTTGGTGGGCCCCTTGACTTGAAATGCTCTTTTTATCACAACTAAATACAGGTTTGATGGGAACCACTTAATTCTGTTACACGTCTCTCTCTCTTCATCGTAGTTTTGCTGTAGAATCCTTATGTCTTAATTACTGTAGTCCTGGTATACATTTTCTTATCCGTTAATGCAAATTCTCTTACGTCATTCTTTTTGGACATTTTATTGGCTGCTCTTATGCATTTGCTCGTCCAGATGAACTTCAGGTCAGCTAATTACGTTTCCGTCTGTCCTGAAACTTACATGCAGTCTGTCCTGTTGGAATTTGGATTGGCTTTGCTTCCAACTTAAAGATGGACAGTTGACAGCATTGTAATTTTGAGCCTTAGATCCAGTCTTCTGTGTCTTCTTGTTTTTATCTCCTAAATGTCTCTTTGGTCACTGCCCTTCTCTCACTGTCACCATCGTAGCCACCATCACCTCTGCCTTGGGCTTCCTAAGTAGCCCCTGAAGTGGGCTCTTTGGGGCCACTGGCCCCTCTGATCCTTTTTCCACTGTGGTCAAGGCTTCGCATAAGCTGTTCCCTGGGCCCAGAATATTCTGCTTCCGGCCCCCTCTTCTCTCAGTTGATCTCTCCGCATCTCTAGGTCTTAGTTCAGATCTCATGTCCTCAAGGAGACCTCCCTAACTGGGTATACCTTCCCACTGAGGGCTTCGTTGTGCTTTTCACCTGGTCTTTTAAGCACTTCATCCTGTCATGATTTTACATTTGCCATGACCTTGGAGTGGGAGGTGAGTTCCCTGCGCCTGGGGGCTGTGTGGTGGTCACTTGAGTAATTCCCCTACCGCTGGCCTCGTGCCTGGCCCCGTGGATGTGTTCCTTAAATACTTGTTAATGTCAGTCATTGAGCTCAGTGTTTTCCTCTGTTTCTTTATGTCTTTAAGTAAAACCCCTGTGGTTTTCTTCATATGGTGGTGTGCATTTCTTGTTAAGGTTGTGCCTGCCCAGTTTTCTATTTGTTTTGTCAGTGGTGACAGGCTATTGATTTTTGTCCCTTGCATCTGCCCGTCTTGCTGAACTCAGAACCCTGGTCCCTGCCTGTCTCCTGGTGCTGCCGGCCTCTCTGCTGGCTGCGTCCTCAGGCTGGTTGGATTCTGGGTGGCTGTCGCAGTCCCCAGCCTGACCTCTGACCTGAGCAACATTCAGAGGAAGCAAGAGAGGGTTATACCTCCGACACATTTCCCAAGAGCCAGGAGGAGCTTTCTCAGAAGCCCCCAGCTAATTTGCTCTCTCTTCTCAGTGGTTCACATAGCGTCCCAGGCCCATTGCCAGATCAGCCACCGCTGAGGGCGTGGCTTAGCTCCATACCAGCCAACCCGGTCTAAGTTTAGAGTGAGGCAGGTGGGTTCAGCCTCCCCTGGGCTGCCGGGGGTGGTCACTTTGCATAACCAGGATTCTCCTGGAAAGGTGGAAGGGTCGAATGGGCCCCGGGGTGAAAGTCCACACCTGACATCTGTCAGAGCAGCCCTGTTACTTCTCCCATCCACTCATTCCAACACCATAATAAAGTTATAAGATTTCCTGATGAAGAGCCATCCTCTCATTCCTGGAGTAAATCCTGCTGGTGTCTGCTGTTCTTTGGATATCCAATTGTGTTTTGATCTAAGATTTCGATCTTGTCTGTGTTCCAAGAAGCCTTCTTAGTAATGGAAGTTAATCGTGGGGAAGGACTCCGGGACGTGAAGGTCTCTTGGTTGCTGTGCCGCCACGGCCAAGTCACCTAACCTCTCTGAGACTGTTCCTCATTCACTTTGTAGGATTGCAGCCCTAATGAACTCAAGCTGTTTGGAGGATCAAATAATATATATGAAAGCTTCTTTTAAACACCAGAGCTCACACAACGTCAGAACTGTGTCTCATACTATCTATTTAAGGTACCATTTTTATGAGTTTCTTTCATGAAGAGAGAGAACATTAACGACTGAGATTTCTCTCGGCTTTCTTCATAAACGATCATCAGAAAGCCAGGCTCATGCAGTCAGAGGGGCCCTGGGAACATGATTGGTAAACATTGCGTTACTGGTGTTCGGATATTAGGTTCCTGCTTTTCATAATATCCTTAGGGAACTGGGGAAGATTTGATATTTTCTGAGATTGCCGTAAAATGCAAGTTATCGCTGGTAACGTCGCCCAATTATTCTGTACTTATTTTACTTAGACTTTAGTAATTGGAAAAAGATTAGATGCCAGGACTTTGTATTTTGTTGATTATATTACCAAAGTCTTCTCTTTAATCATTTCTTTTATTCCTAGTATTAATCATTAGCTCTGAGCTGTTAGGTGGAGGACCTAATGGTGGATTCCTAACTTAAAGGAAAGAAATAATTACTTCAGTTTCTGTGGCATTGACTGTTATCTATGTACAAATTGAAATGTGTTCTCTAGCTGTTCAGAGCATGTGATGGAGACACTGGAGGAGACCCAGAAGGTCAGACAGAATTCAGGGGCCCTTATCCTTGCCCCACCCCCCTGGCCCAGGCTGTGCCCCATCCTGCCCTTCGTCCAGGCTCCTCTGCCCCGCCCCTCTGTGACCCGCCCCCCCCACCCCCCACCCCTTAGGTAGGTGTTCGTTAGGGCAGCAGTGACTTGTACTCTTTAAACTTGATTGTCCTTGGTGTGTGTTTAATACTCTACATCCTTATCAGTGCTGTGTAGACACAAGTGTATCTCCATGAAGGAATGTCTTTCAAAATCAGTCCTGGGAAAAACACCTCAAGTAGGTCTTCTTAAACAGTAAGTGGTGAGAGTAACATGGGATGAAAGAAAGATGTGAAGTTGGGAGGGGGAGGGAGTGAGAGAGAGAGAGAGAGAGAAGGAAGGAAGAGGGTGGGAAGGAAGGAGGGGTGGAAGGAAGCCGAGTCCTCTGGACCTCACCTGTCTCGGTGGCTCCAGGGACATGGGTGCATTTAGCAAACACGTGCTAAGATTTAAATGTAAACAGGTCACGTTTAGCTTTGCTTGAATAGAGTGGAAACTTCTCTCGTCTGTTGAGAACAGTCAGTATCTGGAATTTTTATCATTTACGTTCAGTCTGGTTTCATTTCCGGGGCTCTTTGCCCCCTAGTAACTGCTGGAGGACGTTACCACACAGTGGAAGGTTTGCTTGCTGTTTGTAACCCTGTTCTTCCCTGTCTCTTTTTTGTCAACAGAAGAATTGCGGAAGTTGAGCTGGTCCGGGATCCCGAAGCCCGTCCGTGCCATCACGTGGAAGCTGCTCTCGGTAAGTCCCCCCGGGCCTACCTGCCCGTGCATCTTCCTCCTGCGAGGACAGGCTCCCCTGGCCTGGCCAGGCTCCCGGCCCTGTCACGTGCCCTGTCTGTGCCGCGGTGATCTGGGCCTTTGCCGGGGCCAAGATGGCATTTCCCATCCTTTGCTTAATGTCAAGCTTGGTTTGACAAGGCTGGCAGAAAATGAGGATAAGTCATCATTTATGACAGCTGTATTCTTTTTCTCTGATTGTATTGGTTTTTAAAGTATAGAAAAGTTCCAGCATAGAAAATTATTTCAACTCTGAGGGTCCAAACAGGGCAATATGTTTGACTGAGGATTTTTTTTTTTTAAATGTTAGTAACCACGACATTAGAAACAGTTTGTGTTTGTGTGATGGAGGCTGGAGTTGTGGCTCGCTCACCGCTGGTGCTGAGCTGCCCGTCGTGGAGGCTTCTGGAGAAGTTCGGGTGCTGACGCTTCACCTGAGTCCACGTCAGAAGTGAGCTTGGCCCTGCTGGAAATTTCAGAATAGTTTATTGACAGCTTTCTTCCCCTTTCCTTTTCTTATTATTTTTGGAGCTAAGTTAATAAGGACCCCTAAGAGTTTACTCTAAATTGGGTCTGACTTTCAGCATTTAAGACTCTTTCTTGCTAATGAGTCTTGATAAATTTGCAGCTTAGTACCTCGTAATCCTACTTGCAGATGCAGCTCTGAATGGTGAATATTTATTGACTAAATATTCTCTTGCAATTAAAATTAGACCTACTGCAATTGCTTATGTTTTTGTTGTTTGGTGTTTTTTATTTTAAGCGTTTGTATCCAGTTTTCCAAATGTCCTCTAAGATAGGTTACAGGAAGTTTGGGTGAAAATACCTTTAAGAGCCTCTGTTGCGGTTTTGTCTTTGTTAAGGGTGTGCTGCCCCTGGTGGAAAGTCCTCCGTGAATTACGTTGTCCTGTCCTCTTTCCTTTTGTTCTCAGCCTCTGCGGGTCGTGGTTTAGGTCCCCTCATGTGCTGCCCAGTGATTGACCTGGAAGAAGGGCCAGCTGGGACTCAGTGGACAGAGGGGCAGAAGAGGAGATAGCACAGGCTCCACTTGGCTGATCTGAAGGGATGGGAGGAGGTGGGGAGAGTCTGTAACCAGGAGTGCTGGGGATGCGGGTGACAGAAAGTCCAGCCTGCTCACGCACATTTATTCACTGAACCACCACTGATTACAGGGGCCCTTTGCCCGGAGGCAGAGGGGAATTAGACACTAGCCCACCACAGTGGGTTGGGGTGCTTGGGTTTGGTCAGGGGTGCAGCAGGGTTTGCTCTGGGGACCACAGACTGTGGGAGGTATGGGATGCAGGCGGGCACTGTGGGCGAGAGGAGGGCAGCAGTGTAAGTGCCGAGGGCACACGTACTGGGGGGAGGCCTTCACTCCCAGGGTCTGCAGGTGGTGGCGGTGGGTGAGAGGTGGGGGAGAAAGGACAGAGATGAGTGGGGCAGTTCTGGCTCTCTTAGGCTTGCGTTGATGGCTGAGCTGAAAAAAAAAAAAGAGCGTTGGGGTCAATGAGCAGAGCCTGTCCTTCCAAAGGGGGGCCACCAAGAAAGAGGGGGCCGTTCCAGGGCAGTGCAGACTCACGCAGTGCCAGGCAGGGCTTCTTGGAGAAGGTGGGATGCTTCTGTGGCATCTCGAAGGGGGAGTCGGGGCTCCTCCGGAGAGGGACATGAGGAGTCACGTGGCCTGGGGCACGCAGCAGAGGCAGGGCCAGCAGGAGTCAAGGCCGAGGCGAGCCAGCTCCCCAGGAACCAGCAGGCTGAGCCCTTGGACGAGGGAGGGGATGGGGAGGCACGGGGAGCTGGAACCAGGGGAGGCCGGCTCTCAGGGGCCACACCCCGAAGGCTTGAAGTGGGGGGCTGGGGGGCTGCTTTTCTGGTGAAGCCAGGAGCCTCTTGCAGGGGCCGTTGGTTGGCTTATCCGTTCATTTGATCAATATTTATCAAGCGTTTTCCGTGTCTCAGGCACTGTGTGTGATGCCAGGAGGTAGCAGGGAAGGGAAAACGACCACGTCCCGTCCCTCACGGGGCCTGCGGAACAGGGTGGAGTCCCTGCCTTCCTCTGCTGCTCCCAGGACAGAGCTGGATCTCACTGCATGGAAAGGAGCCCATCTTCCCAGGAGCCCGCGTCCCCAGTGCGCTGCTATCTCCCGCTCTCTTCCTTTGCTTTTTCACTTGTTTTGCAAGCGTTTATCGAGTGCTTGCTGTGTGCCAGACCGTGCACGTTCGAGAGATTCCTCTGGAAGTGGTGGTCTGTGCCCCTTGGAAGGGGGTTAGAGCTGGGGCAGGGAGAACAGGAGGGGGAAGAGGGGGGCCAGGGCTGCAGGTGTGGGTGGGGCTCGGGCAGCTGAGGAGAAAGCCAGGGTGGGCGCTTTGGAACTGTGCTCACTGACAGTCCAGGCCTGTGTGGGCGAGCAGGGGTGACGCCCCAGCCTGCAGGGCTCCTTGGCTGCACGGGGTGCAGCCACGGGGGCAGGGAGGGGGCTCTGGGCACCCAGGGGCAGGGAACCCAGCGGGTTGAGGGGTGTTGGTCAGACCCGGGTGCGGACAGGCGGAAGGAGGTTGGACCGTGGGCGCAGTCACCTCCTGTCCTGTAAACCGGACCCAGGGGCTTGTTTCTGAGGCTTCCACTCATACCATGGGTGCTCCCGGCGCGGTCAGCCTCAGCGCATGTCCTGTGGCAGGAAGCTCAGGTGCTCAGTGAACCCTGCCCCTCACGCAGCCCTGGTCCAGCAGGTGTTTCTCGTGGGTCTGCCCTCGGCTGGGCCCTGTGCAAGTGCCAGGCCCAAGGGCATCACGGGGATGGTGGGGAGAGAACCCTGCGGGCTCCTGGGCCGCGGGGGTTGGGGGGGGGTGTGTGGAGGAGGGGTCTCCGCAGTCAGGGCTGCCTCTCAGTCGTTCTCTGCCTCCGAGGGTCTCACCCAGCCTGACACTCCTCTCTCCTGGGACGGAAGCTCTCGCAGATCCTGATGTTTGGGCCCATGAAACAGATCTGAGCCTTGGGTGGACTGAGGTGTCAGGGGTGGTACCGACTCCAGCTCGCTGTGACACGGGGTCTGCTGAGCACCCATCCCAGGCTGGGCAGCAGGGACGTGGCGGTTTCAGGTCACCTCTTGACCTTTTGTGGCTTTCCATTCTGGGTCCACATTCTTGTCACCTGGGCAGCTTGGGAAATACTGCTATCTGGGTTCCCCAGGGGTTCTCAGGTGGGCCCGGGGTTGGTGACCGCTGCTCCAGGACACTCTGGCCCGACGTGGGACAGGGCAGGGCACCCCCCAGCCTGCTGGCAGACAGGGCGCTGAGGGCAGCGCACCTGGGCGGAGGTGCTGGGCGGGGGAGCGGCTGGGCCTGACTCAGCCGGATCGTGCGGTCCGGGGCTCAGCTGCCGGGGCGGAGGTGGGTGTCCCAGCCCCCTTGGTGTCCAGGATCAAGAGTTGAACCCAGGATCGGGAAGAATTTACGCTCTGTCCAATTTAGAAAGACCACCAACCGCAGCTGAACTTGAATATGAGTCTAGTTCAAGCCCTGGCTAACGAATGACTTTCCCGACACGTTCAGATTTGTCGTTAACACGATCCTGGTGGCTCGTGGACGAGTACTGTTCTTAACTGATGAGTAGGAAATGCTGCTTTAATGAAGAGATGGGAAACTTGGCTCTGGTCACTTACGGAGAGCTAACACCTGCTCTAGAACTTTCCATTAAGCCACCACTGACGCTGGTTGACATTGAAATTCCATGCAAGCCGTGCAGTAACTTTTAAAAATTAGTCCTGTAGACACTGATTTATTTAAAACAGATAACCAAACAGGACCTACTGTATAGCACAGGGAACTCTGCTCAATATTCTGTAATAACCTAAATGGGAAAAGCACTTGAAAAAGAATGGATACATGTATATGTATAACTGAATCACTTTGCTGTACACCTGAAACTAACACAACGTTGTTAATCAACTATACTCCAATATAAAATAAAAATTAAAAAAATTTAAAAAAATTAGTGCTGTAGAAAATCATATTTTTGACTCTTAAAAATAACTATTTCAGGGGCTTCCCTGGTGGCGCAGTGGTTGAGAGTCCGCCTGCCGATGCAGGGGACACGGGTTTGTGACCCGGTCTGGGAGGATCCCACGTGCCGCGGAGCGGCTGGGCCCGTGAGCCATGGCCGCTGGGCCTGTGTGTCCGGAGCCTGTGCTCTGCAACGGGAGAGGCCATAACAGTGAGAGGCCTGCGTACCGCAAAAAAAAAACAAAAAAAACAAACAAAAAAACACCTATTTCAGAAACATTGAACAAAAACAAAGTAAACACTTGACATTTATGCTAGTCAGTAGTATGGTTAGAAATGATCAGTGAAACTCTGGTATCATCGTTCCTTCTTTCAATATATTGAGGTGAGTTTGCACGTGAACCCAGCGGGAGGCAGCGATTTGATGTTTGTGTCACTGGGACAATTTTGTTATAAGTATATGCATGCATTGTTTTACATTTATGATTAGTGTTTTTATAGCATGCTAATACAGCAATTAAGTTTTCTGTAGTTCTGTCATTTAAAATTCAGTGCATACTTGAATATATTTCATTTGCATAATTTCCAGTCTTGCTTAATTACCTAGGGGCCTCAACTTGCATATGTGTGTTTTCCTTTAGGAACGGGAACGTCAGGAATATGTGTGGGGTTTTTTATTGCCCGTGTCCCCGTTTTGATACCCTTGCCTTTTAGGAGTTCTGTTTTGGTACGTTAGTTAACGTCTGGGGGTGGCGAGAATTTCTGGGTACTCGTTCACATTCACTAAGAATCCTTGGTGGCACTGCAGGTGATCTGCATAAGGCTGTCCGCTCTGACCCCGCCTGACACCGGGCTGGCCCCACTGCCCGGGCCTGGCACACATGTCCATGCCCCTCCTGTGCCAGGCTGTTTCGGGCTTGCCCGGGACCAGCCAGGACATGCTGCCCTGTGTGCTCCATGCGGCTCTGCCGCCTTCTCAGGGCGTCTGTCAGACACGCCCTCCCCAGCCCCCAGGGCAGGGGCGCTCCTTGGGGCGTGACGGTGTCCTTGCACATCTGTTGACATCATTTGTTCATCCACCAAGTATCTATGGAGCATCTGTTGTGTACAGACAGTAGTATCCTGAGCCCTTGGGGGCTGTCTGTGAACAAAAGGGGTGACGGTTCCTGCCCCGATGGAGCTGGCGTTCTGGTGGGATGACACAAGCAGTAAACGCAACAAGTAAACTTCACAGTATCTTCCAAGGAGCTGAGTGCTACAGAACAGAACGCGAGAAAAAAGTAGGGGGGATCCTGAGGGTGAGGTCGGCGGCCAGGGCGACGACCTGTGAGCAGGCACTTGGGCGGGGGCGAGGGACGTGTCCACGCAGGGTCTGGGGCAGCGCGTCCAGGTTCCTGGGTTCCTGGATGTACCAACTCCAGCAGCGCGTGGGCCCTCGGGACGCGGTGCAGACCAGGCGGGCCTGCCGCCTGGAGCCGTGCTTGGACGTTGAGGGTAAGCAGCAGAAACTAGCAGCGTCCTCGGCCCCGATGCCGAGAGGAGGGGCCGCTCCTGTGGAAGGGCCAAGGCAACGCCCGAGCCTGGAGCCCAGACCGAGCACGTGGGAGCTGGCCCTGCAGAGGGGCAGGAGGAGGGCGGGCGGCTTCATCAGGCCCGGCAGGTCCCGTTCTAGGCGCCGTGGCTCCTGCCGTCCGTGCCGCAGCCTGTCCTCGGAGCTGAAAGATTCTCCTGTACACGAAGGTGCACAGCTGAGTTCCCATAACATTTTACCGACAGGAGCATCCTGCGGGCTGGACGTGGACTGTGGGTGGTAGTTTGCTGACCCTGAAGCAGAGGAGAAGGGCCCCGGGCAGAGGGAGCTGCGAACTCAGAGGGGCCACGAGCCAGGGTGGGTGAGGGAGGGGGAGGGGAGAGTGTCCCCCGGCTGCGAGCTGGGGAGGGCTGGGCCGGGCAGGCGGGAGGCCTGGCGCGAGCACGCTGAGAGGGGGCAGGGGCCCTGGGGCGCGGTGCTGGGCGGTCCGGTCCTTCTTTTCCACAGCAGCGCTGGCAGGTGTGCGGGGATGGCCTGGCGGGTGGGGAGAGAAGCAGGGCCTGGTCCACCGGCAGCCGGCCGCCGCAGCATCCCTGCATCCCGTTGCTGTCAGGGAACGCGTGTGTGTGGCAGCGTGGTGGCGGGGGACTCGGTCCCCGCTTCTGTGAACGAAGCCAGGTGGCCCCGAGGAGGTAGGGCCTCAGGTGGGCTGGCTTTGCCTTCAGTCCCCCACCAGGTCTGCGTGCCTCTGGGGCCCATTTCCTCACCTGGGAACAGGGTTGCCATCGGCCTGTGTGCGCCGGCGAGAGTTAGAGGCAGGTCTGTGTGTCACCTGGTGAAGAGCTACACAGTCACGTGTGACTGTGGCAGTTTTAGGACAAAGAAAAAGAAGTAAACCCTGGGAATCGTTGCCCTCCAGGAGGTGACAGAGACTTGACATGGCAGTGAGGCCAGCCTGGGCGTGGTCGATACCCCTGGTCCCAGATGGATTCTCTGAAGCTGCGACTTCCCTCGGGGGGGCAGGGCTGGGAGCCCAGCAGGAAGGGGGCTCTGTGCTGGGGCCCCCCCCAGGCCGGCGTGTCCCAGGTGGTGCTGGCTGCAGAGGCCGCGTCCTGAGCCGCTCAGGTTTGCCGGCTGGCACGTGGAGGCTCTGCAGGCGGGCCCGGCACTTCCGTCTCCACACTGCGGGGCTCCCGTTTGTTTTTGGCGCTGGTGAAATTCCGTGAGGCGGTCTGCTCTTTGGAACACATTTGCCTCACTTGACCGGAAAATAGAGGCAGGTGGGAACCGGGGCCACTCCTTTCCTCGGTAGTAGGGCCGCTCACTATCTGACTCTCGTGTATTGTCAGATGGACCTGCTGCTCTGGGAATGGGCCCCTTTCCGACCAACAGTAATCAGTTGAAGCTGTGTGAGGGCAGGTGTTCTCCATGGGGGCTTCTCCTCGCTGTTGGGGAAGGTGGAGGGCAGGTGACACCTTGTGCCAAGGCTGCTGGGATGTGAATTGCTACACCTCCTGGCAGCGTCACTTGGAAAAAAAGGCATCAAGAGCCTTAAATATAGCCCGTATCCCTTGGAGCTAACGATGCACTTGTAGAAATTTTACTGCTCACGACCACGTATTTTAGAATACTGGACAATTGAAAGTTGTCAGAGCGTTCAGAAATCAAGGAAAGGTTAAATAGAAATCCGTATAAAGAAATATATATGGTGGAAGGCTATGCAGCCTTGGGGATCAGTGGTTTTAGAGCAGGGGTTGGCAAGCTTTTTCTGTAAAGGGCTGCAGAGCAAGTGTTTCAGCGGGTCACATGGTCTCTTTCCGACCACTCAGCTCTACCTCGGTTGTGTGCAGCCATACACGTGAGCAAATGGGTGTGGCTCTGTGCCCCCAAAGTTCTGTTTATAGAAATGGGCAGTGGGCTGGCGTTTGCGGATCCCTGTAGTGGAACAATACGACGTGACAACGGTAATACGGTCATGATTTTAAGTTGAGATACATAAGCACGGAATGTTGGAGAGGAAATTTCCTTAAAAAGGACTAGTCATTAGAAGTAAATTGGGCTTCGTTAAAGTCAGGAACTTCTCTTCATCCAAGGACATCACTAGTAGGGAGAAAAGGCAAACCACGGGGACGAGGAGGAGATGCTTGCAACAGGGCTCACGTCAGACTACATATGGCAGGTGCTTATGGATCAGGAGGAGAGAGGGGGACCACCTGACAGGGGAGGGAAAGGGGCTGCACTCAGATGACGTACACGGCATCCTTCAGTCCACTGGAGATGCAGGTGAAAACTACATTCTGATAGCTGCCTCCGTGAACCCATCGGGATGGCCAAAATGAAAAGATGTCTGATACCAAGTGTTGGTAAGGATGTAGGGCAGTGGGCGTTCCCATGCGCTTCGAATGGGAGTGTAATCACTTTGGAAGATTCTTTAGCAAAATCTGTCAAAGGTATGCCCACCTAGTAGTTCTGTTCCCAGGTATATACTTAACAAAATGCGTATCGTGTGTTATAAAAGGCAGGTACAAGAGTGTTTATCACAGAAACTTGGTAACAGCCCAAATGTCTGTTAACAGAACGGATTTTGTACATGGAGATATTATGCAACCGTGAAAATTTTTAAATTTAATTTAATTTTTTATTTTTGGCTGTGTCAGGTCTTAGTTGTGGCACGCGGGATCTTCTTTGCGGTGTGCTGGCTTCTCTGTAGTTGTGGCATGCGGGTTTTCTCTCTCTAGTTGAGGTGTGCAGGCTCAGTAGTTGTGGCACGTGGGCTTAGTTGCCCCGTGACATATGGGATCTTAGTTCCCCGACCAGGGATTGAACCCACGTCCCCTGCATTGGAAGGCAGATTCTTTACCAGTGGACCACCAGGGAAGTCCCACAACAGTGAAAATTAACTACTGTTTTCGTGTTACAAGATGAATGAATTTTTCAAATATAATGCTGAGTTTAAGCAATGAGGCAAAAAAAAAATAAATAAAAAAAAAAGGTTCTATGTATATAAAGTTCAGAAATAGGCAGAATTTATCCAGGTGTCAGGAGTCAGGGAGGTACCTCTGACACCAGATCAGGAGGTAAGGGTCAGTGGTTGGAAGGCTCCCAGAGGGCCCTGAGACAGGTTCAATCTATGATCATTCACACACACTTGTTGGGAGCGCATGTGCACACACACGTTATGTGTCAGTACATGTTTATTAAAAAGTTTAAATGGTGTGATCCAAATGTGATAAAACAAATGTGCTTGAGTGTGTAATCTGTAATACAGAACAAATGCTAACGGAGATGCCTTAGAGAAATAAAGGGGATGCGTGTGCTTACACAGCTGAGACGATGCAGCTGGACTTAGGTTGATTTCATCATCAAGGCGACTGAGCCCAGCTCTTCTTGAGTCAGCTCTTCATGGTGGACCTGCAGCTCGTGGTTTTCCCTCGTGGTCACAGAGTGGCTGCCGCAGCTCCAGACTGTGCACATTCTCTTTGATTCACAAGCAGCAGCAAAGAAGGCCCCGGGCCTGGCTTTTGTGCCTGCATCGGGTCCCCCCTTTACCCCTGAGCCTGCCGGTCACTGGCTGGTGGGATGGTGTAGCTGTTTAGCTTATTAGCCCATCAAGACCTGTCCTGAAGGAAGGGGATTACCCACCTTCAGGTGGCACATGGGTTGAGACTAGGAAGACGCAGTTCCCAGAGGCTCTTCAGGGCTCTGTTTGAACAAAGGATGCATAGGTGTTTAGCAGTAAGCACAGTGACGTTGACTTTGGATGTGAAAGCGCTTTAAAACGCAGAAAGCACCACAGGGGATGTATTTGTTCATTTTTCACTCATACATGAATGCACTCAGTGAAAACTTGGGTGCCTGCCATGTGGCTGGCACAGTGAGGGGCTGGCTCTGCAGAGCCTCGTGCCAGGTGCTGCTGGGGCGCTGCGTGAGCAGCCTCCTCGAGGGTCAGGTCCAGCCTTCAGAGGGAGTGACGTTGAAGGGACACTCGAGGGATAGGCTTTGGAACGTTAGGAAGAAAGCAAGGCGAAAACCCTTCTTACACGGGCCGCAAGGACCACTAAATATAAAAGAAAAACGTTGTCCACTGGACTTCATGAAAATGTGAAACTTCCGTTGTTTGAGACATAAAAAGGCAAGCCACAGGCTAGGAGAGTATAATCACAGTGCATATATTTGACAGAAAGACTCGCGTCTCGAATGTATACAGCACTCATAAAACTCACTAAGAAGACAAGCAACTGATTAAAAAACTGGGCAAAAGATGTGAACAGACGTTTCACCAGAGAAGAGAAGCAGTGGCAGAAGGGTTTGTGAAAAGACGCTCAGCGTCATGAATCATTCGGGAAATGAAATTAAAAGCCCTTGACAGAGTGATTGATATTAGAGGTTGACAATACTGAGTGTCAGGGAGGGTGTGGAACGTCTGAGATTCTCAGGCATTGTTAGTTGGGATGGAAAATGGTATCATCCTTCTGGGAAAGGATCTGGCAGTTTCTTAGAAAACTAAACGTACACCTACATTATGACCCAGTAACTCTGCTCCTAGGTATTTACCCAGGAGAAATCAAACTGTATATTCATAAAAATCTTGTGCAAGAATATTTATAACAAGCGTTATTTAAAATAACCCCAAACTAGAAACAACTCAAATGATCAGCAAAGAGTGAATGGCTTAACAAACTGCTAAATAGCCGTACCCTGGAAATTCCACCTGGGAAAGGAGAGGAGGGGGTCACTGTTGGTTCCTGAAAGAATCTCAGAAGACAGCAGGCTGCCATACGGCCTTTGTCTCTCCCTTTCCGACTTACTTCACTTAGTATGATCATCTCTAGGTCCATCCACGTTGCTGCAAATGGCATGATTTCGCTCTTTTTTATGGCTGAGTAGTAGTCCACTGCATATATGTAGCACACCTTCTTTATCCATTCATCTGTTGAAATCTAAAATATGGCACAAATGAACTTATCTACAAAATGGGAACAAACTCACAGACATAGAGATCAGATTTGTGGTTGCCAAGCGGGGCGGCGGGGAGGGAAGGACTGGGAGTTTGGGGTTGGTAGATGCAGATTATTCCATATATAGAATGGATAAACAACAAGGTCCTACTGTAGAGCCATTCTCCTGGGATAAACCATAATGGAAAAGAATATAAAAAAAGAGTGTCTATAGGTGTATAACTGAGTCACTGCTGTACAGCAGAAATTAATACAACACTGTAAATCAACTATACTTCCGTTAAAAAGAAGCCAGCAGGCCGAGTGAAGGAAACCTTGCCCCCAGGCACAGGTCCCCATGATTCCACTTACGGGTGATTCTAGGGCGGCAGCCGTGACCTGTGGGGAAGAGGGGGTGGGGGGACCGCAGAGGGCACTGGGGCGGTTTTGGGGCAATGACACTGCTCCAGTCTTCACGGGGGCAGCAGTCGCATGGCTGTACACCTTTGTCAGATGTCATGGAACTGTTTCCTGAAAAGAGGCATCTTCTGTTGTATCTCTGGTGTGGTGGTAATGTTGACTGAAAAAGTAGAAAATGTAAGACAGGAGTCTGGGCTCTTCATGGCCACCCTTTGCTGCCTGCCGGACCCTTTCTGAGTCTGTATTAGTCCTGCGGCTGCCAGAGCCCAGGAGTCTTTGGAGAGAGGAGAAAAACGTGCATGAGAGTTTACACGTATGCGTGCGTACACACGCACACACACACAAGCATATGCACGTGTATGTGTATATATATATATATATATATGCATGTGTATAGGTGTACGTGGACACACATACACACACATGTATGCACACACACATGTATGGTTGTAGGGCCTACACACTTCTGAGCTCTCCATGGTGTCCAAGGCATTTAGAGAAGGGGGCTTTCATCTCTCAGTTGTGCTATAGATGAGCGCGATAAATGCCAGCCTGCTGTGCTGGCTCCGGCCCACTCTCGTACGGCTGCAGGTGGAGTTCCATCACCTCGGTGGAGGCTGCAGATGCCTGAGCCCAGACCCCATGGAGTGCGGTTGAGGGGGGTACTTCCATGGGGCTCAGCTCACTGCTTTTCTTTGTGTCTCTTTCTTCACAACTCATTTGTCCTCCCCTCTGTGTCAGATTTCAGAGCGCCAAGCTCGTTTAAGATGTGAGCCTTTTGGGCTTCCCTGGTGGCGCAGTGCTTGAGAGTCCGCCTGCCGATGCAGGGGACGCGGGTTTGTGCCCCAGTCTGGGAGGATCCCACATGCCGCGGAGCGGTTGGGCCCGGAGCCTGTGCTCCGCGGCGGGAGAGGGCACAGCAGTGAGAGGCCCGCGTACCGCAAAAAACAAAAACAAAAACATATGTCTTTAGTCCTTGAGGGCCTGATGAGCTAGTTGCCAAATACAGAACATTTTAATACTAAAACAAGAGACAGGGAGGAAAATAGGGAAAAATGGGGTGGAGAGCAGGGGGGAGATGGCTTTTATATAATAATAGCACACATGAAAAATAATCTATGTTGTTACAAATACTGGTTAACTAACTACAAAATAACAAAGTACTCTGTTATTTATATGATAGCCCATACTATAAAGCTGCCCCCCTCTTCTTTACAAAGGAAAAGCACAATACCAGCCTTATTTACAACATGTGCTTTACTTCTCTCCCACAAACCAAAGCTTAGATTTTGCTTTTCCTGACTTCTGTCATGGGGACGAGCACACAGACTTACCATTCATTTTTTTTCATCTTTTTTTTTTTTTTTTTTAATCTGCATTCTCAGAATACCTCTTGCCTTTTATGGTACAGTAAGAGTATCTTTAAAACTGCTTTTCATAAGTTTCTACCTGCTTTCTATAATTAGGTCTTATTATTTTAAAATTTTGGACAAAATTAATCAGTACCTGTTCAAAAACATTAATATAATGGTACCACTGTATGACTGTTATGTGTCTGTACCCTTCCTTATTCGCTAATTGGACAAAAAAAAAAAAAATCAAGTAATATTTCTTTTAACAAGAGAATGTCCTGAGATTTTTCAGATAAATTAAATAAGAATGAAGAAAGTCACTGTTTAATGCTCTGTGTGAAGGATCACTCTTGGTAATACAAGCAACTTAGTATGAGGAAATATAAGCTATTCAGAAGTTCACTATTTAGAAAAAGGAACTGAATCTTAAAATACAAGCAAATAACTAGATACTTTTTTTAAATTTTTATTGAAATATAGTTGATTTACAATGTTGTATTAGTTTCAGGTGTACAGAAGAGTGATTCAGTTATACATATATGTTTATATATTCTTTTTCAGATTCTTTTCCCATATATATTATTACAGAATACTGAGTATAGTTTGCTGTGCTATACAGCACCAGCCCCAAACTTTTTGGCACCAGGGACTGGTTTCGTGGAAGACAGTTTTTCCACGGACTGGGGGCGGGGTGAGGGGGATGGTTCAGGTGGTAATGCAAGCGACAGGGAGCCCTGGGGAGTGGCAGATGAAGCTTTGCTTGCTGGCTGGCCCGCTGCTCATCTCCTGCTGTGCGGCCTGGTTCCTAACAGGCCAAAGACTGGTACCAGTTTGTGGCCCGGGGGTTGGGGACCCCTGCTATACAGTAGGTCCTTGTCGGTTGTCTATTTTATATATAGTAGTGTGTATATGTTAATCGCAAACTCCTTATTAGATACTTATATCAAAACAGAATATTTTACTTTGGAAACCTGTGCTGAAGGAAGTTGAAAAGCATTGTAAGCTATTGAAAGATTTGGGGAGAGATGCTGATGTACGATTTCAAGGATTTTTCATCAGCCACAGCCAAAAAAAAAAAAAAAAAGATGTGAGCCTTTTGATTACAGACTTCTTTCTCACAGAGACTCCAGGAATTACCATTAACCGTATATACTTTTTTTTTTTTTTTCTCATGCAGGGTTACCTTCCTGCCAACGTAGACCGAAGACCAGCCACTCTCCAAAGAAAACAGAAAGAATATTTTGCTTTTATTGATCACTATTATGATTCTAGAACGGATGAAGTTCACCAGGATACATACAGACAGGTGGGGATACGCCTTCTTTTTCTTGTCACTTGAACCACTCGGTGACGTCTGCCTTCTTGGAGGAAACGCTTTATCTGGCAGGTTCCTGATTGGGTCACAGATCTTTATTTTCTAGTAAATAAATAACCTTGAAAACAAATAATGGTGAATTCCCGCTGATGCTAGCACCTTGCACATCTCCAGTTCCTTCTGCAAAAGTGGGAAGGGGGCTCTTAACTGGAGCCACAGAACAGGGAGCCCAGACCCCTTGCCGTGCACTGAGATCCTCCCCCCCCCCCCCCCCGCCCGCCGCTCAGCAATGCTAACCAAACTACTGTTTTAATGATAGTGAGCACCAATTTAAAAAAGTGATCTTATTTATCAATTATCTTTCTAGCTAAAATGGCAGTCCCCCCCCCCGCCCCCCGACCCCCGCCCCGCCCTGGGTGGAGGGTGTCTTGTGACTCAGCCAGCGGCCGTCTGACCAGAAGGTCAGGAGCAGACATTTGTCTGGGTCGGGTCAGACATGTGAGTCCCCTGGGCCCCGTGGGTGCCGTCCTCTGCTGCTGTCAAGGGCGTGATGTAGGTAGAGGAGAGCCATGCTGCTCGGCTTGGTTCTGGAGACACACAGTTCAGTCCATAGCAGAGGTGTAGCCAGCTTATAAGTTTGCTATTTAGTTTAATACAAAATGGATATAATTATGGCTTCTTGAATAGTCAGTTGACAGTGTGCATGATGGGAAAGATACTTAAAATTGATTTACGGTTCATGGTGTATCCAGAATTTGCTGTTAGAATCGCTCGAAGCCTTTATAATTCTCGTCTTTGTAATTTGTGAGAATTCAGAATGGTTTGTGCTGCAGTTGAACAAAAAGGTGCTTAGGAATTGGTAGCACTGCCTCGTATCCTGACATGAACTTCTGATTTTCCTGATGCGTGTCAGTATGGAGTATTTCCTCTTGGAAACCCGACCTCCAGGTGAATGAGAGTTGCCGAATTTTTCTCCCTCAGATGTGGGATACCCACATCTCCTTGTCAGTTTGGTGGAGCGCTGTCAAAAGGTCCAAAGACAGGCCTTAGCGCTGATTGCTGATCACAGGTTCTTTAAGTTAAATGGATTGCTGAAAGGCATCTTCCCCACACAGACACGTGGCAGCTCTGCAGGAAGAGTGACTCGTTTGGGGGTGGGGGGAGATGGGGCCGGGGACCCGCTTCCGTCACCTCCCAGGGCGGGGCCTTCTCTGCGTCTGGCCCCTGCGGCCCACACTGGGGCTTGTCCTCTGTCTCCCACCCGGGCGGCTCCCAGGCCACACGGTGCTGCCACCCGTCACTCTGGGAAACTGATTTGTGATACAGATCGCATTTGGATTGGATTAGGGAAATACTAGCTTACCTGGTTTGTTTTTCCACTTCACTGGTTTTAGGGAATGGGTACATTTGGTATTGTGTTGCATATAGTTTTGCTGCGTGTGGTTTTTTTTTTTTTAATTAATTTATTTACTTTTGGCTGCGTTGGGTCTTCGTTGCCACGCTCGGGCCTTCTCTAGTTGCAGCGAGCGGGGGCTACTCTTCGTTCGGTGCGCGGGCTTCTCTTGTTGTGGAGCACGTCTAGACGCGTGGGCTTCAGTAGTTGTGGCACGCGGGCTCAGTAGTTGTGGCTCACAGGCTGTAGAGCGCAGGCTCAGTAGTTGTGGCGCACGGCCTTAGTTGGTCCGTGGCATGTGGGATCTTCCCGGACCAGGGCTCGAACCCGTGTCCCCTGCATTGGCAGGCGGTTTCTTAACTGCTCCGCCACCAGGGAAGTCACTTTGCTGTGTTTTTATTCCGAAAAAAAGACGCCCAAAGGATGACACGAGCGTCTATCAGCAAGATTTACCAGGCTGCATTCTATTATGAATTTCTTGAGGGAAAGTTAATTAAAAATGGGTTGCATATACCTTTATTCATTACTGTGATAGGTAATAAAAAGCTCCTGTGTTATTGTGAGCCCCCCAAATGTTCCTACATTACTATAATTGAGCAGTGTAAGCTGTGGCAGTGTTTCCCGTGGGCCTGCTTGCTTTGTGCTGAGCACACACGCCTCTTGGAGGTGGGCCCTGGGCCGTCCTGGTGCGGCCGTTTCAGGCACTCTGTTTAGGTCAAGGTGGAGCCGGCCTGGGTTTGGGGCTTGGGCACCCTGGTCTCTCCCCGCTGCCCACTCACGGTGTTTGACCCATGAACTGACCTTAGCCGGCCGTCTGCCCCGAGGGGTGTGACCCGGCCTTCCCACAGCACTGGGAGGCCGCAGGAGGCTAGGGTCCCCTGTCTGCTTCCCTGTCCTTCTGTCCTCTGTTCATTTGAGTTCTGTGTTTACTCTTTGGGTGAAGATGTCCCATCCACAGCACACAGAGTCGGTCAGAGCTAAAGGTTCATCTGTGTGTCCTCCCCGCCCTGCGGGTTCTGCAGACTTCGTGGCCGCCCGACCGGCTCAGTCCTGTATGGGGGGCGGGGCACACAGAGCCGGTGCTGGTGTGCACCGTCCTGTCCCCCAGCAAACGCATGACGGGCAGCTCTTCTGTCACATGGGCTGAGCTGGCCCTCGGCGTGCCGGGGACAGACGCGTGCCCACGTGACTCTGATGGCATGTGATCAGTGCTCTGAGGGCTACCCTAGGGGACGCCCTGGTCAAGGGCTGAGGAGGTTCTGGGCTCCCGCTAGTGGCCAGCTGCAGCCTTCCGACCCCACCAGCCTGGAATGTTCTCTCCTGTCCTCCCCCTCCAGGCCTCCTTCCCTCAGCTTGCTAGATGCCTCCCCGCGTTGCTCGGTGGGTTTGAGAACGCTTATTTCTTGTCTTCTCTGATGCGCCCCCTCTCCTCTCTAACTGTCCTTCACTCTCCCTGCCGCCTCATCGTCCACGCGCCCTCAGCACTTCAGTCTGTTGGGCCCTGGCCCCTGGCGCAGTTCGTACCCTGAGCAATCTCATCCCCGCCCTTGTTGCCACTGATGGGCAGCTGATTTCCGGGCTCTGCCCTGAGGGAGGAGCTCAAGCCGGGAAGCTGTGGGTGCGAGAACAATTCCCACGCCTCAGAGCTGTGAAGCCGACGGAGCTCTGGGGGCTGTCGCTCCACCTTCTTGTTGGGTCTTCCCCAGTAGCCCTTTGAGGGACGTGGCAGGTGTCTAACAGGCGAGGATGCTGAGCCCCAGAGCCTGGTGAGGGACCCAAGGCCACGGTGCTGGCGAGGCAGAGTGAGGAGACTCCCAGGCCCTGTGGATCTCAGAACCCTCGTGGTCACGGGCAAGGACGGGGGATGAACCTGAATCGTAGGCTCCCCACGGCGTTAAGATGTGCCTGTCTTCCCTCGGCCTGTTTGGGCCATTTTCTTGGGTTGCATGGGGGTGGTGATAGCGTTGGCCACTGTGGGGTGCTCGTGTAGGTTGTTGAGGGCCGTGACTGTATACCCTGGGACTTCTGTTCCTGGAAGTGTGGTAGATGAAATATCTTGAAAACCCTGCTCTTAGAGAACGCTTGGTACTGCTGGCTGTAAAACATTGATTTTCTTTTTTTTTTGCGCTACGCGGGCCTCTCACTGCCGTGGCCTCTCCCGCTGCGGAGCACGGGCCCCGGATGCGCAGGCTCAGCGGCCACGGCTCACGGGCCCAGCCGCTCCGCGGCAATGTGGGATCTTCCCGGACCGGGGCACGAACCCGCGTCCCCTGCATCGGCAGGCGGACTCTCAACCACTGCGCCACCAGGGAAGCCCATCTGCCAGAGGTTTTTAAATGCGTCCTCTGAAAAGTGCCCCGGGTCCCACAAGGATTTTGTAAAGTGGAGAAAACTGTGGCCGGGGTTCGAAGAGGGAGCCGCCACAGTTGAACACTGTACGCTGTTGATATGCTTGAATCACTCCCCGTGTCAGAGGCTGGAAGTCAATGTTTGCTAATTGCTGTGGATCCTGTTACTAAATAGCCGAGGGCCTGCTCTGTTCCTAATCACGCAGCCGCCACTGGGTTGGAAAGCGTGGAACGAGCCTGTCGTGCTAGGACGGGGGCGGGGAGGGGCCCGGGCAGCCGGAACCGGCCCCTCCTCCAAGGGAGGACACGTGACACAGAATTTGTCTTCTCAGAGAGAGCAGACCGAGACCCAGAGCAAATCCGTTGCTGTTATTAAGTATCACCCTCTAATCATAATGCCTGTCATGATGTTCAGCATCTTTTAAAATACATGTGTGTTTCTCGTCCATCTGCAGATCCACATAGACATCCCTCGAATGAGTCCTGAAGCATTAATTCTTCAACCCAAAGTGACAGAGGTAAGAGCTGCGATCCGCAAGTTCCCTTTCTTGGAGGGAGATGGGTGCCCACCGTCCTAGTGGCTCTACCCATGGCAGTCGTGGGGATGGCCCCTGGGGACAGAATCGCCAACCGGAATTGCTAACTGTTCTTTAAATGTTTTTATTGTGCAGCACTGATGTGTACAGAAGAACTTAGTTGGAGTTGTGTATGTAGTTTACACTCACGAGTCCACCACCCAGTTTAGAACCGAGCAGCCCACTCGAGTGAGACTGATAGTGTGGAAGCCACCTGCTGTTCTCACTCGTCTCCAGGCCCCTCCCCAGGAGATGACCTCTCTCCTGACCTGTATCTGTGATTCTTCATGCCTTTAATACATGTCACGTGACACTGGGAAAGCCGTGTTCTGGAGCCGGGTCATTCCTCTGTGTAGTCTAATCTCTGCAACTTGGCTTTTTTCATGTACATTATTTTCTTAGATTCAGCTAATCTCTGTGTCTAGTTGTTATTTAAATATTCCACACTTTCTGTTGCCTTTTTTCCTGTTGGTGGACATTTGGGTTGTTTCTGTTTGCTATTGGGAATAGTGTTGCCTGGAAGCTGCACGTACAGTTATGCAGGTGCCCCCTGGCAGGGATTTCTCAAGAGCGTTTACGAAGAAGGAAGCTTGTTGCAAGGTTGGCTGTCAGCCTGTGAAACTTCCCAGATGATGTCAGGATGCTCCCCAGTGGGTTGTCCTGATTCAGCTCTCCTCTGTAGAGGACCGGCCGTCCTGGTGCTCACACCCCTGCCAGGTCTGGGAGTTGCCAGGCTTCTCAAGTTCTGTCTCTGGTGGGCATTCTTCATTTTCCTTTCTCTGATCACGCGTGGAGTAAGCATGTCTTCGTGTATTTATGTGCTTCTGTGTCCCCCTTCAGGGAGATGCCTGTTCCCACCTTTGCCTGATTTCTTGTGTGGTTGATCTAGTTGTTGGTTGGTTGTTGATCTTTACATATTAGGGATTCTAATTCTTTGCAGTTTGTATATGGCAGATTCCTCCTCCCACTCTGTGGCTTGTTTCTGACACTTTCTTCTTGATGGCTGTCATGATCGGAAGTTCTCAGTTTTCGTGGCGTTGAACTTACCCATCTTTTCTATTAGGGTTAGCTTCCTGAGGAGATCTTTTCCTACCCAGACATCCTCAAGCCATTCTCCCTCCCTTATTTTCACCTCAAAGTTATAAAGTGTTAGCATTCACACCTGTTTTAATTCATCTGTATCTGATGGCTGTGTGTGCTGTGAGGTGGGAATCCAGCTTAACGTTTTCCCGTGGTGGCCAGTCCAGCTTATCTCCCCACGTTTGCAGTGTCCCTCTGTTCATGCCATTTTCACATTCGCGGAGATCTGGTCGATGTTTTGTCCCAGTATTCGAGTTACCTTCATTCATTCGGCTTCACTCTAAGTCTCAGTATTTGGTAGGAGGTGCTCACACCCCCTCTTCCTCTTCAAAAGTGATCAGGTCATCTTAAGGCTTTGCTCTTCCACGTAAGTCCCAGAGTCAGGGGGCCAAGTTTTTCTCTCTCTCTCTTTTTTAAAAATATTTATTTATTTTCCGTATTTCTTTTTGGCTGTGTTGGGTCTTAGCTGCGGCACACAGAATCTTTTTGTTATGGCGTGTGGTCTGCTCAGGTTTCTCTCTAGTTGCGGCGCTCGGGCTTCTCTCTAGTTGCGGCGCTCGGGCTTCTCTCTCGTTGTGGTGTGCGGGGCTTCTCTCTAGTTGTGGTGCACAGGCTCCAAAGCGTGTGGGCTCTGTAGTTTGCGGCACGTGGGCTCTCTCATTGAGGCACGTGAGCTCAGTAGTTCTGGGGTGTAGGCTTTGTTGCCCCGCGCCATGTGGGATCTTAGTTCCCTGGCCAAGGATCGAACCCGCATCGCCTGCATTGGAAGGCGGATTCTTTACCACTGGGCCACCAGGGAAGTCCATCTCTCTCTCTCTCTTTTTTTAATTGAAGTGTAGTTGATGTACAGTATTATATGTCACAGGTGTACAATATAGTGATTCATAATTTTTACTCCATTTATAGTTATAAAATACTGGCTATGTTCCCTGTGTTGTACAATATGTCCTTGTAGCTTATTTTATACCTAATAGTTTGTACCTCTTAAACCCCTCCCGTATAGTCCCTCTCCCCACTGGTAACCATTAGTTTGTTCTCTGTATCCGCGAGTCAGCTTCTGTTTTATTATATTTACTAGTTTGTTGTATTTTTTAGATTCCACTCTTATTGGTTTTTAACGTGTGTTTGATTTAAGATTGGATTTGCACAGAATCTGTACGTCAATTTGGGAGCATTGACATCTCTATGAAATTTAGTGTTCATTGTCATGAACATGCCAATTCCCCATTTTTTAGGCCATTCTTTAATGCCTTTCAATGAAGTTTTAGAAGTTGTTCCCTAATAGGTCCTGTGTACATTTTATTAGATTTATTCTTAGTTGTCATATTTTTTTGTTGCTATTATAAATGGCATCTCTTTAAAATTGAATTTTCTTATTGTTTTAAATGTTTGTTTTGCATCTTGGTTGCTCCAGTAAATGCACTTTTAAACTTTGATATCTCTTGTCTGTGCAGTAAGTTTGTTAAAAAGAAATCCAGGGTTATTAAAGCCAAAGTGCTTTAGATCACAGAACACAAAGGGAGCAAATTAGTTTTCCACAGAAGTAGTCATTTGCAGGTGCTTCTCTTTGATCGTCCTTTTCAGTAGCTGTGCTTATATCTGCAAAACAAGAGATCACATATTATAACCTCATTTTAACGTATTTTTCCTTTTAGTGGAAAATAGAGTCTCTGCCTCGCGACTTTTGGTTTGTCTTCACTGTTGTATCTTTCCAGAGACGGGGTCCGGCCACTGCCGGCTGGTGTCTGCTGGCCTGCTCGTGTGTGATGTGCTGGGACCTTGATCCCAATGGAAGCGCCTCTGCAGTTGCCAGGGGCAGGGGGAGGGGACGGGAGACTGACAGCAAAGGGACACGAGGGGCCTTCTCAGGGCGATGGAAGTGCCCCCGGCAGCGGGGCTCCTACGGCCCCTCCCTTGGCTCCCACGCACTCCTCCCGGAGCTGCAGACGTGCCCAGGGCTGGCTGGGGGGCAGATTGTGTGTGTGTGGGGAAACCTTCTGGAAGCGTTGGTCTCATGTTAGAAGCAGGCAAAGTCAAGTTCTCATTTGCGGCATCGCAGAGGTTAGGCTTGGACACACCGAGGCTGATCCACGGCAGCAGTGGCTTCCCGGGACGGGAGCCTGCCACCCCCTTGGCGGGGAGGTCGTCGGCAGTGCATCAGCTGCTCCCCTGTGCTTGGCTTTCTCTTCGTGGTCCGGGCTGGAAGACACAAGACACAAGACACGAGGGAGAGGAGCAGCCCCTCCCATAACGTAGGTTCTGAGAGAAGCTGCTTGTAGTGCTTCGGATCGGATCCTACGTGCTTGTCCTTGGCGGTATAGAACCAGGAAACGTGACTCTGATTTCACTTGGTCTTGGGCCCCTATAAAGTCTGGGCTTCTCATGACTCGGGAAGAAGGGTCTCTGCCGTAAGTCTTTCCCCCAGTCTGTCCGCGCTTTGGTTTATTCGTTCAACAGGTGATGCCCACTTCTGCTCTGGATGTCTTTTCCTCCCTCCCTTCCCCCTCCCCTCCTCCCTCCCCCCGCCATCCTCCTTTTCTCCTGTCAGCATTATTGACGGCTAATTGACACGCAGGAGAATTCACCTGTGTTAAGCATACAGTTAGATTAGTCTTGACACCTGTGTGTAGGAATGTACCAGCCACTGGAATCATGGTGTGGACACTTCCATCACCCTGAGAAGTCCTCTCGTGTCCCTTTGCTGTCAGTCTCCCGTCCCGTCCCCCTGCCCCTGGCAATTGCTGATCTGCTTTCTATCCCTAAACTTTTGCTTTTAAAGCATTTCACAGAAAGGGAATCATACAGCTTACAGACTTAGTGAGTGGCTCCCCTGACCTGGACAGGGCGTGGACGTTCAGCCCTGCTGTCCACGGCACCGCCGAGCAGGGCCGTCTTCCGGGTATGTGTTTGCCCAGTCACCAGTTGATGGGTACTGGGGTCCTTTCCAATTCTGGGCCATTACAAAGTACATTTGCTCTAAAACTTCACGTATAAATCTAGGGAAGGCATCTGTGTTTTCCCCTCTCTGGTAAGTGCCTAGGTGTGGAGTTGCTGGGCCGTATGGTATGTTTATACACTTTCTAAGAAACCACCAAACCATCTTCTGGGGTGGCCGTGCCAGTCCGCCATGCTTGGGGCGCCTGGTCGCTCCACATCCTTTTGTCAGTTCTTGGGATTTGCCAGCCTTTAATTTTAGCTATTTTAAAACACAGGTGTGTCGTGGGATATTATGGGGTTACAATTTGCATTTGTCTGTTGACTGTGGATGTTGAGCATCCTTTCATATGATGATTTGTCACGTTCAGATCTTCTTTGGTGAAGTGTCTGTTCCATTTTTCGCTTACTTAATTGCTTGAAAAACCTTTAGCCCGCCTGTCCCCTGGCCTCCCTTGGACCTTCTGAGTCAGACTCCTCGGGTGGAGCCTAGAAATCCCCACCTGAAGGAAGGCCACCGAAGGGGGGGAGGGTCTTTGCGGAGGTAGGACCTCCTGGGGTAACCGCTAGAGGCTGCACCATCTGACCTCCCCAGGGACCTGGGACGTGGGGCCCAGCTGCTCCCGGGTTGGGGCTGCCCCACCCCGGCCTGTGCTCTGCTCTTCTATCTCCGCTGCATCTGAGCAGACCTTCTGTCTGTCTCGTTTTCAGTCCTAACGCATGTGCCTCAAGTGGCGCACGGCACACAGCAGCCGTGCACAAGTACTTGTTTCGTGAACAGCTGTCTGGATTCCTCCTTCTCTCACCTGTGGCCTCAGGTGTCTGGTTCGGAGACGCTGTTCCCAACGACCCTGGCTGGTGTCCCAGCCCCTCTCCCCGACTTTCACTCACGCTTTGTATGTCTCACGGCGCTTGTTATCCGATCGGATTTGTCTTCTTGTTGATGAGGTCTCACTCCACCTGTATGTCAGCTCCCTGGGAGCTGGGCCATGGCTTGGGTGCCTGGAGCATTGCCTGGAGCCTCACGGGACTTAGGAGGTTTTGTTGAAACCAGTAATTCATCTTTTTATCCAACGCTCTTATTTGAAAGTAAAATTCGTAACTTTTTTGCCACTTGCTCTTTTTATCCTCTGTCCGCCGTTGAATAAACTCAACCTATTACTTGGGAGAATACGGGCTGTGACCCGACGCCCTCTGGCCCCTGCCAGAGCTCATGGGAAGATCAGATTTCACAGCTGGGCCTTTTCGCTTGCTAAGTTCATCATCTACGGGGTCACTTCTCCTCCGTAATTGTTATATTATCTACCCTCTGGTTATCTGCTTCTTAGAGCAGTTTCACAAATTAGGGAAAGTAGATGCTTTTTCCAGTTAGCCGTGGAGAAGTGATGTCTCATTACATTGAAACAGACACAGAGGATAATGAAACGCGCAGGCCTCTTAGACACGTTATCTGTGTACCGTCCTTCCCAGTTGTGTGATGAGTTTTCCGTGGCCCTGAAGGATGGTCACTTTCCAGGGGGCAGGTGCCAGTGGAGCACAGGTGTGTTCATGCTGGACTCCTTCCCCGACTGTGAACCTTGTGTAGACAGACTTCCCGACCGGAGCCTTTGCGTGGAGAAGCGTGGGCCCCGCGGTGGACGGGAAGAAAAGCCCGCCTCCGAGGGGCAGGCGCCGGCTCTGTCCACGAGGATCCGGGCCAACCTCAAGAGGGTTTGGGCATTTGCACGCGCGCCGCTCCTCTGCCTGGGTCCCCCCAGCCTACCCTGCTCGGCAGGCCCCCGAGCTTGCCAGCACCCCCTTTCCTGCCCTGGCCGGCCCACCGCGCCCACGTGCTTCCCGCGTGTTGTCACGCGTCTCTGTCCCCTGAGACGCAACCAGCCTCCACGCTGGTGTTGGCCCCCTCTGGTGCCTAACGGACATTGGTGGGCTTGGGTGGGTGAGTCAGCTGTCTTGCTGGGATTCCGGCCGTGGCTGTCTCTTCTCACACCGCAAGCTCCCCAGGGCACGGCCTGGGTCTTTCTTCTCCTGGGGCCTGGCATGTGGCATGGTAAGCGCTTGGCAGATGTTGGCGGGACGCATGAAACATGCACTCCTCCCGGTGTGAGCGTTCTGTACCGCAAGGCCCTGAGCCTGGGGCGCTGCCGGGGCTCGGCGCTCCGCGAGCGCCTCCTCTCTTCGTTCGGTCTCATAATTCATCTTTTTTTTTTTTTCTTCAGAGGTGGGGATGCATTTGTGAGAGCCTGAGAGATACATATTTGTTAGAGAATCAGTTCATTAAACTCTTCTGGTATATATTTTGGGGATCTAATCCATAGATCTTTCCTTTTTTTGTCCTTTTGGTTTTATGGTAAAATAGAGCAGAAAGATTTCTGTAATATATATGTCCAATTTAAAGAAAAAATTAAAAATTAGCTTCCATATACCCACTGTCAGGCTGAAGAAATAGAACCAGACTGGCGTCATTGAGGTCCCTTCTCTGTCCCTCTGCAGCTGTGTCCCTGTCCCCCAACAAGTAACTGTTCCCTTAAATTTTGGTTAATTATTTTCTTGCTTTTCTGTATAGTTTTATGACACGAGTTTGTGTGTGTGTGTGTGTGTGGTGTGTGTGTGTGTGTGTGTGTGTGTGTGTGTGTGTGTGTGTGTGTGTGTGTGTGTGTGTGTGTGTGTGTGTGTGTGTGTGTGTGTGTGTGTGTGTGTGTGTGTGTGTGTGTGTGTGTGTGTGTGTGTGTGTGTGTGTGTGTGTGTGTGTGTGTGTGTGTGTGTGTGTGTGTGTGTGTGTGTGTGTGTGTGTGTGTGTGTGTGTGTGTGTGTGTGTGTGTGTGTGTGTGTGTGTGTGTGTGTGTTTCGCCTGTTTTTAATCTTTCTTTTTAGTGGAATTGTGCTCATTTGCCATCACTCTGTATTACAGAGTTAAGGCTCTAAGCTCCATCCACCGATGCTTGTCATGTAGTTCATTTTCACTGCTGTGTCGTATTCCCTCTTGTGTTCTGTGCTTTATTGATCCAGTGCAGTGTTGATAAGCATCTGGGTTATGTTTGTTCTTGTGCTTTTTCTCAGAATGTTGCCGTGAGCATTCCGAGTCCCTGTGCACAGGTCTGAGGGTTTCTCTGGGGGGTGTACCAGGGAGTGGCCCCAGGGGCCGGTGGTGAGTGCCCAGTGCCGCCCCCTCCCCTGCACTGGGAGCTGTGAAACCGAAAGTCTCCCTGACTGCCTGGGTCTCAGGGTGCTGTTCACTTCCTATCCCTTCACTGCTGATCACGTTAAGTAATTTTTCTTAGGTTTCTTAGGCCGTTGGATTTCCTCTCTTGTGAAAAGCTTCCGCTCCTCTTTCTGTTGCATCTTTTTGTTTGTTCGTTTATCCTCCTGATTTGTAGGAGTTCCTAATACAATCTGGATACTAATTCTTTTTTGGAAACATATGGATACATATATCTTCTTTTAGTTAGTAGGCTGTTTTTTCACTCCCCTTGGTGTGAACAGCAATTCCTAGTTTAACAAAGGCAGTTCAGGCCTTTTTGTGTACTGAGACATCCTTTCCAACCTCACGATTTCAAAGAAATCTTATATTCTAAGAGTTTTAGAGTTTGCCTTTTACCTTTAGGACCGTAATCCATTTGGGATTGACTTTGCACGGAGTTTGACACAACAGCCCCATTTCTTTTAAAATCCCCCACGTGGATAAGTGGTTGTGCCCCTTGCCCTCATGAGCTATCATACAGCAGCTGTGTGTGGGCTCCTTCTGGGCTGGCGTCTCTTCCCCTGGTCTGTCCACCCATCCCGGTGCCCCCTCCGTCCTTCTTGGTTCCATGGTCTTGATGTCGTCTGGTAGGACAGGCCACCCAGGCCTGGCTCTTGTTTCTGGGCCACTCATGACCTTTTGCTTTTGGAGGTAAATTTAAAATCGTTGTATTTCATAGACATCTCAGAAATTACATAGAATCTGTTGAACAGTTGGAGAAAATTAGCACTTTGTTTTTCCATTTAGTTCTTCTGATCTTTTAAACGACCATACCTCCTTAAATATATTACACAACTTACTAAATTTATTCATAGATACGTTTTAAGCAAATAGCGTTTTTAAAATTTTTAGTGGCATTGTCTAATTTTTTATTGACAGTATATAGAAATGCAGTTGACCTTTGTAAGTTAATTTTGTATCTGGCAAGCTTACTAATCTCTTTCATCAATTCTGATATTTTGTGTGTAGATGTATTTGAGTTTTGAAAGAAGTTAATCATATTACTTATGAATAATGATAGTTTCCTTTTTTTCTTTCTGTTCTGTATACACATGCTTGGCTTTTTTTTTTTCCTGCTGGCCAAGACTTCCACTACAGTATTGAACATTAGTAGTGAAAGCAGGCATCCTGGTGGCATTCCGATTCTAAAGAAGTCTTTTAACATTTCTTCTTTAACTTAGGATATTTACTGTAGATTTTATAGGTACCTTATGTTAAGGATGGCGCCTTGCTTTTCTCATAGTTTTAAAATCCTAAATTCCTGTTGAGATTCATCATGTCCTTTCCCACGTGTCATCTGAGAGGAGAATAGGTCTTTGCTCCTTTATTCTGTTGATATGGTAGATTTTATCAGTGGGCTTCCTAGTATCGAGGCGACTGTACATTCCCGAAATAAATCCAAATTGGTCAGGATGGATTTTTTTTTACTGCCTCGTGGGATTAAGTGTCTTAACATCTCATGTGCCGAACCGCCAGGAGGGGAAGCCTGGCCTCTCTTTAAATGGAAAAATGCCTTCTGACCAGTGTCTGATTCCTCAGTTGTGCTTTGATACGTTGTCCCATCAGCTGTGCCGAATATTTGGTCTGGTGATGTGTGTGACACTGTGATGTTTTCTTTGAAGGTGTTCTTTCTTTTCTGTGCTTCAGTTTTGAGTGTGATGAAACGTCTGTGCTTTGCTAACCTATCCAGACAACTGGCTTGAGCACAAAATGTGGGACGTACATCCCCATATTTGAAGGAGGTGAAGGTGGAGTAATCACAAGCCAAATGTGGCGTTGTTGCTTGCTTCCGAGAGTGCTGCATTATTCATTGTGTTGTAAACCTGTATTCAGTGTATACTTTATGTGGTATCTGGGTGCCTATTAATCTACATTTTAGATTTGTTATAGACTGTTATTCTTGTTTCATTCATCAGATGTTATAATTCGTACGGGGGAAGGTTCCCTCAATCCTGTTGCAAGCACTTGTGTTGTAAATATCTCTTCTTTCTGAGCCCACACGGCTCCTGGATCTCGGGAGATATAAATCCCACAGATCTTCTCAACAGAGCTGTATATTTTGCAGCTCCTCTCGTAGAAATTAACTCCACGGTGCTCTATACGCTGTGAAGTCGTGCTGCCGATGCATATGGTAGAATTATGATGTTTTCATATTTCTGAAATCAGATTTTTTTCCCTAAGTAATCATGAGCACAGCGACATTTTCAATTTCAATATATTTCATTTCTTAGAGTGCAAAACATCTCAGCTCCCCGAGTGCCCTGAGTTACTGGCATCCTGGTCCTGCCTTGGAGGCATGTGGAGGGCCTGTGATAAGGTTTACACAGTGAGGACAGAAAGAGCTGCCAGGAGGGGGCCTCCTGAGCCCCTCCCCAGAGCCCTCTGGGGGAGAACGCTGGAGTTTTTTAGGAAAAACCTGGCATGGCGTGCAGGTTTCTGAAGTTGGGCAAGCAAACTGGGGATGCCTGTCGCATTTTCATTCTTTTTTAGCCCTGATGGTAATGGTAGCAAGTATTTTCATTATTGTCGTTGAGTATAAATTGCTCTGTTGTAGAAAAGATACTTGAGGAAGAGCTTAAAGTTTGAATGACTTTTAATGAATTCTTTCTCTCTAATAAAGATGAGAGCGTCAGGAATGTCAACAGAACTTTAAGAGCGAATAATAACCAGTGCGTCTCCATCGCTGGAGCCGTCTTGGATCGTCTGTGTTTTCATTAAGCACATCCACACACGGAGGGCGTCCTTTCTTCATTGGCAATAATACCGCTAGTGTAACCCACAGCACATTCATGTAAATGGGAGTTAATGTGCTGTGACAGATCTGACCCCCTCTCCGTGTCTGTTATTTCTTGAACTCCCCTGCTTCTGCTAATAGCCTTGTGCAAGTGAATGCATTGTTTTCGCCTTTCCTGTGGCAGCTGTTAATAAAATACCTGGATTTTGGACATACGGAGTCGTGGGGACCATGGCCCCTGAAGAACCGCCAGGGGCCAACTGCTGGGCACGTGGTGACCGCGGTGGGCCCCGTCCTCGGCGGCGTGTGGTGGAGGCCCTGGGGCACAGATTCCGTTTGTGTGGTGCCAACCCTGCTCCTGCTGTGCGTGGCCTTGGGGAGGATGACCTGGAGGCAGGGCCGTCTGTGGGGACACGAGTTTGGAGGGGACACCGAGCTGCTGAGGCCAGCCGGCTCACGGTCTGGGAAGCCTCTCCTTCCTGACCTGGGCCTTCGGGCGCCTTGCATCCCCGGCTGGCCGGCACCCCTCCCTGGTGCACCTGTGGCCCGGCTGCCTCTGCCGCCGCCTTTCCCCTGGGCCCGGGGTGCTGGGCTGACTGTGCGGTGAAGCCCCGCGGCCCTGGCTAGAGGGGGCTCGTCCTTGCAGGGGGGCTGCAGGGAGGGTGCAGGCTGGGCTCTTGCCGCGTGGCCCGCCCGACCGGTGCCATCCCAGGGTCCCCCTCCATCTGGAGTCCTGGCCCGGGGCTGCTGGCTTTTGAGCCCTGATGTCAATGACCCATCACCTCCTCCCACTTTATCTTGGGAGACTCGGAGCGGCTCTGGCCTCTGGTCTGTCCTCTGAGCCGGGGCTGAAGTTGCTCTGAGGATCTGGGCATGTCGGGGCCCTTGGAGACAGGGGTCGCAGCAGTGGGCTGGAGCCGGCTGTCCCCACGTCGGCCCTCCTGGGGCTGTGCCCGCTTGGTGAGGTGGCCTGGGTGGGGAAGGACGAGTGGGTGTCCTTTGTGAGCTTCCTCTCTGTTGTTGTAGCTGAGACTCGGTATCAGAGGCCCTGGAGAATCGGATGGGACCTGGGGAAGGGGGCGGGGCGGGAGGAGAGAGTGTGCTCCCCGCTGGCCTCTGCAGACACCCCGGGGGAACCCTGTGTGTAACTCGTACCCCTTAAAGCATGTAACAGTTTGGGGAAAGCGGTGCACGATCAGTGGCTTATGTTTTGTTTTGTTTTGTTTTTTAACCAGTCTGAGAGCAAAAGCTTAGAAATGGCTCGATGCATTCATTCTTTGCAAAATAACCGTGCCATTGTTTGATGCGGGTGTAGAAGTCCCTCAGCACGGGCCCCTCTGCGCTGGGGCCGGGATTGCTGTTCCTCCGTCAGGGTCTCCGTGTCTGATCTGGGGAGAGCTCGTTATGACGGCGGCGAGGGCAGGGCACAGTGACCTCAGGGAAGCCCTCCCTTCACGCTGCTGCCCGAGTGCTCGCACCGTCGGAGTGCCTTCCCGGGCTGCGTGGCGGCCTTGCTGGGAAACGAGCCGAGGGGCTTCCAGAGGGAGGCAGTGGGGACCCCGGGGCCCATGGGCCTGTGTCGGCTGAATGGGTGGGGGAGTTTTTCAGTGACGCTAAGTGACTTCGGCTGGGATCAGTGCTACTTTTTGTGATTTCGAAGCAAAGGCAAAGCATGCTCCTATGAAGTGACTTAAGACAAAAGGTACAGAATAAATCAGTCAGTGAAAAGGAAACAACAAAGAAAAAGAAACACTGCACGCTTGCAGCTCGGCTGTGGTTTCCGACGGCAGGCGGCCGCCTCCTAATTCGGCGTCACAGCTTGGTCTGTCGTGACTGCCTCTCTGCCCACAGCCTTTAATGAGGAAGTTAACTGTGCCGGGTGTCCTGCAGCAGCCCTGTCTCCCGGGGCCACCGAGTCCAGTGTCCCGCTCCCGTCCCACTGGCACCCGGAGAGAGGGTCCGGGAGCAGGGATGGGAGCGGACGGAGCCTGGAGGCTGAGCCAGCCGGACAGCTCAGGGCGGGCACGCCAGGGGCAGACGTCGGAACACGTGGTCTTGGCACGTGGGTCCCCGAGGCTGGAGCTGAGGGGGCCCGGGGCATGGCCAGGGGCACGAGGGAGCCTCGCTGCCTGGCGGATCCTGCAGCCCCTGTCCCAGCCAGCGCCCTCCCTTCAGCCCCCCTCAGCTGTGGGCAGGTCGGGACTCGGGGTTCCCCCCCGTCCTTTTGCGTTCATGTTTTCCCAGTGTCACCAGGCGTCCTCTCTGTATGGAGATCTCTCCTACGTTATTTCAGTCAGTGGAGTTTTTTCCTTGGGAGTCTAGATGGGGCTCATCTGTCTGTCGCCTTCTGCCTGCCCCTCAGCCAGACGCTGCTTCCTGTTTGGGGCTGGGGTGGCTGGTCCCAGAGAAGGGCTGGAGGGGACGCCTGGGCCAGGGGCCTCGCCCGCGGGGGCAGGTGCGGGGCCTGGGACAGGTGGTTGGCTTGGCTGGGGTGGAACCCGCCACGGCCTCCTGGCGTCCTCAGCACGGCAGGACTGTTACCATCGGTCCTTGTGATCTGTGGAAACCTCAGGTTGGATGTTCCTTATTAATTACTTCACAAGAGAGGATGACAGTGGACCCGTGATTCCTAAAATATTTGCAATTACGTATTTACGTCGTTGATCCTACCTAGAGAATTGTTCGCGTTACGCATGGGGCGTATTAAATTTGGACGTACATGCTTGCTTTGTGAAAGGGGTAGAAGGGATGGAGATGGGTGATTTGCGGGGAGAGGAAGCTGCTCCCTGAAGCTGACAAAGAGAAGCTGTTGGAAAAGAGAGGCTGACGGAGATTTAAGCAAGTGGTTCACCTTGTCTTCCCCCTCTCCCGCCCAGAGACGCGTAAAGCACGGGAGCGGTTCTTACTTTCTAAATTAATAGGGAAATAACATGCAAGAAGGCGAGAGGCTCTAGGTGCAGCCTCCTGGCTCTGATTATGTGAGGAAGTAGGAGCGCTTGCCCAGGGCAGATGGCAGGCAGGTGAAGGGCACGCAAGCGTCAGAGCCACCGGGGCTGTTATTTATGGGCATCGAAGCTGTGAGGGCTCCAGGTCTCGGCAGCGGCCGGTTGCCTGTGTGGCGTTGGGGCAGGTGGGCATGGAGACGGCTCGCAGGTGGCATGGTCCCCGAGGAGGGCGTGCACACCCTCCTCTGTGGGACGGACCCGGTGCTGGCGGACAGTCGCGAGTGCTTTGCCCAGCCTCCTGCGGTAGATTCTGTTCACTCCCGGTCCTTGACTTGTGGCCTGGAAGCAGGGAGACCTGTGTGTGGATAAACAGAAAGTTCTCTGTATGTGGAGCCAGGACGTCTTGCGAAGGCCACTGACCCCGGTCCTCAGCCACGCGTGGTGCCTGAGCCCTGTGCCATCCCGCTGCCTCTTGCCGTGGCTGTCTGTCTGCTCTCTAGAAGGCTCCTCCTGTTGCCTCCTTCCCTCTGAACAACTCCTCGTCAGCCTCACAGCCCTGTTTGCCGTCGCCTCCTCTCTGAAGTCTCCCTGCACCAAATACCCCCACCTCCTTCCCCTCCATGGAGCTGAGTCTCCCCTCCCAGGCCATTTCCCATCTTAGACAAGTGGGGAACCTTGAGGCCCTGACTGGTTGGCATCTGAGGAGCCAGGTCTGGAGCATTGCTTGATGGAGAGACAGAATGGGAAAAGCCAGTCCCAAATCCAGGAGACACCCTGGGTGTCGTCTGTCCAGAGAAACCCCGGGCGGGAAGGTCCAGGTGCCCCCCGATGGCAGAGAGCTTACAGAACAGAGGGGAGCGAGGGCTGAAAATGGAGGCTGGGGGACCTTACTCATATACGCGTTCATTCAGCCAGTGGAGCTCCATTCAGCTGCACGCCAGGAGCCAGGACCGAGGGCACAGAGTGAGCGAGATGGGAGAAGACCCTTCCTTGGGGGGGCGGGGCTTCTGTGGAAGTGGGCGGGGAAGAGGGTGTGTCGCCTTGATGGGGTATAAAGGATGCTGTCCTCCGCGAGAAGGGTTTGAACTGAGATCTTATACTGAAATCATGGTGGCCATGGGAAGTTTGGGAGAAGGGCATTCCAGGCGGAAGGAACAAGTAAGTGCAGAGGCCCCGAGGTAGGGACAGAAGTGGGCGCAGTGTGAGGAGACCCGGTGGAGGCCACGAGGGGCGGTGGAGTCACGGCTAGGGGTCTGCTTTTTCCCTCGGAGTCAGGGAAGCCCCGGGCTGGACGTGTGACCTGATGTGTTCGCATCTCAGCAGCCCTTGCCGCCGCTCCATGGGATGGTGAGTACAGGTGTCAGCAGGGCGACCAGCCAGGAGACCGGGGGCCCCTGGGCCTGCCGCGGGGGCCTAGGTGAGGGATGGAGGTACCTGGGGGGCACAGTGCTGTCCATGCGATCTAGGCCTGACCTCAGGGCCTCATGGCCCCAAAGCCCACGTCTCCGTCGTGGCAGAGCCGGGATTTGCACCTGGTTTGCAGACCTCCAGGGACGTGCTCTTCTTGCCGCCTCAGCCTGCCTGCCGCCTTAAAAGCCACTTTCGTTTTATGCTTGAGCCACCTGGCCCTTTATTTACACATTACTGGGGTTAAAGTTGTAAAAATATAACTTCCAGTTTATCCAGAGAGATCAAGTAGAGTTAAATCGAAGTGATTTGAACTGACAGCTTGCCTTAGCTAATAGGAAATCTGAATTCGACATTTTTCCTCAAAAGAATACAGTGCACCCTTTCCAAGTGCCTAACATCAAGGCTGGCGCCAGCTGCCAGAGGCCTAGATGTCTGATTTCTCTCCTTGTGGATGGTGCCGTGGACGTGCCCGACCTCTGTGTGATCCCTGAGGGGGACGCTCAGCCCCGGCCCCCCCCCCCCACCCATGCCCTGCAGCCTGGCTCCGGGGACTGATGGCTCTGGGGTTCTCTCTTTGGGTTCCTTGTGGAGTGTTGGGGGTACTAGTTCATCGCAGGACAGCCTGCTCTGGACTCCCCACAGGAGAAGCTGGGCCAGTGGAGGCTTTGCTTTGGGCCTGAGTCAGGAGCCCCGGCCAGCCCAGCCCCCCTGCCGCTGTCTCAGGCCTTTCCCGGCACCAGGAACAGTCCATTCCAGTCGCCTGCACAGGCGCTGAATTGTTTGCACTGGAGAGGACTCCAGCGCCCCGGCCATTCCTCCCAGGGTAAAGCTGGCCACGTCATCTGTGCCAGATGGCTTCTCTTGGTGCCGGGGCCGCCGAGGGCAAAATGGCATTCATGGTTGTGAGCAGGTTTAGGAGTGTGTGTGTGTGTGTGTGTGTGTGTGTGTGTGTGTGTGTGTGTGTGTGAGACAAGCCCTCTGAAAGTGTGAGGCTTGTTAACGGACTCCCATGGCTTAAATTACCACTTGCCAGGAGGATGAGATTGCAAAGGAGGGGAGGTCTCTGTGCTCCGAGCTCTGGCATGTCCTTCAATCCACATGTGCGCTCTCTCTCTCTCTCCCGCGCTCTCTCTCTCTCTCCCTCTCTCTCTCTCTCTTTCTCTCTCTCTCTCACTCACACACACACACACACACACACACACACACACACACACACACACACACACACACACACACACACACCAAGCCTCTGCTGCATGGACGGCTCCCTGCTGGACCTCAGGCAGGTGCAGGTGGATCTGACGCAGACTTTCCTCACCGGAGCTCATAGTTTTTTCTGTGTCTTTCTTACTATAAAATTCTAATTTCTTGGTCTTCTCTTCTTTTTCGATTCATGTATGAAAACAACTCTTTTATCCTAAAGCATAGCAGTGGTGGCCCTTTCTAGGCTGTACAAGGCCCCCGTTTAGTCAGACCAGCAGGGTGGAATCCTGGCTGTGCTGCTCACAGGCTGTGTGTCTTTGGGGAAGTTGCTTAACTCCTCTGTGCCTCAGTTGTCTCCTCTGTATTAGTTATGTCTTGCTTCATAACAGCATTGCCACAAACCTAGCACCTTAAAACAACACACATTTATTCACATTTGTTGTCTCAAAGTTTCTGCAGCTCAGGAGTCTGGGCAGGTCTTAGCTCAGGATCTCTGCAAGCTGCAGTAAAGGTGCTGTCTGGGCCACAGCCTCATCTGAGGCTCCCCTGGGGAAGGATCTGCTTCTAAACGCCCCTGGCTGCTGGCAGAACCTGGGGGCTTGTAGGCTGCAGAGCTGGGGGTCTCAGGTTCTTGCTGGCTCTCGGCCCCCCTCATTTCCTTGGCACGTGGCCCTTTGCATGTGCAGCTCACAGCTCAGAAGCCGGCTTCGCAGAAGCCGGCAGGGGAGAGTGTCTCCTGGCAGGCTGGATTATGATCTTTGGATGTAATCCTATCCCCTTGGCTGTATTTGGTTGGTTAGAAGCAGGTCACAGGGCCACGCTCAAACTCCAGGGGCGGGCGTCCCAGGAGGTGCGCAGATGGACCCCCTGCCTGCCGGTCATCCTTGGCAGACTGTGCAGCATTGGATGGTGGTCTGCCGGGGCCCCCATGAGCGAGGAGATGCTCAGCTGACCTTCGCTGCCCCTCCTGCCCTCGTGTGGCCAGCCGTCCGGGCCTACCCTGCCTGACACTGCTCCTGCCTGTTGCGTGTAGTCCGCGTCCACCCTCCCCTGCTCCTGGCCTGCAGGGCTCCAGGCCCCTACGGAGCTTCCTGAAGAGCAGTCCTGGGGTCCTCCTGCCAGCGGGGCCTGGGCTGAGTGTGCCTTACCCTCCCAGCCTGTCCGCACCCAGGCCGCCCCCTGCACGCGCAGCCCTGCCGCCCGTCCCCGGGCTTTCCTCGTGTACACGTGGCCGGGTGGGGCCGTGGCTGCTGCATGTCTGACCTGTGACTGAGAGGTGCTGGGGCCCGAGCGGGGTCCCCCCTGCAAGCACCCCGCCTGCTCGTCTGTCCTCTCGGCTGCCCGCCACCCTGGCTTGTGGGGTGCTGCTTCCTGCGTCACCGAGGGTGGTGAGCCCGATGCTGCAGCATGAGGACTCACCACCTAGTGCTGTCTGTGGGAGACAGCAAATGGCGAACATCGCTGAATGATTTTGGTCTTTTGATCTTACTTAAATATTCAGTTCTGGCTGGAAAGCTGTTGACTTAAAATGACAAATGTGTATGGATAGAGAGCATGAACGTGTTGCTCACTCAGCAGACATTTACCGGGTGCCCCTGTTACAGGTGCTGGGCCGAGCTGCCGCCTGATGAACGGGTGCTTCCGTTGTGGCTCAGTTGGAAGAACCCCAGTGGACGAGTGCTAGGGTGGGGTTTGGGCGGCGGCCTGGGATCTAGGGCCGCTTGTGCCCTGGTTGACCTCCCCCGTCTGGGCGCCAGGCCCCTCGCTGTAAATGCCGGAGCTGGTGGTGACTTGGGCGTGTCTAGACCACAGGCCCGGTGATGTGTAGGAATGTAGGCAGTATTGGGAGGGGTTGACCTCCTTGGGTACAAGCATGCTTGGCTTTGCAAGGTCGGCCCGTTTGGAAATGATGTGAGTCATCGTCTGTTGGCATGCTCTCTGGTCCAGCCTGCGCTGGTGGGAGGCCCGGGAGGGCGGCGAGGCCTGGCCCAGTGGCAGGAGCCCGGGGTCGGGGAGCTGGCGGTGGGTGCGTCATTGAAGGGAGGCGGTTCGGCTCAGTAGGGATGCTCTGCCGGGTGGGGGACCGGGGGAGGCTCCCAAGCAGGCAGCGCTTGGCTCTCCCAGCAGGCTGGGGGGCACATGTGGCAGCACAGTCTCCATCCAGGGTCTGGGGCTTAGCTGGAAGCCAGGTAAACAGGGGAGGGAGAGGCTTTCTAGGCAGCGAGCCCGGCAGGAGGTGTCAGCCTGGCGGGCTCAGCGCAGCTGGAATCCGGGAGCTGGGCGGCGAGGCGGAGAAGACCGTGAGGCAGGGGCTGGACATGGAGGCGCCGTGTGTGTGTGTG
>NW_006780611.1:3131845-3136016 GCF_000442215.2 Lipotes vexillifer | reverse complement strand
CGCTCTTTAAGCCATGTGCGCGTGCACGTGTGTGCGTGCGTGTGGCTGAGGGCGCCTGGTGAGATCCCTCTCCTGAAGGAAGGTGGAGGAGGTGGCGTGAGCGAGTGTCATAGCGGTCGGGAGAGACGCGGCCCCCGGGTTGTCGGACGGCTGGCGGGGGTAGGGGTGTCGGAAGACGCCGGCCTCCGGATGCTGATCGCTCTCCGGGAGTTTAAGAGGACGTCTGTCATGTCGTGTGGAGTCCAAGAAGTAATATACGGAATCCATAAACAAAACACACTCACAGACATAGAAAACAAACCTATGGTTACCAAAGGGGAAGGGAGGGGGAGGGATAAATTAGGAGTATGGGATTAAGAGGTACAGACTACTATACGTAAAGCAGACAAGCAACAAGGATTTGCTGTATAGCACAGGCAGCTGTAGTCAGTATCTCACAATGAGCTATTCAATATCGTGGGAAATAATCTGAAAGAAAATCCATTAAAAAAACCAACCAAGCTCAGAGATGCAGAGAACAGATTGGTGGTTGCCAGAGGTGAGGGTTGGGGGGTGTGTGTGACATGGGTGAACG
Source organism: Lipotes vexillifer (assembly GCF_000442215.2). NCBI lineage: Eukaryota > Metazoa > Chordata > Mammalia > Artiodactyla > Lipotidae > Lipotes > Lipotes vexillifer. Next base: position 3,135,442 of record NW_006780611.1, on the reverse strand, counting down.
GGGTCAGAATGAAACAGAAAGTCGTAGGGCTGTAATGTACAGCTCGGAGAGTACAGTTAATGATATTGTATCCCGTCTTCGAAAGTTGCTAAGAAGCTAAATCTTAAAAGTCCTCATCACGAGAAAAAGTATAACGTGTGTACGGTGATGGATGTTAACTAGACTTATTATGGTGGTCATTTCCCAATAGAGTATTTACAAATATTGAACCATATGTTGTACACCTGACACTAACATACTGTTATATGTCAGTGATACCTCAATAAAAAAAAATCGTATGTGGGAAATTTAGAGCATCCATCCATCCATTCCCTCCCTCCCTCCCTCCCATGCACCCTTCCTTCCATCCATGTGCCCATTCATGCATGCGTCCACCCACCTGCCCATCCATCCCTCTGTCCCTCCATCCGTCTCTCCTTCACTGATAGGCCGGGTGCTGCTGTGCTGGCTGACCAAGTCCAGGGCAGCCACATGCAGTGGTTACCCAAGGGGCTTGGAGGAGCAGAGAGCATCTTTTGTGGGAGCCAGCTCGTGGGGTGGGACTGAGCCCAGGGGTTGGTGACATACTCCATATTGCTTGTGAGTCTATAAAAAATTAAGATAACTGGAATTTTACAAAAAAATTAAACCCATTGGTATTTTCGTATTAGAGATTGAAAAGTATTGATAGTGTATATTTTAAGAATGTGTACATTTAAAAGTTTCTGATGCGTTTACTTTTCGCTTCACCAGCTGTTCAATTTTCTTTCAGATTTTTGAAAGGATATTGTTTATATGGGCCATACGTCACCCTGCCAGTGGATACGTTCAGGGGATAAATGACCTTGTCACCCCTTTCTTTGTAGTCTTCATTTGCGAATACATAGGTAAGACCATATCATGATGTTTTCCTCTCACAGACATTAAACATGGACTTTAGTGGCCTTACGATGTTGCTGTGCATAATTATACCAGTACTGAAAATGGCTATTAATTTTACTGTTATTAATGACAACTGATATTAGAGAATAGTAGTTTTCTCATTGATGCCAGCTTTCAAAAAGTCTTTAAATCCACATGCCCAACTACTGAAGACATTAAGATGCAGTTATTATTATTAATATCTTCCTTTTACTAATATATGAGGAGAAATGCAGTATATATGGGGAGTGTAGTTTTGTGTTAATGGCCATCAGAGCACCGGCTTTAATGGTTTGGATTGAAATGGGTAAGGTTAAGGTGGCAGAATATTAGTTGAATGCTTTGCTTACAAGCTAAAAACCGAACCTTCTTTAATTGCATTTGTGCAGCAGTTCATCACCTTTCTGCTTTTGATATACTGGTAGCATTTAATTTTATGGAAATATTAATTACATGCAAAATGATTGGTGTAGTGGGCATTTAGGTTGGGTTGTGCTGTTTCTCTGTGAGTACTGCATATTTTTTCTTCCATTTATGTTGCAGCAGCCAACTGTAATATACCTTCACCTGGTTTACATTTCAAGTTTAAAAACAATTCCGATAACACATGTGCAGGATCTACTTTTTAATTCATCTATGGATAAAATCTAAATGCCACGGGAGGGCTTTACTCGTTAGTTGTAGCATTTTTATTTAAAACTGATATTACTTTGTCTTCCTGCGAACCTTCCTGCCTCGGTGTTTGTTGGTTTTTTCGCTTGTGTTTTAGCCATTTCAGTTTCTGGTCAGCTTCGATTCCATCGTTGTTGTAATCTGGAGGGTGAGGTTGACTCCAGGGCAGATGTGATCCTCTGAGGATGAGAATGTACCCACTTGGTCCATTTTGTGGCCACCCCTCTCCGAGCACTGACGATTTCATGGGAGTCTCTTCACTGCTAGGCAGCCAGCGAGCCCGGGCTGCTCCCGCCCATCTCTTCAGCAGGGACAGCTCACTCCTGGGAGCGCTCCTGCCTCTCTCCTCCCTCTCTCATCTGACAGATAATGAAAATGTTCTTAATGATCCTGGAACAGCAGGACCTCTGTCAGTAGACTTCAGAGCTGTTAATTGAAAGAAGTTCAACTGAGATGTGATTAGAGAACTGGTATTCCATGTTAAATAGACCATTTAATTAATGTGGTAAATAAGTTTGCCTTAATGAGTCTAGCAGCAACTTACGTTGTAAGACCCAAGCGATCCATTGTGCGTTTGTCTGAATGATCAGCAAGCTGGGACGAAGGGACGTGACCGTGATGTTAATTGTCCAGAAGAGAGAAAAGCTGGAGGAAAGAGAGTCTGTGTTCAAGTGGCGCCTTCAGTTAGAGACTCAGAGAGACTCCCCTTGCCTTCCGTAACCCTCACCACACACACTCCCACACACATACATGTGCACGCACACACATGCACACACAAGAACACACATGTGCAGCGGCCCGACTGGCCTCCTGGGGCTGCCAGCAGCCCAGGTCTCCTCCTGGGACACAGTGTCTTCAAAATGCAAGTTTGGTGCACGCACACGTGCATGCACGCTCGGGCACACACAGACACATGCACGTGCACCACCGCCAGCCACAGCCTCTCCAAGTAAGTGTGGAACAGATCCCCAGCTAACCTCGAGATGGGGCCCGTGGTCTTGGGTGGGCCCTGGAGGTGCCTGTCCCCGCCGAGGGACGACTGGGGACGGAGGTCAGGAGAGCTCTTGGGACCCTGGAGATGGGGTCACGGTGTGCGGGCTGTCCAGAGGCGGAGGCGGGAGAAGATGGCCACGCAAGCGGTGCTGAGGCCAGCGGGGGGAGCCCAGGAGCTGCGTGTCACTCCGGGAGGGTGCCGTGTGCTGGAGGCTCGGAGGCAGAGGAGGGCTCCGTGTGGCGAGGTGTGGCTCCCGGCTGGGAAGCGCAGGGTTGGGTCCAGTTTCTTTCTCTCTAAGCTCCGCTGAGCCCGGGGGTCCTGATGTCTTGGTTTGGGCTGGAAGGAAGGAGGGCCCCTCTAGCCTTGAGCCGGCTGCATTTCCCACTGCCCTTTGCATTGGGGCCCCCGACGGCTGCTCGCTGGTCATCCCTCGCTGGTGTCTGTGCCTGTGTGTCCCCATCAGGCCGGCCTGGAGACGGGGCGCGGGCCCTCGGCAGCGCCCGGGGAGGACAGCCGTTTGGGCAGAGCTCCTGAGTCTTTTCGCCGTGTGTTGTATTTATGTAGTTCAGAGCACATTATGTATAAAATCGTTGCATGCCTTTTCCCCATTTAACCTTGTAACATAAGCTCATCCCTATATTATTAAGAAATCTTTGTAAAGATCGTTTCCACCTCCTGCACATAATATTCTGTTGAGATAATGTAGCACAGTTCATGAAACCATTCTCCTGTTGTTGGATTTTTTTAGTTTTCTTCCCCCGAGGCGTGGCGCAAGTTTTAAGTAAAGCCTGTATTTTTCAAACAGGGACTGCCATGTCCCTTTGAGCTATGTTAACTCTGATTTAAAATTAAGAACCATTATTCCGTCACCTTGAGTCCCACAATTTAAGTGGAGACTCTTATATTTTACTTGAACCAGTAATTTCAGCATAGCACAAAACGAGGAAGCACCCCCCTCCCCGTCCCCTGTGCTACTTAGATTTGGAAACTACTCTGGCACTTTGGACCAGCTCTTCGGATGGACTGAATGA
>NW_006780611.1:3127700-3131835 GCF_000442215.2 Lipotes vexillifer | reverse complement strand
GAATGCCGGTGACGAATTTTGGAAGATGAGGAGTATTTTACAATTGATTTTCATTATCAGCATGTGTAAGCTCTGATTGATTTGATTTTATATGTCATTTTCTCGTAAAATAAATTACTCTTGAAAGCTAATACAGAAAGTGACTGGCATAAACGGTGTATTTACTTACGAACATTACGGGTATTTATTTATTTATTTATTTATTTATTTATTTATTTATTTATTTATTTATTATTTTTTTGGCGGCACGCGGGCCTCTCACTGCTGTGGCCTCTCCCGTTGCGGAGCACAGGCTCCGGACGCGCAGGCTCAGCCGCCATGGCTCACGGGCCCAGCCGCTCCGCGGCATGTGGGATCTTCCCGGACCGGGGCACGAACCCGTGTCCCCTGCATCGGCAGGCGGACTCTCAACCACTGCGCCACCAGGGAAGCCCCACGGGTATTTATTTTTATGTTCCTGTTTGTAAATCAGAATCTCAAAAGCACAGGTTGTTTTTAAACAGGTTAATTTTGCCCAGAGAAGACATTTTAACACGTGGTTCCTGGAGATTGAGATTCGCTGGACTTGGATTTGGTGTGCGGTTGGCAAGGGGCACAGAGGAGAAGTGATGCCAACCAGTCGGGACACAGAGCAGAAGTGATGCAGGGAGCTTGCTGTCAGCTGAGTGCTAGTGGCGCCGCCATTCTTTTGCCTTTTCCGCTGTCGGTATGAATTGGGCTTCGAGTGACAGAGAGAGAAGAGCTGTTGCTCGTTTCTCATTGATAAGTTACAGTTTTAGAAACAGTTGTTTTAATTTTCCTTGTTTGCATTTAAGTTTTCCCTCGTTGCACTTTGTTTTTTCCATGTGTTACATGAACCAAGGCTGCTTTTAAATGCATCCTCACCTGGCTTCCTTTGGTGTTCCTCCCACCTAATGTACTTTTGGGGTCCACGGCTCGTCTCAGAAACATTTTAAAGACAGAAACGAGCGCATCTGCAAATAGGAGGCTTCCTGTGGCAGTTCTGTTCCATGTTGGGGAAGTGGAGAGCAGAGGGCCCTGGGAACGCCAGTGGGTCAGAACCAGAGGGTGGGGCTGCCGTTTGGCAGCCCCTGAAATGACAGGAGCGGGCTGTATGCTTGCATAGCCCGTGATGTGTATATAATCAGATTTTCTACTTAAAAACATCTTGATGATGGTCAAAATAATGGACTTACTGAAAAATTGGGAAACTCATTAACAGTATAGCTCCTTGTCCCAGAAACCGTCAGTGGGACGTTTTATTAATTTCCTTCTGGTCTTTTGTCAATATACTTTTTACACCGCAGCAGTTATATTATGCATGCACATTCTAGTATTGCTTTTTGTTTAATATCTACTAAACATTTCCCAAAGTCATTAAGCACTTAAAAAACGTCTTTTTAAAACATAGTGACACACTCCTTTCAATAATGGGTAGGAAAACTAGACAGAAGATCAACAAGAAAGAAAGAAAACTAAGCACCTGAAAACCCCTAGACCTAACAGACATGTACAGAGCAGTGCACCCGTCACAGCAGGATCACATTCTTCTCAAGTGCACGCGAAACATTCTCCAGGACAGACAGTATGCTAGACCATAGAACAAGAGCCAGTACAGTTGAAAGGGTGGAATTCATACAGACTGTGTTCTCTGACCACACAGACATTAAATTAGGTATCAGTAACAGAAGGAAATTTGAAGAATTTGACAAATATGTGGAGATTTTAGAACACGACCATAAAGAAGCAATGTGGGGACCCCCCTGGTGGCACAGTGGTTAAGAATCCGCCTGCCAGTGCAGGGGACACGGGTTCGAACTCTGGTCCGGGAAGACCCCACATGCCGCAGAGCAACTAAGCCCGTGTGCCACAACTACTGAGCCTGCGCTCTAGAGCCCACGAGCCACAACTGCTGAGCCCACGTGCCACAACTGCTGAAGCCCGCGCACCTAGAGCCCGTGCTCCACAACAAGAGAAGCCACTGCAATGAGAAGCCCGTGCACCGCAACGAAGAGTAGCTCCTGCTCGCCACAACTAGAGGAAGCCTGTGCGCAGCAACGAAGACCCAACACAGCCTAAAATAAATTAAAAAAAAAAAAAGATTAAAGAAAAAGAAGCAATGTGTCAGAGAAGATATCGCGAGGAAAATTAGAAATGACTTTGAGATGAATGAAAATGAAAGCACAACATACCCAAACTTATGGCATGCAGCTACAGCAGTGCTCCAAGAGGTATTTATATTAAAAAAGGACATCTCAAGTCATTAACTTGAGTTTTCCATTTCAGAAAGGAGAAAAAGAAGAGCAAATTAAAGCCAAAGCAAACAAAAGGAAGGATATAAAGACTAGAACAAAGTAAATGAGGTAGAGGATACCAAACAGTGGAGAAAAATCAGTAAAACCAATGTTGGTTTCTCAAAAATATCAACAAAATGTTGGCACACCTTCAGCTAGACTGACCTAGGAGAAAAGGGGAGAAGACTCAAGTTACTAAAGTTATGAGCGCTTTTAGAAATAAACAGCACTAAGGAAATACTGTGAACAACTCTCCAAATTCGAGAATGTGGATGAAAAGGAGATGTTCCTAGAAAGGCACAAAGTACCAAAACTGACTGTGATGGTTAATTTTGTATAAACTCGACTAGGCTGTGGTGCCTACTTATTTGGTCAAACACCAGTGTAGATATTGCTGTGCAGGTGTATTCTGGATGTGATTAACATTTAAATTAGTAGTCTTTGAATAAAGCAGATTACCCTGCATAATATGGGTGGACCTTATCCAATTAGTTGAAGGCCTTAAGAGCAAAGACTGAGATTTCCTGAAGTAGAAGAAATTCTTGTTAAGACATAGAAATCCTGCCTGAGTTTCCAGCCTGCTGGCCTGTCCTACAGGTTTCAGACTTGCCATTCCCCATTATTGTGGGAGCCTGTTCCTTAAAATAAGTTTCTCTCTCTCAATATAATGTAATATAATACAGTATAATATACTGTATATATACTGTATACTGTATATATAATATACATATATAATATGTACATTTATTTATCAATATCTGTATGGATATGTACAAGAACAATGTATATAGGAGATTAAATGAGTAATTTAAAAAAATTCCAACAAAGAAAAGCCGAGGATCATATGACTTCACTGGTGAATTCTACCCACATTGAACAAAGAATTAACACCACTCCTTCACAAACTCTTCCAAAAATAGAAGAGAGGAAACGATTTTTAGTTCATTCAATGAGGCCAGTATTATCCTGATACCAAAATGGGAGACAGAGGTATCACAAGGAAAGAAAGCCAGAGGCTAGTATTCCTTATGAAGATAGATGTAACAATCCTCAACGAAATACTAAGAAACTGAATGCAGTGGCATAGTAAAAGAACAAATGGGATTTATCTCAGGAATTCAAGGTTGGTTCAACATAGGAAAAATTCAGTCAGTGTAATGCACTATACTAACAGATGGAAAGACAAAACAACGTAATCATCTCAGAATGATTGACACAGAAAAAGCTGTTTGACAAAATCCAACACGCTTTCACGATAAAAACACTCAACAAGCTGGAAATAGAAGGACTTCCTCTCAAATAAAGAGCGTCCATGAAACACCCACAATTAACGTCATGCTTAATGGGAAAGACTGAATGCTTTCCCCTTATGATTAGCAGCAAGACAAGGATGCGTGTGCACCGCACTTCTGTTCAACATGGCCCTGGTTCTAGCCCGGGCGGTTAAGCAAGAAAATGAAGCAAAAGGCATTGAGAGTGGAAATGAAGAATGAAGCTACCTCCCTTTGCAGGTGACATGATCTGTATATAGAAAATCCAAAGAAATCTACTAAAAAATTATGGAAGCCAACAAATGAGTTCACCCGACGTTGTGGGATATAAGATCAAGGTAGAAAAACCAGTTAGGTTTCTATACACTTGCAATGTACAATCCAGAAATGAAATTATGAAAACAATTCCATTTGCGATAGTGTCAAAATGAATAAAATGATCTAAATTTAGCAAAAAGGAGTACAGTATTTACTCTGAAAACCAGAAAACATTGTGGAAAGATATTAAAGAAGATCTAAATAGACGGAAAGACACCTCGTGTTGTGGATCGGAAGGCTTAATAGTATAAA
>NW_006780611.1:3120744-3127622 GCF_000442215.2 Lipotes vexillifer | reverse complement strand
GTGTTGTGGATCGGAAGACTTAATAGTATAAAGATGGCAGTCCTCCCCAAATTGATCTAAAGAGTCGGTGCAATCCCTGTCAGAACTGTAGCCGAAATTGACAAGTTTATCTTTAAATTCATATGAAACTTTAAGAGACACAGAATAGCCAAAAGAATCTTGAAACAGAACAGAGTTGGAGGATTCACACGTCCTGATGTCAAAACTTACTACCAAACTACAGTAATCAAGAAAGTGTCATTCTGGCTTATGGGTGGACATGTAGATCAGTGGAACAAAACTGAGAGCCTAGAAATAAACCTTCATATTTACAGTCAGTTGATCTTTGACAGTGACGCCAAGACAGCCCAATGGGGAAATGGTCTTTTTCAACATATGGTGCTGCGACAACTAGATATCAACATGCAGAGAAAAGTTCCATCCCTGCCTCTCACCATACACACAAATAAAATGAATCACGGACCTATATGTAAGAGCTAAAACTATAGGACTCTAATAAGAAAGCATAGGAGTAGATCTTCACGGCCTTGGGTTAGGCCATTGTTTCTTAGATATGACAGCAAAAGCAAAAATGACAAAAGAAGGAAATAGGTGAACTGGACTACATGGAAATGAAAACTTTGTGCTGTAGAGTCTCAAGAAAGGGAAAAGACCTCTGCAGAAAGGCGGAAAATATTAGCAAATCATCTACCTGGTAAGAGACATAATAGCCATTATATGTAAAGAACTCTCATAACTCAATAAGATAATCTAATTTTTAGAAACGGACAAAGCATTTGAATAGACGTTTCTCCAAAGAAGATAGACAAATGGCCAATAAGCATGAGAAGATGCTTGACATCATTAATCCTTGGGGAATGCAAACCAAAGTCACAGTGAGATACCACCTCACACCCGCTAGGATGGCTGAAATCACAAAGAGGAACAGTAAGAGAAGTTGGCAAGGATGTGGAGAAATTAGAAACCTCATGTGTTGCTGGGGGCATCACACTAGCCGAGCAGCTTTGACCAACAGCGTGTGGCATTTCAGCAAAGAGTTAAACCTAGAGTTACCAGCAAAAGCCTGCCCAGGCACACAAGGGGGCACTGTTCCTTTCAGCCAGTGAAACCCAAACCCCAACCCAAGTGTTCATCAGCTGATGAAGGTGTAAATAAAGGATGATCTACCTGTACAATGAAGTGGCTTTCAGCAATGAAAGGGAGCCGGAGGACCGAGACACGCTGTAACACGGATGGCCCTTGAACACGTCATGCTCGGCGAAAGAAGCCAGCCACAAGAGGCCACGTGCTGTATGATTCCGTCTATGTGAAATGTCCAGAATAGGCAAATTTGTAGAGACAGAGCATAGACAAGCGGTTGCTTGTGCCTTGGGGACAGAATTGGGGGGATGGGGGTTGACTCGCTGGGCGCAGGGTTTCTTTTAGGAGGGACGAAATGTCCTAAAATCCGGTTGTAGTGATTGTTGCACAGCTTAGTGAATATACTAAAAACCACTTTCATTGGCTGAATTGTGTGGTTTGTAAGTTGTATCTCAGTAAAGCTGTCGTAAAGAAAGTAGAGGTCCTGTCTTCGTCTGTGTGGGCTGCTATACGAAGTTCCACAGACTGGGTAGCTTATAAGCAGCGAAGTTTGTTTCTCGCAGTTCTGGAAGCTGGACGTCTGTGATCAGGGGCCGCCATGGCTGCATTCTGGGGCGCCTCTCTGCCTGGTGCACAGCCGGCATCTTCTCACTGTGTCCTCGCGGGGTGGGAGGGGCGAGGGAGCTCTTGGGGGTCCCTTTTGTAAGAACACTAGTCCCATTCGTAAGGGCTGCACCCTCGTGACCAAAGCACCTCCCAAAGGCCCCACCTCCTAACGCTGTCCTTTTTCGGGTTAGGGTTTCAGCATTTAAATTTGGGGGGAACACAAGCATTCCGGCCCATAGCCCACTGTGTGGTGATATAATGTGGCTGTTTTCTGTTGATGCACGTTTGCCTGGTTTCTACTTTTTCACTGTCACGGATAGTACACGTAGTATCTCAGTAAGTAAATCCTTGATTGCATTTTGGAGTGTTCTCTTGACATGTGCTCTTAGAAGAGCCATTACTGACTCAACGGTTGGGTATTTTTAAGTCTTGATAACGTTTGCCAGGTTGTGGACCAGAAAGATGTTTGAATGTCTGCTCTGCAGCCATGTCAAGGGTTGCCATCTTGCTCTGTCTTTGGGATGTTCTGGACGTTATTGGTAGCTCCTGGCTGGAGACAGGACCTATGTGTGCGCCTGTGTGCTTATATGTGCACGTCACTTGTTTGTAGATAAGTCAGTGTTTGCCCGTGAGGCTGTTCCAGTGTGGGCCACGGCTCCATGATGTTAAGGGACTTGGGGAATTAGCCGAAGGGCCAGGAGCAAGTAGGACACTCTCTAGCATTGACGTTTGAGTTTCCAACCTGCGGGAGCCGTATTCCGCAGGCCTAATTAGGAACTTGGAAGAGACAAGGGTGTGTGCGTGTGTGTGTGTGTACGGAAACAACACTGTAGTGGAGCCTGGCGGCTGCAGGCCTTGTGCCCTGTGTGCGCTAGTGTGGCAGAAGCAGGTGTGTGACCAGCAGCCTCTCTGGGGGACGTTACACACAGGATCATTTGTCCCCGGTCCCTGAGGCTCATGCTGGCCCATCTGCAGCGAGGTGGAGGTGGACTCAGTTAGGGCAGTTTTGTGGAAATGCAGTGCGTGCACATGTGGAACACGCGTTGGCATCAGTCCATCTCTGCTACACTTCCACCAGCCGAGGAAGATGCTGGTGTCTCTTATGAACAAAGAAGCAAAGCCTGTACAGTCATCAGTCACCCAAAAGGCAGCCAGTCCTCTCTTTGGCCTGTGGGCCTGTTTCTAGGACCTTGCTTTCCATCAGTTTGATCCCACTGTGTCCTCACCTCGCTCTCCAATCAGACCCCGGGGGTCTACAGTCTTTTCCTCCGTTGCCAAAAGTGATGGCTTAGGTGCAGCCTTTCATGTGTTAGGTGACAGTCCCCAACATTCAAAGAGCACTTGCTCTGGGCTGGTGCGCTGGTGAGCGGGTTAGTCTCTTAGGACCTGGGGCTCTGAGGCCCCAGATCCATGAGCTAATCATCTTGTTCCTCCTGGTACTTAGGTGGTGGCTCCCCTTCCTTGAAGTGACAGCCGCTCTCTAGCTGGAGTGTCATAGGGTTGTGGGGTAAAGAAGGGGTTCTCCCCCACCCCTTGCCTAATTCCCCTGAGCTAAGTTCACGGTTTAATTAGCTTCACTGTGCATTTCTTTTCATTCTAACGACAGCCTTCTAGGGTAGGCGTTACTGCTTTGAGTTTAGGAAAAAGGAGGCGTGGAGAAGTTAAGTAACTTGCCGAGGTCCTGGCGTTTCGGATCTGGAATCGGGGTCTCTGCTTTATCTGAACAGCCAGGCGGGCAGCCCTGCCCCGCAGATACCTCCTAAGCTGCCGGCAGCCTGGCTCTGCTCGCGGCCTGCCACAAGTTCCTTGGTCATGTGAGTTTGTGCTTGCTGCTGGTAGTTAAGGCAAGGATTAATTTCCCCAATTGGTAGCTTTTCTTACTGACACGGTGCCGAAGTGCTTTCTTACGTTCAGATACGATTCCCAAGGCTGAGGTGGTAGAATTTTATCCTCCTTAATTGGGACCCTTTGTACAGCCTTTTAAAATCCTTTCGTCAGAGAACAGGATCTATTTCCTTTCCACTGGAGTGCAGTTTCACGGTTGTTGTTGTTGTTGTTGTGTTTCCTGATTTATTTCCTTTCTTTTAAATGGTTTCTCTTCATTTCTTGTTTTAAATTGCAGTCATTGCTGAAGTGGTCCTGGCTCTGGCTAACAGGAAAAAGCTAACAAACACATTAGTGGGATCCTTTCACTTTTTACCCACCTAATATAAAATGCCACATAACCTGACATCCAGAAGCTTCAGCAGTTCAGCCCAGGGCCTTCGAAAACGTTTGACTTCACCCGAGTCGTATGAAGGCCAACTCGGGGGCTGAGCCTTGTGCTCAGAGCTTGCGGCCCTGGGTCCTCTACCCAGAGAGACCCCCGCCCCACACTTTGCATAGTGTTTCAGAATGTCGTGGACCCTATTTCCTGGGCCTGGATTCAGAATCCCTACGTGATAATTATAGTCCTGCAGAGGGGTGTGGGCTGAATGGAAGGCTTTGCATTTACATTTGAAGACTCTCACTCATCCTTTCTCCCCACAAACTTTAGCTTTCTTCTAGAATTTTTATATCTCACTGTGTTAGAATCAGGAATTTGCAGAATGTTTCTTACATAACACGTACCAATTCCTGTCTTCTTTGTTTTTCAGCATCTTTAAAGGTTCCCCTTTTATCAGAAGTTGTTGTTAAATCACAGAAACCCTTTTCAGATCAAATTTTATTTTGTTAATTTAACAAATCCACACACACACACACGTCTTTATACACAGGCCACATGCTTATTCCTCCTGTAGTACTGCGTGTTACAAGAGCTATTGCTGGAGTGTCACAGCTTCTTAAAGAGGGGGTTGTTCTCTGTGTTGGGTTCTGTCCGTGCAGCCCAGGTGGCGGCCAGCATCGGTGAGAACCCCACCTGCTGGGGTTGTCCTTCACTTCCCGTGGCCCCCTCCCTGCCCCCCACATCCTAAAGCCCCCCCGGAGGTCGGGGGAGGAGAGATTGTGAGCCAGGACAGGGTGAGATCTCTTTTTCACTGACGTGACTTTGAGGCTTGGGCAGCCTTTGTTTTCAAGCTGAGAGGCCATGGTGTCAGCGTAGTTTTATTTTTCCCTTTTGGTGGTTCTGTATTGTTTTGAGAGGAAATATTTGGAGACAAGTGGTTTGGTGGCGGCCATCGTTTCCAGCTACCTGCACGTCCTCCCTCCAGAAATCTTTATTTTCTGCCTAAGACCAATCAACCATCTATCTAGTCCTCTCTCTGAGCTGTTCGTGTCCATCGCCAGGTCTAGCAAGTGACATTCTTTCCACGACCATTTTCTCCAAAGAAGCACGAGTCAGGCCCGATTCCAGCCCTGGGTCCCTCTGCGTGGCGAGCACAGGTGACGTCGGGGCAGCTGCTGCCAGCGGTCAGGTGGCTGTGGCGGGCTCAGGGGGCGGCACAGCCCTGCTCGGCCTCCCTGGCCGGGGGCTTTCACAAGTCCTGCACAGACAGCTTGAAGTCTTGCTGAGGATGGCTCTTCCACAGCCTGTGGCCAGGCCAGGCCTTTGGGTCCTGTCTGGTGACCTCCACTGCCAGGCGGAGGTGCGGACACCAGGCGGGCAGAGCATGAGACAGACTCGCGGTGATTATGGCTCTTCCCCTCGGGTCTGGATGAGGTTCTGTTGGTCAGCCACTCAGGCTCAGCCAAGGGTCCCTGGATGAAGAACAGAGTGTGAAGCAGGCCTGGATCACGGACCTCTTGTGGGTGTGGACACAAGCCAGCGGGGCAGAAAGGTAGCCTTGAGCGTTAACTGACTGACAAAGACTGTATTCACCAGCCCCTCTGACTGGGCCTAAAGAATCGTCAGCTTTCAACTCCAAGTGAAAACGGTTACTGACCAAAAAGCAGACTGACTAACAGACATTCCTCATAGACTGATTAGCTAGACTTGTCAAATACTGGAAGTGAAAAATCGTTCTCAGGATGAATGTTTTACCCCTCACGAGCATCACATTGGGTCTTCTTGGTCGGGGACAAATAGGGTCCTTCGAGGGACGCACCAGGAGGATGAGGGGCTTTGTTCAGGCTGCTGGAGTGTCCTGTGTTGCCCTTAGTTTTGAGGAACGGCGTGAACCTCTGTGAACCCTCAGGGACCATTCGACCCAACTTTAGTTTTTGAGTTTCCTGTTGGAGTATTTCAGACTATGTGTATGGGTTGATGATTTTTATTCCATTCTTCAAAGAGCAAGGAGAAAATCTACTTATTTTTGAAAAATAGAATAAAATCCCATTCTGTCTTGTAGCTACTATGTAGGTCCATTGGACCTCTTTATAAATCGAAGATATATTGTCAGATCATAATGATCTTAATTTTTTTCTGTGTCTTAAAGTATTTTGCTGTTGTGTCATCCCAGGTATTATTTTATTGTCACTCACCAATTATTCCTAACTACAGTTAAAAAAAAGGACTAAAATAATAAGAGGATGGAAGAATGGGAAGATGGAATCATCTAGAAGGCTGATGTCACTGAGAAATAAACCATCCCTTCTGTGTGATCCTTCAGTTTTCTTATTGTGTCTCCCAAATGATTGTGTTATCTTTTAAGAAGGTATAAAAAGAGTCCGGAGACATTTTTGTAGTCTTTTCTTTTAAAAGCTTTTATTGAACATAGTAGAGAATTAGAATTTTTTAGTTTTTTACACCCGTAATGATAAGGAGAGGAAAATCGGCAGAGGAAGGCATTTCCTCATTATTAGACGAACTAGGAGATGCACGCAGAGGGATGCAGGGCAGCTCTTTAGATGCTAATGATGACAGCGAAACTGATCGTCTAAGCAGAATCGCAGACTGTGAGTCTTCAGCCGAAGGTGTCTTAGGTGAATTTGCTCAAACTCAGGCATCGGTGACTGAACGATGTAGCTCTAAGGACATGAAGGAAATGTGGTTTCTCATCCACCTAGTCATTCAACAGGAAGGACTTCATCACGTAAGATTTCGTGACAAGAATGTGGACCATCCCCCCCTTTGCCAAAAAGGGGAGATGTTTGTGGACCGAACTTGGATATAAACAGAGAAATGCTGAAAGCAGGTGTGTCTGCAAGAGGCGATTGGAATGCAGGCTGCCCTGTGTGCTGTTCACAGCAAATATCCGTAACAGGGCCGTCTTTTTTGTTGTGCTTTTTTCTTTTATCTTTGTTTCACCCTTTTTTTTTTTTTTTTTTTTTTT
>NW_006780611.1:3119689-3120450 GCF_000442215.2 Lipotes vexillifer | reverse complement strand
CGGGCCCAGCCGCTCCGCGGCATGTGGGATCTTCCCGGACCGGGGCACGAACCCGTGTCCCCTGCATCGGCAGGCAGACTCTCAGCCACTGCGCCACCAGGGAAGCCCTTTACCATTCTTTATAAAGATGTCTCACTGACTTCTGAAGGCCCTGAGCCTCACCACTGTTGTTTGTTTCTTTGGGCAAGTTTCAGGGACTCTTCCAAGGGTGGTTAGAAATGGCTACGGTGGCCACACTCTTCCAGCTGCTTAGCTAAGCCATTAACGTCAGACGTCTGAGCTTTTGCTTCAGTAACAAGAATTGAATGATATTCAAGAAGGATTCAAACTGCATTAATATTTAAGAGCCTGTCTGAATCCAGGAAGTGCCTGGATCTAATATATACAAGCACACGTCTATTAGGAAGGGCGGCCGCACGCTTGGCTCCCTGTCTGCGGAGGTTTATTCCAGGGGAGTGCGTCTTGCTCCAGCACTTACTTAGCTTGCCAGCCTCCCAAAGGCATCTGCGCCGAGAAATCGTGCTTTCTATTACTTTGCTGTCTTAAATAAATCTGTGTCCCAAGTAGGAGGGAAAATCAATTCAATTGCTTATGAAACTTTTCCTTAAGGGTGAGTGAATTATGGGGAAGAGATGAAGCATCTGTCATCGGTCACCTCATTTCAGAGCCAGATAGGAGAGAAACGCATTTCGTTATGCAGATCAGCGTGGCTTGGCCGGTGAAAGCAGAGAGGCCCGCAGAGGCCGATGCACCCGGCAGTG
>NW_006780611.1:3116787-3119679 GCF_000442215.2 Lipotes vexillifer | reverse complement strand
GCGTCGTGCTCCTGGGACCCACGGGAGTGAGCTTGAGTGGCGGTGGTGGCGGAGACAGGGCGTTGAGCCGGAGCCAGAGGACTTGCGCGGGTGTCACAGCAAGAGCCTTAGGAAGGGGAGAGAGCTGATTGCAGTTACCATAGTGATGGGGGCGGGCTCGGAAGGGAGCCGCCCGCTCCTGGTTTCGCTCCTGCGCTGCTCCCAGCCTCCCCCCAGCCCCCATCATCTGATCCGCCCCACCATCCATCGTGATGTGGTTCGTGAGCCTCGTCGCCCACTTTGCAGAATCTGCCCCAGCGGTCTTCGCCAGGGGCAGAAAGCAACTGTGTTTTCCCTCCACCTGACACGACTTTGCAGTTCATCTGCTGGAGCAGAGACCAGCTCAGAAGATGAAATGGCCTGTAGCTGCGGCTTTAAATGTTCAACTGTCAAGGATGTAAGTACAGGATAAGGGAGGGTGCTGCTGGCTGGCCAGGACCAGAGCAGGGAGAAGAAATCAACTCTCCCATCCCTACTTGTGTCTTCTGTCTGACCTGTCAAGTGATCAATTTCTTCACCCACCTGCCTGCCTACCTACGTTCTGCCCACCTGCAGGTACCTGTCTCTCTCTTAGTGGGTATAATTCGGTGGCTTTTAGTGTCTTCAGAGTTGTGCGACCATGACACTGCTTCCAGGACATTTCCATCTCTCAGAAGGAACCCCTGTACCAATGGGCAGTCATTCCACATCACCCGCTCCTCCAGCCGCCCCCCGCTCCGGCAACCAGTGATCTACTTTGTGTCTCTGGATTTGCCTATGCTGAGCATTTCATATAAGTAGGATCATACGTCTGGTGACCGGCTTCTTTCACTTTGCATAATGTTTTTGAGGTTCATCTGAGCTGTAGCGTATGTCAGAACTTCACTCCCTTTCAAGGCTTAATAGTGTTTCATTGTATGCATAGATGACCTTCTCTTTATCCATTCATCAGCTAGTGGACATTTGGATTTTTTTCCCTCCATTTTTGGCTGTTATGAATAATGCCACTGAATTATTTGTTTACAAGTCTCTTTGTGTGGACATGTTATCAGTTCTCTTGGCTATATACCTAGGAGTAGAATTGCTGGGTCATATGGTAACTCCATGTTTACTGACAGACTCTTTCCCAAAGGCGCTGCAGCATTTTCCATTCCCACCAGCAGTGCATAAGGGTTCTGATTTCTCCACATCCTTGTCTATACTTGTTAGTGTCTTTTTTATTTTAGCCATCCTAGTGTGTGTGAAGTGGTAACTTATGGTTTTGATTTGTATTTCCCTGATGACTGATAATGTTGTGTGTCTTTTCACATGCTCATTATTATTATTTTTTTGTTTTGTTTTTTTGTTTTGCGGTACGCGGGCCTCTCACTGTTGCGGCCTCTCCCGTTGCGGAGCACGGTCTCTGGACGCACAGGCTCAGCGGCCATGGCTCACGGGCCCAGCCACTCTGCGGCGTGTGGGATCTTCCTGGACCGGGGCACGAACCCCTGTCCCCTGCATCGGCAGGCGGACTCTCAACCACTGCGCCACCAGGGAAGCCCGGTGCTTATTTTTAATGTGGTGGGATTATATTTGTTGCTGATTGGATTCATTAAAAAACCTTTGAACTTCAAAACTTCTTTTACTAGCATTAAAGTTTATATATACCTTGCTTTTAAAAAATAATAAACCTTTCTTTCACTTGATGTTTTCTAATCTATAATAACTTGACTGAAATTGGTCTCAAATTTTAAAATGAAGATACTTTTCTTTTCATTATTATTACCTTCATTTTTTTTTACAGGAAAAAGTATTCTCCGAGAAAGTTGGGTGCAAAAATTTGATTTATTTTCTTATTCACAAAAGCTGAAAGTGTAGGTTGATTTTTTTTTCTTTTAAGGTAGCGATATAAGTTTGTAGCGAGTAGGTTATTTCAGTTTCTGCCATCTTGTGCTTGAGCGAGATTAAAGGAAAACTTTGACATGAGAAGTCACCTCTTCTAACTTTGCAACTTTATGCTTTTAGCAACTGATCCTCTTCCGAATCTGTGGGTTGGTTGTGACTTTGGTTCTTAAAGGTCAAAATAGAATCCCCATCTCCTGGTCTCTTTGCAGTTTCTTTCAATTCCACAGACTTTTTTAAAATCGCTCACAGTGGAAGGTTTTTGGCATACCAAGATGTGTAAGACATGGTCTTTGCTCTTAGATAGTTTAAATTTCAGAAGGGATAAATGGTGATTTATTATATTCATTCTGTCCACAGTTACTGCTGGAGAGGCAAAGGTGATGTTGATTGTGGTGATGGTGATGGTGAAGATGATGGTGGTGGTGATGGTGGTGATGGTGAAGATGGTGGTGGTGGTGATGATGATGGTGGTGGTGGTGATGGTGGTGATCGTGAAGATGGTGGTGGTAGTGGTGATGTTGATGGTGGTGGTGATGGTGGTGGTGATGGTGGTGAAGATGGTGGTGGTGATGATGATGGTGGTGGGGGTGATGATGATGGTGGTGGTGGTGGTGGTGACGGTGGTGAAGATGGTGGTGGTGATGGTGGTGATGGTGATGGTGGTAGTGGTGCTGGTGGTGGCAGTGGCTGCAGCCAACTTCCTTTGTACCAGGAGCTTTCACAGAACTTCCCTTATTATTACATCACTACTCCCTGAGATTGATGCTCTTATCATCCCATTTTGCAGGTCAGCAGGCTGAGGCACAAAGAGGTTGATCAAGGTCTTTAAACTACTGACTGTCAGAGCCAGGATCAACCCCCGGCCGTCTTCTGCTGTGTGGACAGCTTTTCTCTTGTATGGGGAAAGGGGCAGCCAGATGGCTGATATCAGAAGCCCCAGCCACTGGGGCTGTGTCCTCATGCTTCTGTCCCTTTCTCTGTGGGCCCGTG
>NW_006780611.1:3115227-3116629 GCF_000442215.2 Lipotes vexillifer | reverse complement strand
TAGGGACAGAGTTCATGGGGTCCCCTCTGTCAGTGCAGACTCCTCACTGATGAATATTGCCTCCTGCTTCCTCGTGTGGGTTTGGGGCCCCGTCCTTCTGTAGAGGACAGAAGGGCAGCTGAGCCACGGAGGAGGGGATGTGGCTCATCCACGCGCCTACAGCTCACGCTTGGTTGCAGTGAGCGTCCTCTTTCTGACTGATGTGATGTTTTGTACACTTCGGATTAGACGTTGCTTTTCTGCTCAGTATAGAAGTGTGACCTAAAGTACTTTGGAATGATCTTTATCACAGTCAAAGCAACACTGCCGTTCTGTGTAGTTCTAACTCTCTGCATTGAAGAGCCGTCTTGTCAGTGGCCCTGTGTTAGTATGCACCTTTCTTTCTTACCTTGCGCCTTAGAGATGTGAACACAGCTTCCGAAAATGAGGGGCTGGAGTGTTTTTGTTGAATCGACCCAGCAGCTGCATTGAGGCTCATTTTCTCTGCCAGGCAGGCCAGCGTCAGCTCGTGCATCGCAGCAGCCTCCCACTTGGTCCAGCCCACGTGATGGGCACCTGCCTGCGCCACTGTATTCCGGACGCGCTTGGCACCAGCGGTGTTCCCGTCCTTGCCTGCAGAGCGTGCTCTGTCTGGAGGGGGAGCAGCCGGGACACACAGTGGTTCTCCCACGGAGGCAGTGTGGTCGGTGGCCTGTGGTGGGCAGGGGAGATGGTGTCCTCGACACGCAGGGGCCCGGGCGTCGCCCTCCCTCTGCCGCTCAGGCCCACGGGCCTGGGGTGACCCTCTGCCTTCTCATCTGCAGGGCAGCGCTGGGATCAGAGCAGATGGGAAGTCTGGTGGAGAGCAGGGGGTAGTGTTGGATGCCAGGACAAGGGTGCCACCTCACTGCGGAAGGTGCACAGGGAGGGCCTCAGGGTGACAGGCACGTGGGCCCCATTTGGCGCGTTGAGAGATTTCCCAGGCAGTCTCACTCTGGGACGAAGGTGCTTCATCCACGTGGTCAGCACCCTGCACAGTGTTTTCAGCATGACCACATCTCCCAGGGCAAGCCCGGGGCCTCCCTCCAGCGTCGTTGGCTCGGCATGCCGGCCGGGTCGGGAGGTACCTTCTGAGCTCGTCACTGGCCTAAAGGGCGATCACACCTCCTGCTCTTACGGTGGCAGGACATGGCCCCGCTGGGTCTGAGAGACAGAGCTAAGCTGCAGAGACAGGCCCCCAGATGCCTCCTGCAGGCCCCGGCCATCCTGGTGGCGGTCATTTAAGTTTTGGCGCATGTCCCGGCCTGTGGGAGGCATGTGCGTTGTTCACCATTTGCCCGTGTGACTCTTGTGTTGCATGGCCTGGGTTTCTTCCTGTGTCCATTCTAGCGGGTGCGACCTCTCCCCGCTCCCTCTGTCCCCC
>NW_006780611.1:3088716-3115166 GCF_000442215.2 Lipotes vexillifer | reverse complement strand
CCCCACCACCACCGCAGCAGCCTGGCTCTTCTCTCCACTGACTTGGCTGCTACCTGCCGTTCTGTTGCTGACCTGGGGGACCCGGTTATTGAGCTTTTTCTTCTCAGGACAGGTGCGGAAAAATTACCAGGGCTTTTAGAATCCTGCTCTCACCTGATAAACTTGCCTTTTAATGCCAGGCGTGAATGAAGTAGGCTGCTCTTTGTACCCTTGCATAAATGTGGTGTTGTCTAGGAAACACGCCTTTGGAGGGCTGCAGGGCTGGAGGGCCAGAGCGTCAGAGACAAACGGGAGAGATTGACCCAGCTGAGCAAATAAAAACAGCAAACCGCCTGCCCTCGAATAAAACATTTTAGGTGGCAGAGAGAAAACAAGAAATGAAAGCTCTTTAAGTAGAAAAGACTTTCACATACATTTTAGCTCTTAAATTGGCAAGTGAGGTGGCATCCATACTTTTTCCCCGTTTTGGTCAGTTCCATTCCAGAGCAGGACGTGGACAGACAGGGTCAGTTTTATCTGATGAACTCTCAGGAGCCTGCTGGGAGCGTTGGTTTCGTATGTGGTCACGACTCTGCGATTCCCCATTCTTGGTCCTGCCCTTCACAATTCCCCACGTGCTACATGCCCTAGGGTGGGCCCTCCTCCACCAGCCATGGTCACAGTCACAGTCACAGTCACAGGCTTTGCTCATTTCCCCCTCGCTGCGAATTTCTAACTCCCGTCATGTGTTAGCCGATAGCCGTTTGTCGGAGTCTGTTCTGTGTCCGTGGCTGCTGCCCAGCTTGGTCGGGGAAACGTTGACTCAGGTGCAGCGGTGCCTCCTGTCTGTGGTCTTCGTCCCTGTGGGGCAGAAGCTGCAGCTCCTCAAGAAGGAACAAGAATGGTTGTTTGAACTGAGCCCATCCCTGCTGCGCAGAGACCCCGTGAGAGCGGGGAAGACCGTGCCTTTCCACCTGGAAGCAGGGTCGTCTCCAGACGCTGCTACGCAAAGGTGTTCAGACACGAGGCAGAGAGCCCAGGAGGCGCGTCACAGCCAGGCCTACTAACGCAAAGTCAGCCCCACGTGCTGGGCCAACACCAAGACATGCACACGCACACCCACCTGCACACACGTGCACACGCACCCACGTGCACACATGCCCACGCACACACACCCATGCACACAATGCACCCACGTGCACACGCACCCATGCACACACACGCACCCACGTGCACACTCGTCCATGCACACACACACGCCCACGCACACGCATACCCATGCGCACACATGCACCCATGTGCACACACACCCGTGTACACACATGCCCATGCACACACACGTGCACACACACGCCTGTGCACACACACGTGCAGAGGCAGGTCACACTGTTTCGGTCACGTGAGCAGTTATGCACGGTTCCCTGAGGGAGCAGGCGCCCCGGAAGGACCATGAGCTGGGAGCCTTTTGCCTGGGGTTCTCTTCCCCACGCATCTGTCAGCCTCAGTGAGGGGTGAAGCTAGAGGTCTTTATAAAGCGTGCCCTCTATGTGAGACACAGGCATCTCACCGGACGTTCTGAGTGAGGGTGAACCCTCTCGGGTGGCCCTGAGGCCCAGCCAGCCCGAGGGCCCAAGCAGAGGCTCTTGTGGACATCAGAGAAGTGACACCCAAGCGGTGATGGCCCGGGTCCCATAGGGCACGTGAGCCCTTGGAAGGATGTTGGCTTTTGATCTGGAAGAGAGAGGCTTTTCAACAGAGGGTTAACGTGGCGTCGCCTGTGAAAGGTGGCTTGGGACACATGCAGGGGACGGGGCGCAGGGAGAAGCTGGGTGGAAGTCAGGGAGGCCAGTTAGGTTGTTGACCGAATCCGAGGGGAGGCGATGGCATGGGCTCAGAGCCAGGTGGCGGCGAGCTGGGGTTGCATCTGACTGGTTTGAAGGGTTTGCTGAGAGGTTGGGTGGAGGTGAGAGGGAGAGGTTAAGGATGACCCTGAGGTTTTCCCTCACTAATGGGAGGGGATGGAGTCGTCTCTTCCAAAGAAGGCTACGGAGACGGACCAGGACCCCGGTCTCGGGTGTGTGTCATGTGTGTTGTCTGTTAGACACCCCAGTGCCCCTCTCGTGTCAGACACCGCTGGTTTTTGCTTTCTCCTTCCTGGGGAGCAGTTGACTTGGGCCCTTTTCCCGGCCTTCGTGTCCAGTGTGAAATGCAGGCCTCTTCTCCAGGGCAGTTGGCCACGGCCCTGGCTTCTTGGCGTGCTGCCTCTCGCTTTCCCGCCAGAGGTCAGAGCCGGCCCTGTCCTCTGAGCTTCCCGGTCTGCATTTCCAGTAAGGGCTTGGCGACCTGAGGCGGGAAGTACCAGGACCCCTGAGACGAGAGTGGTGCATCTTTTATCCACTGAAAGAGTCACTGCAGACAGGCACAAATGATGGATGGATGTTGACGTGGGTACTGACAAAGGAGAGATGCATCCTTGCATCTTCTAGATGCTTGCGTATGTGAAAACTCCGCCCTCAGGAGTTCTGCTTCGTTTCTCTCAGGGTTACAACTGGGGTTGCGGTTCTGTTGTTCTTTCTCTCCAGAGCTTTCTGCTGGCTCACGTTCCTTGCACACATCCGGGATATGGTTTTGTCGTGAGAAGTGTGTGAACCTGCCTCCGTGCAGGTGGATGTGAGCATCTGTGGGTATTTGTGGGTAAAAGCAACTGAGCAGTTTTCTAGCCTTCGTTTGTTCCTGTACACAGCCTCGGGCCTGCCTACTGTTTGCTTCTCTGCTTTAGGCTTGCCGTCTGCAAAGCCGAGGCAGTACTTTCAGCCTTTGCTCTCGCTGGGAGGCTAATGATTGAGTTATGTATATAGTGGCGTGAAGTTTTTGAAATAAAATCACAAAGTACATGTGCATTATTATTATAGCTCCAGTGGTCTTTATATTTAAATCGTGATCGCAATGGTAACGCACCATTTTGCCAATAGAACACAAAAGTACTGCAGAAGAGCATTGTAAAATGATAGTGTTTTCTGGGGCTGCTCAGCAGTGTCTAATTTGGGGCCTTCACAATTGGTTTCGTGATTCACGTATTATGTATTTCCAAAGAATAATCAAGGGTGTGCAGCATTGCCCAGGGCAGTGAGTATGGAAAATACACAGTTGGTGCAGTTGGACTAAAAGAGCAATTGGCTGCCTGGATCAACAGGGTTGGATTTCACGTGGGGTAGGGGCTCTCAGCAGCCCTTCATGCTGGTTCTGAGCCCGTGAAGCTTGACTTTGTGATAATGCGTCATCAGGGCCGAGGGCCTTTTGTCAGCTGTCCAGTTACGGTAGAGATGTATGGTGGGTGAGCAGCCCAGTGGGCACTGAGGGTTTTTTCCCAGATACATACAAAATTCATAAACCTGATTTATAACCACTGGAATTTGTGCTGCCTAAGCAGAAGGCTCAGACGCGGAGCTTTACTTAGTGGGAAATGTCTCTCTTTCAGTCGCTCTGGCACTCCAGTGCCTGTGGATGTACAAGGTTGTGAGTCTGGAGGCTGTGCTGTCTGCAGAGAAATGGGGGACAGCTGTGCCCCGCTCCTTTCATCTCCCGGGGTATTCCCTTTAGCTTATTGGAGCTGGACCAGCTACTGCACTAAGAGCGGAAGTCAGCGAGAGGCGGCCCTTTATTATTAGTTTTTTTATTTTATTTTTTTTTAAGATTTTTTTTTTTTTGATGTGGACCATTTTTAAAGTCTTTATTGAATTTGTTACAGCATTGCTTCTGTTTTATGTTTTGGTGTTTTGGCCACGAGGCATGTGGGATCTTAGCTCCCCGACCAGGGGTCGAACCGACACCTCCTGCAATGGGAGGTGAAGTCTTAACCACTGGACCACCAGGGAAGTCCCTGTTATTAGTTTTGAAATTAAGAGTGTTCTGCCTAGCCGCACGGCGCAGGGTGATGGTGTCCACGGCCAGTGCGGCCAGAGCACGTCTGTGTCCACCTGCAGCCACTCCTGCCTCTAGAGCTTTCTCCTTGGCTGGCTTCAGGACGGCCCCTCCTGGTCTTGCTGCCCAGGTCCTCCCCCGTCTCTTACATTGGGACATTCATCTCAACTAAGGAATCAATATTGATAGATTATTATGACCTATATTTAGTTTTTACTAATGACCGTTTTCTGCTCCAGGACCCCGTCCAGGTCACCACATGACATTTAACCGTCGTGTCTCCGTAAGCTCCTCTTGGCTGTGACATTTTCTCAGATTTCCCTTGTTTTAATGACCTTGATGGTTTGAGTACTTGCCAGGTTATTTTGTAGAGTGTCCCTAAATTTGGGTTTGCTTGATGTTTTCCTTGTAGTCAGACTGGGGTTGTGGGTTTGGGGAGGGAGCACAAAGGAGCAAGTGCTGTGTCATCACATCAGGGCGCACGCGGTGACAGGGGTGATAACCTTTGGTGCTGACCTTGATCACCTGGCCGAGGTGTATTCATCAGGTTTCTCCTCTGCAAAGTTCCTCTTTTTTTCCTCTCCTTTCCTTCCTGTCCTCTTTGGAAGGAAGTCACGATGTGCCCAAACGTAACGCGTGGCAGTTAGGCCCTACCTCCTTGAAGGTGGATCTCTACATAAATTAATTGGGATTCTTCTGCATGAAAGATTTGTCTGTTTTCCCTATTAATTTATTCAATCACTTATATCAGTATGGTTGCATAGATATTTATTTTACATTTTGGGTTATAGTGCCATGGTACTGCATTATTATTATTTTTTTGAATTTTTGAATTTTATTTAATTTATTTTTTCATACAGCAGGTTCTTATTAGTTATTCATTTTATACATATTAGTGTATATATGTCAATCCCAATCTCCCAATTCATCACACCCTCCCCACCTGCCCCCTCCACTTTCCCCCCTTGGTGTCCGTACGTTTGTTCTCTACATCTGTGTCTCTATTTCTGCCCTGCAGAATGGTTCATCTGTACCATTTTTCCAGGTTCTACATATATGCATTAATATACGATATTTATTTTTCTCTGACTTACTTCACTCTGTATGACAGTCTCTTGATCCATCCACGTCTCTACAAATGACCCAATTTCGTTCCTTTTTATGGCTGAGTAATATTCCATTGTATAGATGTGTACCACATCTTCTTTATCCATTCATCTGTTGATGGGCATTTAGGTTGCTTTTATGACCTGGCTATTGTAAATAGTGCTGCAATGAACGTTGGGGTGCATGTGTCTTTTTGAATTATGGTTTTCTCAGGATATATATTCAGTAGTCGGATTGCTGGGTCATATGGTAATTCTATTTTTAGTTTTTTAAGGAACCTCCATACTGTTCTCCATAGTGGCTGTATCAATTTACATTCCCACCAACAGGGCAACAGGGTTCCCTTTTCTCCACACCCTCTCCAGCATTTGTTGTTTCTAGATTTTCTGATGATGCCCATTCTAACTGGTGTGAGGTGATACCTCATTGTAGTTTTTTTTTTTTTTTTTGCAGTACGCGGCCCTCTCACTGTCGTGGCCTCTCCCGTTGTGGAGCACAGGCTCCGGATGCGCAGGCTCAGCGGCCATGGCTCACTGGCCCAGCTGCCCCGCGGCATGTGGGGTCTTCCCTGACCAGGGCGCGAACCCGTGTCCCCTGCATCAGCAGGCGGACTCTCAACCACTGTGCAACCAGGGAAGCCCCCTCATTGTAGTTTTGATTTGCATTTCTCTAATAATTGGTGATGTTGAGCAGCTTTTCATGTGCCTCTTGGCCATCTGTATGTCTTCTTTGGAGAAATGTCTATTTAGATCTTCTGCCCATTTTTGGATTGGGTTGTTTGTTTCTTTAATATTGAGCTGCATGAGCTGTTTATGTATTTTAGCGATTAATCCTTTGTCCGCTGATTCATTTGCAAATACTTTCTCCCATTCTAAGGGTTGTCTTTTCGTCTTGTTTATGGTTTCCTTTGCTGTGCAAAAGCTTTGAAGTTTCATTAGGTCCCATTTGTTTATTTTTGTTTTTGTTTCCATTCCTCTAGGAGGTGGATCAAAAAAGATCTTGCTGTGATTTATGTCAAAGAGTGTTCTTCCTATGTTTTCCTCTAAGAGTTTTATAGTGTCCAGTCTTACATTTAGGTCTCTAACCCATTTTGAGTTTATTTTTGTGTATGGTGTTAGGGAGTGTTCTAATTTCATTCTTTTGCATGTAGCTGTCCAGTTTTCCCAGCACCACTTATTGAAGAGACTGTCTTTTCTCCATTGTATATCCTTGCCTCCTTTGTCATAGATTAGTTGACCCTGGGTACATGGGTTTATCTCTGGGCTTTCTATCCTGTGCCACTGATCTGTATTTCTGCTTTCGTGCCAGTACCATATTGTCTTGATTACTGTAGCTTTGTAGTATAGTTTGAAGTCAGGGAGTCTGATTCCTCCAACTCCATTTTTTTCCCTCAAGACTGCTTTGGCTATTCGGGGTCTTTTGTGTCTCCATACAAGTTTTAAGATTTTTTGTTCTAGTTCCATAAAAAATGCCATTGGTAGTTTGATAGGGATTGCACTGAATCTGTAGATTGCTTTGGGTAGTATAGTCATTTTCACAATATTGATTCTTCCAATCCAAGAACATGGTATATATCTCTCCATCTGTTGGTATCATCTTTAATTTCTTTCATAAGTGTCTTATAGTTTTCTGCATACAAGTCTTTTGTCTCCCTAGGTAGATTTATTCCTAGGTATTTTATTCTTTTTGTTGCAAGGGTAAATGTGAGTGTTTCCTTAATTTCTCTTTCTGATTTTTCATCATTCGTGTATAGGAATGCAAGAGATTTCTGTGCATTAATTTTGTATCCTGCAACTTTACCAAATTCATTGATTAGCTCTAGTAGTTTTCTAGTGGCGTCTTTAGGATTCTCTATGTATAGTATCATGTCATCTGCAAACTGTGACAGTTTTACTTCCTCTTTTCCAATTTGAATTCCTTTTATTTCTTTTTCTTCTCTGATTGCTGTGGCTAGGACTTCCAAAACTACGTTGAATAATAGTGGTGAGAGTGGACATCCTTGTCTTGTTCCTGATCTTAGCGGAAATGCTTTCAGTTTTTCAACACTGAGAATGTTGTTGGCTGTGGGTTTGTCCTATATGGCCTTTATTATGTTGAGGTAGGTTCCCTCTATGCCCACTTTGCGGAGAGTTTTTATCATAAATGAGTGATGAATTTTGTCAAAAGCTTTTTCTGCGTCTATTGAGATGATCATATGGTTTTGTTTTGTTGTTTTTTTTTTGCAGTACGCGGGCCTCTCACTGTTGTGGCCTCACCCGTCGCGGAGCACAGGCTCCGGACGCACAGGCTCAGCGGCCATGGCTCATGGGCCCAGCC
Organism: Lipotes vexillifer; assembly: GCF_000442215.2. NCBI lineage: Eukaryota > Metazoa > Chordata > Mammalia > Artiodactyla > Lipotidae > Lipotes > Lipotes vexillifer. The sequence goes on along the minus strand of NW_006780611.1, from coordinate 3,107,843 downwards.
GCTCCACAGCATGTGGGATCTTCCTGGACTGGGGCACAAACCCGTGTCCCCTGCATCGGCAGGCGGACTCTCAACCACTGCGCCACCAGGGAAGCCCCGGTCATATGGTTTTTATTCTTCAGTTTGTTAATATGGTGTATCACATTGATTGATTTGTGTATATTGAAGAATCCTTGCATCCCTGGGATAAATCCCACTTGATCATGGTGTATGATCCTTTTAACGTGTTGTTGGATTCTGATTGCTAGTATTTTGTTGAGGATTTTTGCATCTATATTCACCAGTGATATTGGTCTATAATTTTCTTTTTTTGTAGTATCTTTGTCTTGTTTTGGTATCAGGCTGATGGTGGCCTCATAGAATGAGTTTGGGAGTGTTCCTTCCTCTGCCGTTTTTTGGAAGAGCTTGAGCAGGATGGGTGTTAGTTCGTCTCTAAATGTTTGCTAGGATTCACCCATGAAGCCATCTGGTCCTGGACTTTTGTTTGTTGAAAGATTTTTAATCACAGTTTCAATTTCATTGCTTGTGATTGGTCTGTTCATATTTTCTATTTCTTCCTGGTTCAGTCTTGGAAGGTTATACCTTTCTAAGAATTTGTCCATTTCTTCCAGGTTGTCCATTTTATTGGCATAGAGTTGCTTGTAGTAGTTTCTTAGGATGCTTTGTATTTCTGTGGTGTCTGTTGTAACTTCTCCTTTTTCATTTCTAATTTAATTGATTTGAGTTCTCTCCCTCTTTTTCTTGATGAGTCTGGCTAAAAGTTTATCAATTTTGTTTATCTTCTCAAAGAACCAGCTTTTAGTTTTATTGATCTTTGCTGTTGTTTTCTTTGTTTCTGTTTCATTTATTTCTGCTCTGATCTTTATGATTTCTTTCCTTCTACTACCTTTGGGTTTTGTTTGTTCTTCTTTCTCTATTTCCTTTAGGTGTAAGGTTAGATTGTTTATTTGAGATGTTTCTTGTTTCTTTAGGTAGGCTTGTATTGCTATAAACTTCCCTCTTAGAACTGCTTTTGCAGCATCCCATAGGTTTTGGATTGTCGTGTTTCGTTGTCATTTGTCTCTAGGTATTTTTTGATTTCCTCAGTGATCTCTTGGTTATTTAGTAACGTATTGTTTAGCCTCCATGTGTTTGTGTTTTTTACATTTTTTCCCTGTAGTTGATTTTTAATCTCATAGCGTTGTGGTCAGAAAAGATGCTTGATATGATTTCAATTTTCTTAAATTTACTGAGGCTTGATTTGTGACCCAAGATGTGATCTGTCCTAGAGAATGTTCCATGTGCACTTGAGGAGAAAGTGTAATCTGCTGTTTTTGGATGGAATGTCCTATAAATATCAATTAAATCTATCTGGTCTGTTGTGTCATTTAAAGCTTGTGTTTCCTTATTAGTTTTCTGTTTGGATGATCTGTCCATTGGTGTAAGTGAGATGTTAAAGTTCCCCACTATTATTGTGTTATTGTCAATTTCCTTTTTTATAGCTGTTAGCAGATGCCTTATGTATTGAGGTGCTCCTATGTTGGGTGCATATATATTTATAATTGTTATATCTTCTTCTTGGATTGAACCCTTGATCATTATGTAGTGTCCTTCCTTGTCTCTTGTAACACTCTTTATTTTAAAGTCTATTTTATCTGATATGAGTATTGCTGCTCCAGCTTTTTGTTGATTTCTATTTGCATGGAATCTCTTTTTCCATCCCCTCACTTTCAGTCTGTATGTGTCCCTAGGTCTGAAGTGGGTCTCTTGTAGACAGCATATATATGGGTCTTGTTTTTGTATCCATTCAGCAAGCCTGTGTCTTTTGGTTGGAGCATTTAATCCATTCACGTTTAAGGTAATTATTGATATGTATGTTCCTGTTACCATTTTCTTAATTGTTATGGGTTTGTTTTTGTAGGTCCTTTTCTTCTCTTGTGTTTCACACTTAGAGAAGTTCCTTTAGCATTTGTTGTAGAGCCCGTTTGGTGGTGCTGAATTCTCTTAGCTTTTGCTTGTCTGTGAAGCTTTTGATATCTCTGTCGAATCTGAATGAGTTCTTTGCTGGGTAGAATAATCTTGGTTGTAGTTTCTTCCCTTTCATCACTTTAAATATGTCATGCCACTCCCTTCTGGCTTGTAGAGTTTCTGCTGAGAAATCAGCTGTTAACCTTATGGGAGTTCCCTTGTATGTTATTTGTCGTTTTTCCCTTGTTGCTTTCAGTAATTTTTCTTTGCCTTTAATTTTTGTCAATTTGCTTACTATGTGTCTCAGCATGTTTCTCCTTGGGTTTATCCTGCCTGGGCCTCTCTGCATTTCGTGTACTTGGATGGCTATTTCCTTTCCCATGTTAGGGAAGTTTTTGACTATAATCTCTTCAGATATTTTCTCAGGTCCTTTCTCTCTCTCTTCTCCTTCTGGAACCCCTATAATGCAAATGTTGTTGCGTAATGTTGTCCCAGAGGTCTCTTACGCTGTCTTCATCTCTTTTCATTCGTTTTTCTTTATTCTGTTCCACGGCAGTGAATTCCACCATTCTGTCTTCCAGGTCACTTCTCCGTTCTTCTGCCTCAGTTATTCTGCTATTGATTCCTTCTAGGGTATTTTTCATTTCAGTTACTGTGTAGTTTATCTCTGTTTGTTTGTTCTTTAATTTTTCTAGATCTTTGTTAAACATTTCTTGCATCTTCTCATCTTTGCCTCCATTCTTTTTCCGAGGTCCTGGATCATCTTCACTATCATTATTCTTTATTCTTTTTCTGGAAGGTTGCCTATCTCCACTTCATTTAGTTGTGTTTCTGGGGTTTTATCTTGTTCCTTCATCTGGTACATAGCCCTCTGCCTTTTCATCTTTTCTGTCTTTCTGTGAATGTGGTTTTAGGTCCACAGGCTGCAGGATTGTAGTTCTTCTTGCTTCTGCTGTCTGCCCTCTCGTGGATGAGGCTGTCTAAGAGGCTTGTGCAAGCTTCCTGATGGGAAGGGACTGGTGGTGGGTAGAGCTGGGTGTTGCTCAGGTGGGCAGAGCTTAGTAAAACTCGAATCCGCTTGTCTGCTGATGGGTGGGGCTGGGTTCCCTCCCTGTTGGTTGTTTGGCCTGAGGCAACCCAACTCTGGAGCCTACCTGGCTCTTCGGTAGGGCTAATGGTGGACTCCGGGAGGGCTCATGCCAAGGAGTACTTCCCAGAACTTCTGCTGCCAATGTCCTTGTCCCCACCGTGAGCCACAGCCACCCCCCTGCCTCTGCGGGAGACCCTCCAACACTAGCAGGTAGGTCTAGTTCAGTGTCCTGTGGGGTCACTGCTCCTTCCCCTGGGTCCCGATGCACACACTACTTTGTGTGTGCCCTCCAAGAGTGGAATCTCTGTTTCCCCCAGTGCTGTTGAAGTCCTGCAGTCAATCGTGCTATCCTTCAAAGTCTGATTCTCTAGGAATTCCTCCTCCCATTGCTGGACTCCCAGGTTTGGAAGCCTGATGTGAAGCTCAGAACCTTCACTCCATTGGGTGGACTTCTGTGGTATAAGTGTTCTGCAGTTGTGAGTCACCCACCCAACAGTTATGGGGTTTGATTTTATTGTGATTGCACCCCTCCTACCATCTCATTGTGGCTTCTCCTTTGTCTTTGGATGTGGGGTATCTTTTTTGGTGAGTTCCAGTGTCTTCCTGTCGATGATTGTTCAGCAGTTAGTTGTGATTCTGGTGCTCTCGCAAGAGGGAGTGAGTCTGCATTATCTTTTGTTGTTCGGAATATTTTAGCTTTGGCCATTGGCTCTGTTTTAGTTGGTGCCTGGGTCTCTGTGACATACCCGCATTATTGTGTGTGTGTGCGTGCGCGTGCCCGCGCACGCGCGCGTGTCCGTGCGTCTGTGTCCGTTTCTCCAAGGAGCCCAGTCCCTTTGATTGGAGAACGGTATTAGAAGCCAAGATCTTTGTGACTTGTGTGCTCTTGTCAAGTATCTTTTAAAGAAATTATAAATAAGGGAAAATAGCCTTCCTGTCTGCCTTCAGTTACCATTACCTGTCACCTTCATTTCTTTGCGGAGATCTGTATTTCCCCCTCGTATCCTATTCTTTCTGCCAGCAGAGCCTTCTTTAGCATTTCGTGCAGGGCAGCTTTTCTTTGTCTGAAAAAGTGTTTTTCACTGGGTATAGAAACCTGGGTTGGCAGCTTTTTTCTTTCGGGACTTTAACGACATCATTGCATTGCCTTTTGTCCTGCATGGTTTCTATGGAAAGTCTGCTATAGTTATTATTTTTGTTCCCCTTCTTAGGATTTGGTAAAATTCCTTGGCAGTTAGCCACGTCCATCATCCTAGCGTCCTAGTCTAGTTAAAATGCCACCTCCATGCAAGGATGGACACGGGCGTTGGAGCCGGGCAGAAAGGCCCGAGCTCCCTCCCCGCTCAGCTGTGCACAGGCTGTGGCCTCGCGGGGTTTGGTTTCTCACCTCTGAGGCGGGTGAGTAGCTGCCTGCTGCTTGCTCTGGGTCAGGATGAAGTAACGTGATGTGTGACCTGCGTGCTGCATAGCGCCTTGCGCTGGGTCAGCAGGCACATGTTTCTCTTGGTTGAGTTGCCTTGGTGCACATCAGTTAAATCAGTGAACTGAGGCTTTGCCCAGATGAGAAGCCACATCTGTTTCCTTGTTCAAGGCCAAGGATTGTGGCTCAAGGCGTGCACTCCCGTGCCCGGCCTCACATTCCCCCTCGACTGGCTGTCACTGCAGCTCATCCTCCCAGAGCGCAGCCTGAATGGTGCTGTCTCTGAGCGTACCACTCCCTTGTTCAGACGCAGAGCCCCCCATGACGCCGACTCGCCGCCACAGCCTGACTTCTCCTGCCCACCCGCTTCCGCCTGCCGTTCTGAGAACCTGTCCCATGGTTGTACTGGCCTGTAGGCCTCGGTCAGCCTACTTCCTTTGGTTAAAACCCCATTTTTGAGAAACAAAAACAACAAAAACCCAAAGACAGCATTTAACAGAAAACATGTTATGAACCATACAGCCCTGGGTGAGCACTTGATGTGCGTCTGCCTGCTGCCGGGCCTGTGAGCGTTTGCGGGAGCCTTCTCTGGGCTGAGCCCTGAGCCTGGGCCCTAGGGAGCCCTGAGGTCCATGCTGCTGGTGAGCAGGTCACAGGGAAGTCCCTGACTGTGACAGACATGGTGTGTTTGCTGCGGCCCTGAGCGGTGGGCAGGGCGGCCAGCCTAGGTGGACATCAGGGAGGAGGGCAGGGCATGGGAGGCCCGGTGGGGCGAGGCCTTGGGACCCTGCAGCCAGCACGAGGGGGTCATGCTGGTGACTGGCAGGGTCAGATCCAGAGCGGCCACAGGGAGGTTCCATGGAGAGCCCTGGGGGCCAGGCCAGTGGGCCTGGGTCTATTGTGGGGCCCTGGGGCCCTGGGGAGCTGTGGGAGAGTAATTTTTGTCGGGAGAGTGAGGTGGCTGGATGTGTACAGTTTGGAAACTATGCTTATTTATCATCCAAGGCTCCCTCTTCCACGAAGCCTTCTTAAACCTCCTTTTCCAGCAGGATGGACTTTCCCCTCCTTGGATGCTAGCAGGCCGCGTGCCTCTCTCTCCATTCGGGCCCTGGGAGGCCAACTGACTATCCGGTCTTCAGCCAGTGTGTCTCAGGCACCTCTTTGGTGCCTTTGTGTGGGGTATCACTCCTGGGGCTTTCAAGCCTACACTTTATCAGGAAAGACCAACAATGACACAGATTTCTACACACTTGCTTGATTACAGCGGTGATAGTTATTCCAGAGGAGGCGAAAAGGCCTGTGTGAATGCACTTAATAGACAGCAGGCCCACCCAGGTGTCCAGTGAGTCCCCCAGGCTTGGGGAGCACTGCCCCATCCATGGTATTAATGCCACGAGAGCAGGGTGATGTGCAGATGGATGACATGCTGTCACATGTGGCCTGGCATGTGGCATCGGTGGAAAACCCCAGAGTCAGTCTTGAGTCCTGCCTTTTCCTGTATCCTCCCTCAGTGTTAAGTCCCTTGAAGGTAGCGGCTGTCTCTCATCTCTGCCTCTGCTGCAGCCCAGGCTCTGGGCTGAGGGCCAGAGCCGATGGGTTGGAGGAGGGGACGGAATTCTCAGCAACTGGACACGGTAATGTCTTCATTCAGCTGCTGGTTTGGACTAAGTGGAACAGGTCATCTGCCCCTTAGGGATCTAATTGAAAATAATAGTGAGCAATTTAATACAATGATTTCTTAACATCTTTGGCATAAATTAGCAAAATGCTTCAGAACGTTACATCCAATTGAAATGGAACCGACAGTATCCCAGTGAAGGATAAGTAGATGCTATTGGAATATCCAGGGAGGAGTTTCTGGTCAGCTCCGGGGGTGAAGGGGTTATCCTTGTAGTGTTCTATTGAACCACAAAATGTTATTTATAGCCTTTGTCAGGAGCAATTAAACTGATTGATGATTAGGAAAGGTTAATAGTTGAATAATAAGATGCAGTTCTTGACAGCTATTTTTTCTTATTTTGGAAGCATATTTCATGAGTCTAATAACAGTGTGAAGGATGGGCCGTGGAGTATGTTGTGGTGTAATTGGTGGTGATATAATATTCCGTCTGGTGTTACATGGTATGTTACTTATGAAAAATTAATGTACCAATTATGATTTTTTGATTTATTATTGAAGCAGTTGGTTAACCACTCACCCCAAGCAGGGTTAATTAGTACATATTGATATATTTGATTAAAAATACACTGCTGTTGAATTCGATAAGAAAGGTCAATCAAAATAAATTATTTTCTCACCACCCCAGAATGGTATCATGATTTTAGTTCTCTTTCATCCTTATGTGAAAAGGTGGCTTCAAACTGACCAGAAATGTTTGCTTTGCTTGGTGGCGCCGTAAGCATTCCATGCCGTCGACGGTGGTGTTTACATTCTCACAGCAACCTGCACTTCTCTCCTTGCCTGTGGGGTTTTTGTGACAGTGTTTATCCTTATGAACCATTTCTTACGTCTGTGAAAAGCAAACATGTAGTTGAAAAAATTCTTGGAAATAAGCGGCGATGCGGCAAAGTAGGAACCACAAATGAATAATAAACTAAAAAAAAGTCTAACGTCCCAAGTAATGAAAATGCAAATTGAACCAATAATGTAGTTCTATTTTTGTCTGTCATATTAGCAAAGATTAAAAAAGATAACCCTCTGTGCTTTTCAGGTGAGGTGAGATTGACACCCCGTAATCTTTTGGTGAAAGATTCCAGGCTTTCTGGAAAGCACTGGGCGCATATTGAGAGGCTTGGACGCCTCCTTGTCTGGAGGAGACAGGAGGGCACGAGGGTGGGGGCTGGGCATTCATCGTAGAGGCCTCTGTTCTTGTGGAGCTCCGGGTGAACCCAGGCGTCCAGCCACGGAGGGCGTGTAAGCCAGTTGTGATTTTCACGCGTTCTCAGTATGTGACGATGACCACAGGGTGTAAACAAGAGCAGTAAAGACATAACAACACTCATATCTAGTCTCAATTCTGGTTTATTAAAACAACGTGTGTGTGAGCGAGTGTTACGGGCTACACTGTAATACAGTGAACTATATACCAAGATGTCAGCTGTAGCTGCGTCGTGCGTTTACGGATGCTCTGCCTTTCTTTGTATACACTCTGTATCCTCCAGGCTATTTTCAAGCATCATGCTTTGTAATAAACGCACTGTTAGAAAGAACGCTTCCCTGGAATAAGCAGACAGAGGAAGGCCCCTCTCGGGGGTCAGCCTGGCCGCCCCTCAGTTGACGGACATGAGCTGGGGTGTATCCAATGTCTGGTCCCGCCCTAAGGTGGTGATGTTGGGAAAGCACATGGAAGCTGCCGTCCGCAGCCTAGGTGGGTGTTACGTCCGTGAGGCCGCGTGTGCACACGGATGGCGAGGGGCCGAGTGGTGCGACTGGGGGACCAGGGGGCTCTGGCAGAGGCATCTCTCGTCACTTTCAGATGAGCCTCCCCTGGGGAACACCCTCCGTTCTCCGGGATCGTAGATTTACATGCTCTCTGTCGCTGACGAGCCGGGAACAGGATTGGCCTGGAAGATAAACAGAGACCAACAGATGGAGGCCAGAGTAGCCCCTTGAATGTGGACTCAGCCGGGCTGGGGCGTGAGCTCCGCAGGGATCCTGGAACGGGGGCGAGCAGTCAGCTCCCGGTGGGGTCCGTCCTGCATGGGAGAGGGAGAAGGGCTCTGCTGGGCCCCGCATGCCCCTTGCTGTTGCCCAGAGGCCTCCCTGAGGAAAGGGACAGCCACTGGCCAGTGATGCTCTGGGAAAGCCTACCTGACAAATGCCCCGGGCGGGTCCCTTTGAAGAAGGGGCCCTTGTGGAGGATGGATTGGACCCAGGCCATCCCCTGCCCCCTGATCGTGGCAGACAGCCCCCCGAAAGGGCACCCCACATCTCCTGCATTTGGAGGGGGCTGGTCCTGCGTCTCAGGTTGGGGACAGTGTCCTCAAGTGGCAGGGGATGGCATGTGGGCAGCCCAGGGGTCCTGGGCTCTTACAGGAGGGTGACAGGCAGGGACAGGAGCCGGGAGGTGGTGGCGCAGTTGTGGCGAGGGCTTCCAGGCCCAGGGCATCGGGGTTCCTTCTGTGCTCCTAACTGCCTGCCCTCCTTGGGTGGCTGAGGCCTCCTGGGGGTGGTGTAGAACCAGAGGCTTTGAAACCTGGATCGGGTCCTTCTGATTCCCTTTGTGGCTGGGACCTGGCAGCTGGTTGTCCTGTTCCCAGGGACTGTGCCAACCTTGTCACCCCCCACGCCCTTCTCAGCACTTTGCTGGCCCCCCTGCAGCCTGCATCTGAATCCCGTTCATCCCATGGGTGCTTAGTTATCTGTCGTCAAGTTGCAGTGGGACAAGGGCTCCCTGTGGGCAGGGGTCTCTGCGTGTGTGGGCCCCCCGCCTTGGGTGGCATTCTTGCTGTCAGGGAGCTGTGATTTATGGGCACTTTGAACTGTTTGTCCTTGCCACCTAGCCTGCCCCTGTCCGCAGGGCCCTGGAGGGGATCGGCTCCACGGGTGTCATGTGTAGCGGGACTGCCCCAGGTCGCCGGGTGCTTCTCTCTCGGGTTCCCAGGATGGCAGTGGGCTTGACCACTCCTCAAGAGTTAGGTCCCATCTTTGCTTTACCTGTGGACGTATTGAACTTGGGGGAGTGAGCGCGCATTTCTAGTAATAAGCACCCTCACTCCTGGTTGCACTGAGAGTGCTTTTTCTGTGGCTTTGCTTCTCGTGAGACAGAGCTGCAGCCCTCTGCGTGTCCGAGTTCTTTTATGAAATCTGTGCAGAAGGAATATGTTTTCTCCTCTGTGCTTTCTCTCCGCCCGACTGAAGCGTGAAACTTTTCCTTTAATCAAGTATGAAGCGAGCTGGGTCTTGGATGTGGCTCACAGAGGCGGCCTTGATCACGAAACGTGTCCCCGTCTGTCCCATCCCCCACCCCCAGACTGCGACGTGGCGGGACATTCTGGTTGGTTCTCACAGTCCTGGGCGCGTTAGTACTCTGCAATTCACACGAGGACCCTGAAACTATGGGAGGGATGGATGAGGCATCTCTTAGGGCGCCCGTAGGTCCAGCCATCCCCGCCTCTGTCCGTGATTGCCCTGGCAGCAGTGGAGAGCCAGCGGGCACAGGCGGGCGGCAGAGGTGGGCTGGGCTGGGATAAGGCGGGTGCAGGAGCGCCATGCACACCGGGGTCCAGCTGGGACTCCCCACGGGGCTGGTCCTGCGCTGTCCTGAAGGTAGGAGCCGACGCCCAGGCCTTCGGGCAGTGCCCAGGCTGTCCCCCTGATGCCACCCCACGGGCAGGGGACCCTGGAAGGGAAAGGCTCACCCCCTCACCCCTGTGCCGAGGGCCTCCCGTCTCCTCCGTCTGTCCTTCCTCCAGTCAGTTCTGGCGCCTGTGACCTCATTTGACCCTGACTCTGCTTGGGTCAGAGCAGACCCAGACCCCCAGGAGCCTCCACCCTGCCGCCGTTTGGAAGCAGCCTGGCTCCAGGACTGCTCTGGCCGGTGTGTTTAGTGCTGTGTGCTTCTGAGCGTCCGCATGGGCGGGGCTTTGCAGGCTCTGCTTATTCGCGTGGCCTGTGGTCAGAGTGTGCCTTTTGGTCTCACTTGTCCCCTTGTCCTCTGAACTGACTTTTCCACTCAGCCTTTTCCGTGCTGCCGCCTGGGACGTCTGAAGGCCTCCATTTTGTCAGCAGGTCCTTCTGGATTTTTCTGCCCCAAACATAGACCCGCTACTGTCCCAGAGCCCCGGTTCCTTGTCGCAGAGGATGGTAACAGAGACTGAAATCTGGATTTCCCGGGAGCACTCGGGGAAGCAGGATCCCATAGGCGACAGGTCGCCAGTGATCGAGCCGAAGAAAGGCCAGGATCTGAGCTGTCCTCCTTTTAACCACGTTCCTCTCACCTGCGCTGTTGGCGGTGGCACGTTAGCTAGCGCCATGACAGGCCTTGTGTGCCAGGTGCAGGGTTGGGCCCCTATTTAGAAATCTGTGTTTTCTTAGCGTCTTTTTGATATTGGGCTCGAGGACCCTCAAGCCAACCTACAGGGAGCGGGTCTGGGCAGGCTCCCACTTCGTACGTATCTCGCTCCACAGCTGCAGACAAAAGAATGGCCAGCCTCCAGCTAGGAGAATAGATTTCCTCAAAAACAAAACAGAAACCTTCGCCCAGGACGGCTGGCATGAAGAGAATTCAGTAGAGCCCGTGGAAAATGACAACAGAGTGATTAATACAAATCAGGCCTTTGAGGCTTTGCTCTGACAGGCTTTCTGCCTTCATTTTCTCTGTAAATAGTGTCAGCTGGTTGCTGTTAGTTCATCTTGTATCCCAGGCAGCTTTAGTATTGAATTGAGTCTCTTAACTGCCTTTGAGTAAACAGAGGTTCATGGTACCAATATATTAACATAGTCTAAGTTTTTAAAAACAAGTTAAGCATTTCAGAAAATGTGGTAAATGAACGTCAAGCATCATCTAAGCATTTTTAAAATTTTGCTCCCGTGTTTAAGTTGAGTGATTGCTGTTGATTCACACTTGGGTTCTACCTCAACCAACTTGTAGGGATGCCAGTGCCTTCAGATTGTAATGCATATCTGTATGATCTTATATTCATGGTACATTTAGCTTTTCAAGCGGCTCAGGACATTTTTAGGCCCGTCCTCAGCGCTTATAGCCCCATGAGACCAACAGAGAGACTGCAACAAGGTATAGCTACAGTGTTCATGCAGCTCCCTGATTTCTGTACAGCTTACAACGTTCTGGGCCCGCACCCCTAATTCTGCATCTTGTAATCCCAGCACAAACATGACAAAGGAGAGACTCAGTCATTTCTTCAGGCAACTGGGTCGATAGAGACTCGGGAGGATTTTAACCTAGTCCTTCATTCAGTTGAGCATTCTACGCCCCCAAGCTCCCATCCCTGGACACTGGGGACCCAGGGCTCTGTCAGGGGCCTTCCACAGCAGCACGTGGACTGACTCAGTTCTCGTACGTGCCAGGAGCTAGACGGGAGGGGCAGACACAGCGCCGTCGCCTGGTGATTACAGAGGGACCCATGTGAGCCCGCACAGGTTGCTAGCCAGACAGTTTGGCGAGTGTGTGTACGTGTGTGTGGATTTTGACAGACTTATCTGGATTGCTGTGATTTGGGCTGCTGAGTTTCTTGTGTGTTTCCTCAGGGTAATGGGTGACTGGGCTGGCCGGGCACACATCCCGAGTCTGCTGGGAGGCCTGGGCTCTGCCCCTGAGGGGTGCTCGTAGTGGGAGGCGCAGGTGTCTGAAATCCCAACAAGGAGAGCCCCGCTCCTGGGCAATGAGAACTCACCCCCTCCCCGCCCCCCTTCCCACACCTCACGGCTCCCCCTGGGTACTCAGTGTATCCAAAATGGGTTAAGGAACAGGCACAAAGGCACTTGTGGGAAAAAAGTCAAACTTCACCAGAACATAAAAAGATGAAAATTATACCTCATTATACTGAGCTGTTTGTACCTTCCCAGTGAGCAGAGGTGGAAAGAAGGAACCGCTGATGAGAGATGGTGGGGTCCACAGTCTCGGGTGCCCTGGCTGTGGTATAAATTCCGAACGCTCGTTTAAAATATTTTACTAATATTTGTCAGGACCCTGAAAATGTTCTTACCTTTCCTTCACCTGCCAGTTTCATTTGAGATGTTTATATTAAGCAAATGATTCTCAACGTGGATCAGACCCCTTATGCAAACATGATGCTCATGGCGGGGGGCTTTCCTGATAATAGTGAAACGTTCCAGATGACGTCCAAAGCAGGGATGTGGTTAAGGAAACCAGCAGAGCACCAGGTCCTGACTGTTTACCAGCATCCTGTACCATCCCAAAGAGTGTGTTATAAAGTGGAAAACCCCGGCTACCAACGTCAGTATCAATAGATACACATTTATGTTTACAGTGCAACCGTAGCCATAGAAAAGCTGAGCGGAAACTACGTGTAGAGGAAACTGGAATAAAATTAAACTCAGGTATAGCCTGCAAGTGTTTTACATGATAGACTTGTGCCTAATTCCCCCCTTTATTTACAAGTTTGAGTTCTTCAAATTTTCTTCTGTGACTGTAGATTAAAATGATCGGTGCCTGATCATCGTACCCCCACCACCACTCAGGATCTCGCACACGCCCTGGGCGCCGCCTGGGGTACTCTGCGCCCCTCTCAGTGCCCACACCGGCCTCACGGTGTCCGAGGCCCGGGCAGGCCGGGAGTGCTCAGGCCGTGGCCGTTGAGAGCCGTTCGGTCTCTGGCCAGGTTGCGGGTGCTGAGTGAAGGCCCCCCCCCTCCGTTCTTCGCCTCTGCCTCCCCAGTTCCCGGTGTGCTTCGGGGGAGTGGGAACCTCCCAGGGTGAAACCCAAGGGACCAGCCGTTGGGGGCCCCTTTGGGGACCCGTGCCTGCATTTGCTTTTCCTCTTTGATTCCAGCGTGCACAGGGCGATGGCCGTGGTGGTGGCTCAGGTGACTCTGGAGACCGTTCCCCAGGTCTAGGCCCTGCACTGGGCCGCCTGCAGCACACCTTCTGTGTCTGGACGCTTCTTAGGGCAGCGATGGAGAGTGGGTGTGCTGTTTGCAAAATAAATGTTGGTCTCAAATAAGAAGAGGTTAATTTGTTGGACATTTCTGCAGTCGGGCCTTTTGCGGACCTTCTCGGCACCCAGCGGCCCCAGTGGCCCTCCCTAACTGCAGGGACCTGTAGCATTTGCTGCAGCTGTGAGCCAGGAGGCCACCTGACCAGTAGAAAAGGAAGGGCCCCCTATTTTAAAGGAGTTCCGAGAGTTCTTTTCTTGGGAATGAATTTCTTATTATTGACAAGTTGGAGAGCCACACAGTTGATTATATTATTTTGAATAGAAGTATGCTTCAAAAAAATTTGAAAGGAGCCCATTTTGCTTTGACCTTGTGTTGTAATCCATGGACTGTCTGTCCAGGTGGTGTTTTGAGCCTCATACTTTCTGTGGTTAGATTCCATGCGGTTGGGTTAGTTACAATGTAAGCAGTTTTTAACTTCCTGTTCAGGGTTCATTTGCTGAAGGTAACAGAGGGAAGAATGGGTTGAAATGTAGCAATTCTCGATTGAGGGGTCATCAGGGGCATTGCCAGGGTGACTGAAAGCCTGGCTCCTGGTGAGGCCTTGCCTGGTGAGTGAGCACAGACAGCCTTTTACACAGATATGTTGGAACTGCTGCAGCGGCCATGGACATGGACCCCACTGCAGTCTGCGCATGAGACCCTGATGTCCGGCACCAGCAAATGCCATGCCCACTCTCGCCGTAAACTGCAGTTGGGACGTCAGTAGCATGAAAACATGAGCGGAATTTTGGAGTTGATGTGTCTGAATGATTTATTGAGGACCAGGAGATGTCATTGAAAGCAAGCTGCACATTTGCGAATGGCCCTGGCCAAAGTCACCTTGTTGGAACTGTCAGTGAAGGCTGGGCTGTCCATCAGGTCGGGCCGCAAACCCTTCTAATGAGCCAGAGATTAAGGGCCTCCATCACCCCAGCAGCAAAGGTGCTCACAGTGTGACTTCCTGGGAGTGCATGTCTGGGCTTTCATTGTGTCATTAGTAGTGAAGTGGAACACAGCACCTTATTCACCCCGACCTGGGGGCCCAGGGGGTGCCTACCCGTGCTCACGGGGAGTTGGGCTTGCACTGTGGAGCCCTGCGCCCCAGCCAGACCGCAAGCCGTGGCAGGGCAGGGCCCAGGGCCCCCGTCTCAGCGCCTGGCTCGCCATCTGGGCACAGCAGAGCTCTGTGGATGTTCATGGCCTCTGACCTATTTTGTCAGATTATTGTGCAGAACACGTTTATCCTTCTCTTAGTGGAACTTCTGTGTTTTGTGTGTGCCCTGTGGTTCCTGAGGCTGTTTCTCTTTACCTGTATCAGCCCTGGGTACCTTAAACTTTGAAATGTGACCGATTTTGTAGGTGAACTCATTATATTTAGTTGAATTTATTAATAACTAGTGCTACTGATCATTTCTTTATGTTTTTTAAAAAAATATACTTATTTATTTAGTTAGGCTGCGCTGGGTCTTAGTTGCGGCACGCAGGATCTTTAGTTGCGGCACGCAGGATCTTTAGTTGCGGCATGCATGTGGGATCTAGTTCCCCGACCAGGGATCGAACCCGGGCCCCCTGCATTGGGAGTGTGGAGTCTTGCCCACTGGACAACCAGGGAAGTCCCCATTTCTTTATGTTTTTAACTGACTTTTTCACAAGTAAACTTTCAAGTATTTTCCTCATTTTTACCAGGCTGACTTATATATTTTTCTTGCTGGGAAACAACTCTTCATAGATTGTTTGATATTACTCCTTGGCCTGTACTGTGTTGCAGATGTTTATCGAACTTGTTTTACTTTCTCACTTTTTCACTTACAACCGTTTTACATTTGAATATGGTGATGCAGACCAGGTTTTCCTTCTGTCCTGGGCTTTTCCCTGGGAGGGTCTTTCTCTGAGCTGCACACACACAGAGTTGGGATTCCATCATCACCCGGGCGGGAAGTGCCTCTACACGCATCTTCTGGGGCGACTTTCTGTCCCAGCGCGGCACCCCCGAGCTTTCCTCGCCCCCTTTCTGAATGCAGTTTACCAAGGCTTTTGGGAGCAAGCAGGGTCTCGTGTTGGTCACCCTTTCTTTCCATTTGGCTGTGTTAGTAATGGTGAGGGAGTGTTTTGCTGATTGATTTAAAGACCCGTTTATCCTTTGAGGAATTATTTTTGACTTAATTAGATAAAAGGAGCAAATCAATTGAATGAATTGATTTATGATCAGTTTGCATTTGGCAGATGAGCATGACTCCAGGAAGCTTATTCTCTGTATGAATGACTGCTGTCCGCCTTCTGAAAGATGGGTCTCTCTACCGAACCTGCTTCTGATTGGAAACACGGCATCAGAAAGGTCTTAACCAAAAGTCTCCCACTCCTTTCCCCGTCAGGGAATACTGAAGGGCTCAAACCCTTTAATTCGGTGAATAGATGTGAAAGCTTTCGTCCTGTGAGCCTGATGAGAGAGGGTCGAAGCTCCATTGCACCTCAGATGAGCATTGTGGGTTTAATGGTCTGTGTGCCCCTGGGGAAGGCCGTGTGTGTCCTGCTTATGACTCTGGGAGCGCGGAGAGGGCGGGAGCCCGTGAACCTGGGGGCCTGTTTTCCTGAGAAAGTGTGCCTGCAATTCTCAAAGGCGAGCTCAGCATGAGCTGCAGCCTATCAAGGGGGCCTCAAGATCAGAGGGAGCTTGGCCTTCTCAGAGCCCCCTGAGCTTCTGCGGAAAGGAGGCTGTTAGGGCAGGCTGTATGTGACATCGTTTGGAAGAATGCCTCCTTCAGTTTGAAGGAATTCTCCTTGGTTGACTTGTTTGCATAGCCATTAGTGGAGGCAAGTTAGACTTTATGTATAATCTTAAATTCAGCAATAATTTGGATATTTCCCTTAACCAGAGACATTGGGGTAAAGTCTTTTCTCATTCTTCCTAGAGTGCGTTGGCCTAACTTTTACTGTGTTCCAGCTGTTTATGTAGTTACTCCTCCCTCCTAGGCTGTCAGCTCTTTGGCGGCAGGCTGTTCATTCACTTGGCGGGTGTTTTGTTTTGTTTTTTGCGGTACGCAGGCCTCTCACTGCTGTGGCCTCTCCCATTGCGGAGCACAGGCTCCGGACGCGCAGGCTCAGCGGCCATGGCTCACGGGCCCAGCCGCTCTGCAGCATGTGGGATCTTCCCGGACCGGGGCACGAACCCGTGTTCCCCTGCATCAGCAGGCGGACTCTCAACCACTGCGCCACCAGGGAAGCCCTGGCGGGTGTTTTTGGGAGCATCTGCTGTGTGTGGGTGGAGGGCCTGGGGCCACGGAGGGCGGGGTGGGTATGGCCCTGCTCTCCAGGGGCTCTTACTGCAGTGGGGGGACAGAGCACACAGGTAAAGCAGTAGGGAGTGACACAGCTCGTGACACGTGCCATGGAGGAAGTGCCGCGGGGCGTTGCTGCGTCCTGGCCTGCCACCTGTCCTCTGCAGCAGGTGGTCCAGCGCCTGGCATTTCATGGTGTGGAGTTGATCTGTTCTCTGGCAGTGACTTTACCAATGGGGGGACATGAGTGGTGCGGCCCAGGATCTCATGTGAGCCTCCGTGGCGGCTGAGGTTCACACGCTCTGTTTGGGAGCATCTCCCCCGCCTCTGGCCTTCTCTTCCTGTCCACAGTGCTGTCCCTCCATCAGGTCCCTGCGCCCCCCACCGCCCCTGTGTGCAGACGCCGATGCACAGGTGTATCCATGGCTCCCCTTCCCGCTGAGGAAGTCCGGCTCTGGAGCCTGCCGCCGGGGGCCACGGAATCAGGATCCTCACCACCTCTTGTCCCGCCTAGTTGTGCAGACGCCTGTCCTGGCTCTGCCTCCTGAGGCCCCTCCCTCACGTCACCTTCTTTCCCGTCACTGTGTGCTCTGTTCTGCGTCTTCCCAGGCCCGGTTCGGATGCCACGTCTCCCCTGCTCACGCCTCCCCGGGGGTCAGGGACTCTGTGCTCTTCTGAACCTGCTGTGTCTGCCCCTTGTCCCTGCTCACTCTCCAGTTGGCTGGTTCTTTGTTCACAGACACAGCCATGTGAATTGCATCTCCCTAGAGATAAATCAGGTCAACAAATGTTATCAATAAATAAGGTCGATAAGCAGAATGAGTGAGTCAGCGCGTCCGTGGATGAGCGTGTGCGCCGGTGCCCTCTTCCTCCAGGCTCTGCGGGTGGTTCTTGGTTTCATCTTCACCTGCCAACCATCCCCACGTTTTCTTCACATACAAGTGCTCAGTACAAGTTAATAGAATCAATCAGTATTTCCACCAGTAGCGTTTCTGTTACCAAAAACTCCTGCTCACAGAATTATGAAAAAAATCAAAGATCGTTTCAAGCTAAAAGAATGTTATGAGATTAAAAATTTTTCTTTTGCCAAAAGGACATTATGAAAACAAGGGTCACTAAAGATACAGAAATTTCTGTTCACTCTTGGGCTCCTTACCCACACCACCACTGCCGTTTTCCCGTGTTGCCGAGAGGCCCTTTCCCCTGGGGATCAGGTGCCCGTGTTGTTATAGGAAGAGACCAGTAGCTGCCCGCCCCCGCCGCTGTCCTGTTCCCGAGAGCGTGCCTTCCACTTGGGGCTGCACGTCTGTGAGCCTGGAAGCCCCGATGGGGGGCGTGCTTGGGGTGGGGTGGGACGGAAACAGAGCCTGTTGTTGGTGAGAGAAGGTCGATCCTCGGGGTCCCTCTCAGGGCCGGAGGTTGACAATTGAGCGTGGCCCAGTGGTGCCGTCTTGCCTAACCAGGGGGGAGCGCGTGGTCCTTGCTTTGTCCTTGATCTGTTACCCTTGTCTGCTGACAGCCCATCCACCCACGTGTGCCCGGGACTGTGGGCTGTGGGGACATTCTGACAGGGTGTAGTCCGTGACCTTGCGTTGAACATTATTTACATTAGAATTAAACATTCCTACTGCCCAGCCAATCTGATCATAGCATCCGTTCTTTTTGCCGGGCCAAGGAGTTTCGTGAATTTACAGCCTTGAGTTGTGACACTACTCTGGCCAAAGCAGGATTTTTTTCTACATTGGAGCCCAAATCTATGTAATTAAATGCTGGGGTCTCCATCACCAAAGTGTCAGGGTTTCAGATTTAAAACTCCCAAGTTGAGCGATGCAGCAGATTAGACGGTAGAACGGTTCCAGCTTGCTGATACAGAAGGGACTATTTTTGATTACCAGCTAAGCTTCTAATTATGTGAAGAGGTTTATCGCAGGGCTCGTGCACAGGGGGTGATGGACGTAGTCATAACAACAGCGTTGGTCGCCTCCCTGCCCTCGCTGTTCTCCAGCAGGGCCGGTGCTCTTCCCCACACCTCGTGCTCAATGAGGCCGCTGTCCAGCCCGCGCTGGCGATCGCTGTCCTGGAATCCCGTGATGGTCCCAGCGCTGTTTAAACTGAGCAGTTTCCCCTTTCCAGTTAGCGAGGAGGCCGTGGGAATCCCGCCCCCAGGAGACGGAAAGCTCGGTGAGCTTGTGCGGCAGTCCCACGGGGGCGGGGACAGGGGATTGTTTCTTACGCACGAGGTCCTGCTTTTCTAGAGCTGTTGCCGTGCAGGGAGGTTAGGGACAAGGGCTCCTTCCTCCTCTCCACACGCCGTCAGAGGCCCCGGTGCCCAGCCCATCCAGAGCGGTGGTGACACCGAGGGAACCAGCACAGCCTCTGGGTTCTGCGCCTTCCCGGCCCGCTCCCTGCCCGCAGGCCCCGTATCTGTCGGGTGTGGGTGTTCTCCTCAGCGGCTCTTTTCAGATGAAGCGGCCCTGGCACCAGAGGACGCGCTTGTGTCAGGCGCAAAACTCGGTCTGTCCGTCCGTCGATGGTGGGCACCCTCGTCATCGCAGTGTCCTAGGGTTTTGAGTTCATCAGCCTGCCTGTTCCTTTATCCACTGATGCTCTCTATCTCCTGGACATGGAAACACGGACAGGAAATTTCTGCTCTCTATTTGCCTAAGACAGGTTTTGGGATATTTCACAGCAGCAATTATATCCCTGTGTGGTTTTCTCCTGACCAGGCTGAGTACCTTCCAGTCTTTTAATAGTTTCCTGTATCTGCCCACCCACC